>NC_133648.1:256686211-257001715 GCF_009905375.1 Apium graveolens
GTTATATAACCAAGTAGTAGCTAGTAATTAGGTGTGAATTTTCCCTGAGCTGTTTAGAAATATCAAGAGAGAAAATCATCTAGTTTGTACTAGGAAGCAGCTGTGATTTAATTTTGAATCACAGATTTTCTGAAATAACACATCTCTGGTGGAACAACAAATCCACCAGAAAAGTTTTTAAGTTCTTTGTGTTCATTACATTTGTGTTTAAATATATATCTGTCTGCATCAGCTCCAAGCAATTCACACACATTTGATCACTCAAACACTTAGTCTTACAAATTGCTCAAAACTTGAAAAAGTTTTGAGATTTACATTCAACCCCCCCTTCTGTAAATCTCATTGTTAGTCCACTGGGAATAACAATATCCTCTAGTGTCTGGATGGTCCTTTCACTCTGCCCATCCGCCTGGGGATGGTAAGCGGTACTCATATTTAACTTGGTCCCCACACATTCTTGAAAGCTCCTCCAAAATCTGGAGTTGAACCTAGGGTCTCGGTCTGAGACAATGGACGCTGGGACTCCATTTCGTGTCACTATTTCCTTAAGGTAATTGTCCACCAGTCTATCGACTGTGTATCTCTCATTGATAGGAATGAAATGGGCTGACTTTGTCAGTCGGTCTATAATCACCCATATGGCATCATGGTTAACTTTCGTCCTTGGTAAACTGACAACAAAATCCATGGCTATCTGTTCCCATTTCCATTCGGGAATCTCCAGGGGTCGTAAAAGTCCACTGGGTCTCTGGTGCTCTGCCTTTACTCTTTGGCAAGTCAAGCATTCCATTCTACTATGTCCCTCTTCATGTTGGGCCACCAGTAATACTCCTTCAAATCCCTATACATCTTGGTGCTTCCCGGGTGAATGGAATACCTTGAACTATGGCTTTCATCAAAAATCTCGTCTTTAAGCTCTTGAACATTCGGAACCCAAATCCGGTAGGAGTACCTCATTATCCCTTTATTATCTTTCTCAGTATGGATCTTTTCTCCAGTCATTGACTCTCTGCCTTCATTCATTACTTTCTCTTGGCACAATCTGATCTTTTCCAATAACTCTAGTTGCATCGAGATCTCAAACAGTTTTTCAGTTCCGGTTCCGGTTACCTTTACTTCTATTTCCATTATCTCGAAATCCTTTATCAATTCTTCCGAAGTCATTATCATTCTGAGTCTTTCCTTTCTACTATGGGCATCAGCCACCACATTGGCTTTCCCCGGATGATAGAGAATCTCACAATCATAGTCTTTGATTAGCTCTAACCATCTCCTCTGGCGCATATTAAGCTCTTTCTGCGTAAATATGTACTTGAGGCTCTTATGGTCTGTGAAAATCTCGCACTTCTCTCCATACAAGTTGTAATAACCCCAAAATTTTGAACTTTTTGTAACCCTTATGAATAGTGTTTTAGCTGAATGAGAATACTTTTCATGCCACACTATGTAGGGGTTCTGTTATGGATATTCTGAGATTTTATTAGTACTCTATATGGTATATAAGTGTATGTAAAGATCGTCAGAATCCAATTCCGAGCACTTTGGTTTTTCCCAGAAATCTACTAGATACGGAAAGAATTGAGTAAAAGGTAACAGGATAAAAAGGATTTAAATTAAAGGATTATAAGAGAGGATCATAAAAGTAATATAATATATTGAGAAAGGTTAAGGGAACCTAAGTAATAAGATCCCGGGTATGATCCCTCAAACGATAAACGAAAACGAAAGTTAAGCGAACCGTATAACAGATCAGCGGTCATTAGGCAAACAATTAGGAAGTTAATCAAAGGGATAAGAGAGGATGGTGTCATCCAACCAATAGAAAGAGGACAAAGGAGGGGTGATGACATCACAAAGTGATGCAAGCATGACATAAGAGGGAAGGAAATGTGGTGGAATATTAACCACACAAAATCAAGGGTAAATGTGACGCCCTCCAAACCCGGGGTCTAGGTTTGGGGGTCACTCGCCAATAAACCAAAATAAAATAATCACAGCGGAATAATATAATAAATACGACCCCTTTTACCTACACTGGATCGATCACAGGTTATAGTATGGAACAGGCACTAATACAAATCAAATGTTATTACAAACCATAGTCTAATTAGTTTTACAACTTATTCAAATTTTATTACAAACCTCTAGACTAATTAAGCGTCCCAAACTGTCTACCTGGAAACACACCAACTATTTACAAGCACAAAACCTCTGGTCAGACCTGGAACTTAAGCTTGCCCTGGCCTAGCTGAAAGTAATAAATAGCTTATGATTTGGAATAACAACAGTATATCTGATGAACAAAACCAACTATGATAACTGAACAGTATCAAAACTGATAAAAATTTGATAATAAACAACATTTGCAATATATTATGTTTTGGGACTGGAATCCTCGAACGACGGTGTGTTGCCGCCGGTGATCAGCCGCGGAGCAACACCGGTATGCCGAAGCATATCCAACTAAACAAAAGGTACCCAAGGCACATATTGGCCTAGCAAGGTGTTATATCCTGTATAACACATAGCTCACACTGGACCGCCGCCATGGCCTCTTACGCAACCATCCAACCCATAAAAATAATTTTCCGTCAAATGAGTCGAATCAAATGACATCCTTAACCACATAACTCCCCATTTCTCATGGTCCGGAGTTTTCTCAACAACCAATGGTGAAATAACCAGAACAATTAGTTATTCGCTAATCTCAATTCAAAGCTTTGCCGTATAGAGTAAGTTATAGCGAAATGTAAAAATATTTAACTATTCTGAACTTAGAATAGTAGAGAAATTGAAAGGATAAATTCAGAGTCAATACCACTTGAATGATATGTGATGATATAAATAATTGCATAATATGATGCGAAATAAACGTCACTTGAACAATAAGTGAAGTTAGGGTACTTGCCTGATATGCTCAATAACCTCTTACTTTAACTCTGCTTCTAACTGCTGGCTACTATCTTCGTCTAACACTTGACTGCACTTCTGGCTACTCGATTCTATAAACAAAAGGATTATCTTAAGTGACAGAACTAAACTCAATCGACGTAACTCTACGTCTTGACATCTACCCGACCGTTTATAACTAAGCATGGCATAATAAATTGTAAACAGATAGCATACTTATCACATAACACATAATCATGACATTTGTATAACACGTAATCACATATTTCATGTAACACATACGTCAGATCATTACAAGACACGCCTCAGTGCGTTCAGAATGAAAATCAGGTCAATATTAGCATTTATCGATCAAATACCGACTCAAGCTGATACACAAATTAAATGAAATTGCAATACAAAAGAAATTAGGTCTTAAAAGTATTTTTATTGAAAGCGCAATATTTTTCTGAGTCTGTACGCGTTCGTTTCATATTAAACGGACAAACGGTTGATTTATTATGAATTTTTGAACATTTTTCAGAATAAAAACGGGTCTCCGAATCATTTAATAATTAAATAATAGGGCTCGAACACTCGAAAATAATTTTATAAAAATTATCGAGCCGGGAAAATAATTTAAAATAATATTTTAAAGTTCGAAACTATTTTTCGAAATTTTTAAATCAAAAATAAATAATTAAATCTAATTAAATAATCAATTAAAATTAATTAATAACTAATTAAAATAATTAATCAATTAATATTTAAATTAATTGACTAATAAAATAATTAATTATCAACTAAAATTAATTAATTAAATAATTTGGATTTATTTTTGAATTAAAAATAAATTTTCAGAATTAGAATAATGATTTTCAAATTAAAAATGAATTTTCAGAAATTATAAATAGGATTTTGAATTATTTTTAATAAGAAAATCTAAAAACAAAACTCAGTAATTGGGTTGGGGTTCTGTGGATCGAAACCGGGTCAAAACCCCGGGTTGTAAAGAACACAACCGGGTTTTGAACACCCGGTACCTCCCCAGAATCCGGCAGCCGGCCGGTTAACCGGCGATAGTTCCGGTCACGCCCAAATCTGCACCCCCAGGCTTCGATTTTAATGGTAATTGATTCTAAATTGCTCCTGAAACTCGACTAATAACTCAGCATCAATAGAAAGCCCCGAGGTCGGTTTCTCCGACGAAAATCAAACAAAAACCGGCGGGACCTTGAGTTTTCCGTTCAAAAACTCGAATTCACTTAATCCTCAACCAAAAATTACAGTAAATACAGCAAAATGAAGCTGGGAACATGTACGATCTAATCATATCATCACAAACAATCAAAAACCTCTAAATTATAAACCCCCAAAATTCGAATATAAACCCTAAATTACGAATTTTCACATCACTAGTCGTTTGAATGATTTGAGGGCATAAACAGAAAGAACATGAAAATCTGAACATTTTGGTTACTCATACTTCAAATTCTGAAGTCTGCATCACCCTCAAATTTGGGTTTGATTCTCAGAACTTTTCAAGAACACCAAGAACACACATTCAAAGAATTTTCAGAAAATTAAACCTCAATTTCTATATGATACCGAACCCTATTTTTGAAGTATAATATACCAAATTGACCAGAAAAACATACTCTATAACATGGAAGCATCAAATCACATCAACAACATCAAGAACAAATTTTCATAATTTAATTATCAAATAATTCGAATATAAATAATTAAATAAGAAAATTACTGTGATTTCTGGGCAGAAACTGATGATTGATTCAGAAAGAAGATTTCGAGAGCTTCGTTTTGATATGCTGCACGCCCGAATCGGAGTTCGATAACGCCTTCGTTCGTGTGTTTGATTCTCTGGAACGTATCGGTTTCTCGGGTTTTTCTCTGTATTTACGGTATTTTAACTGGTTGCAAACGAATAAACGAAATAAACGAAATAAGAAATAGGCTATTTATATTTATGGAATATTGGATCGTTCTGGATCGTTTTGGATCGTTAAATTAGTTGCTTAGCCACTAAGTAACTGTAAAAACGATACAATTCAATACCAGAATTGGATAATTATCAAAACCGGGCTTTTTATAAAACACCATATACGAAAATAACCTAAAAATATCCCGTCTTTCGAGATTACGGGTTTTATTGATTACCGAAATAACTATCGTATCGAAAATATTACGCCGGGCCGCGCACAGGTCAAACCGTAATCCGGATCGAAAAAGTCAAAACACGAAAAATGTCCGGAATTACCAGATTAGGTTAGGAAGGAGTTTTCGGAAGAGTTTCGGGTTGTAAAAACGCAAAACGGTTGAAGTTGGAAGATTTCCGGCTTTATAAAATAATTTTATAATTATTCTGAAAATAATTAATAATTCATAAATCATTATAAAATCATATAACATTCCAAAAATTACCAGAAAAATACCACAATTATCTATATTTTATTCTGGACATATAAAAATTCAAATATTCAAATAATGTCACATATAAACATTCAGATATCAATTCTACTTTTCAGATAATTCACCAAAGTTCACATAAAATCACATAAACAATTCCGAATAATAATAATAATATTTGAAAATATATTGGATATTACAATCTACCCCCCTTAACAGGATTCTGTCCTCAGAATCAGCCTAGGAAAATAAATGAGGATACTTGGATCGCATTTCGCTTTCCAATTCCCAAGTCGACTCTTCAACCTTGGGATTCCTTCACAAGACTCGCACTAAAGATACAGACTTATTCCTAAGTACTCTTTCTTTCTTATCTAAAATCTGTACTGGTTGCTCTACAAAAGATAAATCTGGTTGGATCTCGATTGGCTCGTATTCTATCACATGGTTCGAATCAGGCAAATAATGCTTCAACATCGACACATGGAACACATTGTGAATATGGTGCATGTGAGGTGGTAACGCTAATTCATAAGCAACCTTTCCCACACGCTTCAAAATCTCAAAAGGACCAACATAACGCGGACTCAGCTTTCCTCTCTTTCCAAATCTTGATAGACCTTTCCAAGGAGAAACTTTTAATAGCACTGCTTCACCAACTTCAAATTCCATATCCTTTCTGACAGGATCAGCATATTTACGTTGACGATCTTGAGCTGCTGTTAATCTTTTCCGAATGAGTTCTATTTTCTCCTTTGTCTGCTGGATCAATTCTGGACCCAAAATCTTTCTCTCACCAACTTCTTCCCAATATATTGGAGATCTACATCTTCTCCCGTATAAGGCTTCGTAAGGCGGCATCCCAATGCTGGCATGATAGCTGTTGTTGTAGGAGAATTCAACTAATGGCAAATGCTCGTCCCAACTCCCTTCAAAATCTAGTGCACATACCCTCAGCATATCTTCAATAGTCTGAATCGTCCTTTCACTTTGACCGTCCGTCTGCGGATGATACGCGGTACTCATGTTCAACTTCGTTCCGAGACAATCTTAAAAAATTCTCCAAAATCTTGAGTTAAATCGAGGATCTCTATCTGAAACTATGGATACTGGAACTCCATGTCGTGTCACAATTTCTTTAAGATATAACCGTACCAATTTATCCATTGAGAATCTCTCGTTGATAGGAAGAAAATGCGCTGACTTCGTCAATCTGTCGATAATAACCCAAATAGCATCATGATTCGCCCTGGTCCTCGGTAATCCGACTATGAAATCCATCGCTATATGCTCCCACTTCCATTCTGGAATATCCAATGGTTGTATCAATCCACTGGGCCTTTGATGTTCTGCTTTAACTCGCTTGCAAGTGTAACACTTACTTACCCATTCTGCAATTTCCTTCTTCATGCTTGGCCACCAAAAGTTTTCTCTTAAATCTCGGTACATCTTCGTACTCCCGGGATGAATTGAATATCTAGAGTTGTGAGCGTCTCGAAGAATTTCATCTTTCAGCTCGGCTATGTTGGGTATCCATATTCTGGAAGAAAATCTTAATATCCCTTTATCATCCTTTTGACTCCCTATCTCTTCTCCTGTCAAACTATCTCGTTCATGGTTCATTACGTCCTCCTGACATCTTCTTATCTTTTCCAATAATTCTGGTTGAAAAGACATTGCACACAATACCTCTGTAGACAAACTTGGGATACTAACCTCTATTTCTAGCTTCTCAAATTCCTTGATCAACTCCTCTGATGAAGTTATCATATTTAACCTCTCTTTCCTGCTCAGAGCGTCGGCCACCACATTTGCTTTACCTGGATGATAGTTAATAGTACAGTCGTAGTCCTTGATTAGTTCTAACCATCTTCGTTGTCTCATGTTTAATTCCTTCTGGGTAAAAATATATTTTAAACTCTTGTGGTCCGTGTAGATCTCGCACTTTTCCCCATAAAGACAATGCCTCCAAATCTTCAATGCAAACACTATAGCTGCCAATTCAAGATCATGAGTTGGATACTTCTCTTCATGTGGTTTCAATTGTCTTGAAGCATAGGCTATCACCTTGTCATGCTGCATCAAAACACATCCCAATCCTTTGTACGACGCGTCACTGTAGATCACAAAATTTCCTTGTTCATCTGGCAAGACTAGTACTGGAGAAGATACTAATCTATTCTTTAATTCCTGGAAACTTTCTTCGCACTTCTCCTCCCATTCAAATTTCTGATTCTTCCTGGTGAGCTTTGTCAATGGCATAGCTATCTTCGCGAAATCCTGCACAAATCTTTTGTAGTAACCTGCTAATCCCTTGAAACTTCTTACTTCCATTGGTGTTTTTGGCCTCTCCCAGTTGATTATGGCTTCAACCTTTGCTGGATACACTTCCACTCCTTTATTGCTAATCACGTGCCCAAGAAATCGTACTTCTTTTAACCAAAATTCACACTTGGAGAACTTTGCGTACAATTTCTTCCGTCGCAGTATTTCCAGAACTATCCCCAAATGCTCTGCATTCTACTCTTCTGTTTTAGAATAGATCAAGATGTCGTCTATAAACACGATCACGAATTTATCCAAATACTTCTTAAATACTCGATTCATCAGATCCATGAAAGCTGCTGGTGCGTTGGTTAATCCAAATGCCATCACTAGAAACTCATAATGCCCATATCTGGTTCTAAATGCGGTCTTCAGAATATCTTCAGGCTTGATCTTCAGTTGATGATATCCGGATCTTAAATCTATTTTAGAAAACCATACAGCGCCTCTCAATTGGTCAAACAGATCATCGATCATCGGCAATGGGTATTTGTTCTTAATGGTCAGCTTGTTTAATTCTCGATAGTCAATACACAGTCGCATACTCCCGTCTTTCTTTTTGACAAACAGTACTGGTGCGCCCATGGGGATACACTGGGTTTTATAACTCCTTTCTCCAAAAGATCTTGCAACTGAGTTGCCAATTCTTTCATCTCCACTGGTGCCATCCGGTACGGGGCTTTAGAAACTGGTTCTGTTCCGGGTGCTAGATCAATCGCAAATTCAATTTCTCTGTCGGGAGGTAATCCTGGTAGATCTTCTGGGAAAACATCTGAAAATTCGTTGACAACTGGAATCGCTTCTAGTGCTGGAACTTCTTTACTGGTGTCTACCACATGGGCCAAATATGCTTCGCAATTCTGACGCAATAACTTTTTCACTTGAGCGATCGCTAAGAACTTCTTGTCTTGCCTATTTCCTCGAAATATTACCTTCTTCTTACTATCCAAGGTCTGAAGTCTCACTTTCCTATTCTTACAATCAATCTGAGCATTATTTTCTGACAACCAATCCATTCCAAAAATAACATCAAATTCTCCCAACTTAAAAGGTATCAAGTTGGCATAAAAATGATGTCCTCCTATTTCAATATCGCACCTCGGGCACACTCGGTCGGCGGAAACTTGATCCTTATTAGCTAACTCTATCATCAACGCTTGTTCTAACAACTTAACTTCGCAATGCAGTTTATCGACAAAACTTTGAGAAATAAATGATCTTGTAGCTCCAGAATCAAATAAAACTTTAACATCTATGGAGTTGACTGGAAGCGTACCTGCCACCACGTCTGAACTCTGAACAGCATCCTTCATAGTCATATTGAATGTCCTAGCCTTTGGCTGGTCCTTTGTTGGTGGTCCTTCAATCCTTGGCACATTAGCAGTTGGTTCAGTTGTCTGGCAGTCCCTGGAATATGCCCCATCTTTCCACATTTAAAGCACACTGTCCCTGATCTCTGAGCTGTAGTATGACTTCGACACTCATTAGAATAGTGTCCCTTCTGATTGCACTTATAACACAACACATTAGCCTTACAAATCCCAAAATGCCTTCTACCACAAAATTTGCACTCTGACGCAGGTGGACGATTGGGTCTCTGCTGATTTGAATTCTGAAAACGGTTCCCATTTCCTGGCTGTGGTTTCTTAGATCCCCCACTCTTATTGTCCTGAAACTCTGGCCTTTTATTGAAACGGCCCCGGAAGTTACCTTGTTGCTGGCCTCCCCCTGAGGTTTCTATTTTCCTTTTCTTCCCATCCTTCCCTTTTTGATACATATCACTCTTACTTTCAATCACCATTGCTTTCTGCACCACTGCCACATATGAAGTCAATTCAAACATGGCCACCCTATTCTGAATCCAAAATCTCAGTCCCTGTTCAAACCTTCTTGCTTTCTTTTCATCCGTATCAACCTGGTCTGGCACGGACCTCGCTAATTCAGTAAACTTAGCTTCGTACTCAGCTACAGTAAGATCTCCCTGGGTCAAGTTCAAGAATTGGATCTCCATTTGATTCTTCATATACCTCGAAAAATACTTCTCTAGAAACAGCTCTGTGAATCTCTCCCAAGTTATAAACTCACCTCCTTCCAATGCTCGCGCGGATTCCCACCAATAGTTCGCCTCACCCTTCAGAATGTAACTTGTAAACTTGGTCTTCTGCTCAGCTCCTGCTTCGACCAATTCAAAAGCCTTTTCCATTTCCTTGAGCCATGCATTGGCTTCCACAGGATCAGCACTTCCCTTGAACTCAGGTGGCTTCACTGCTTGAAACTGCTTAAAAGTCACTGCAGGTGGTGCTGCTTGCTGCTGCTGTTGCTGTTGCTGCTGTTGTTGCTGCTGTTGTTATGGATTAAAACTACTATATATAACTACTGTATTTAATACTAAGGAACGTGAGCTTCGAGGCTCGATTTGACTGCTCTTGTGTTTCGTGACTCAATCTGCCTTAACAAGATGCCTACGTACCTTGCGGATTGCCAAGGATCAAGTCAAAAAACGTAGTTCTGATGGGTGGGGGTGAGACCCCTTATATAGATGTGGGAGTCCTTGAATTGGACTTGGTATAGGAGACTTGGTGGATAAGCCTCTGAATTAGGATAGACTTAGGAGTCCTAGGAAGTAGGAAGCTGATTCCTTATCCTTTTAGGTTCCCTTGAGGCTAATCTCTAAGGACTTATATCCTCATCGGGACTCTTTTCAACATCTGATTTCTCCCTTATTAATTAATTACGAAATTAATTAATAATCAGGGCTTTTTGGCCTTTTTTTATTCCATCAGGCCTGATCTGGTCCGTCAGGCTTAACCTTTCTGGTCTGAATATCATACATCTTCTTATTGGGCCTAGCAGCCCATTAATTATAAAACCAGGACTTATTTATCCCTATCATTTGCCCCCCAACTTTTGGGAAACATTGATTAGGTTTCGCAGAAGTTAAATCTATTCGTTCCCTTACAGGGTTTCGTTTTTGCGTAAAGTGTGGAGCGACCTACACATTTACAACGAATCTTCCTTTTATTCAGAAATTATCTTAATTTCCAGGAATTTTTCCCTAATTTTCTGGGATTTATCCTTAATTTTCTGGATTTTTCCCTTAATTTCTGGGATTTATCCTAATTTTTCTGGATTTATTCCTTATTTCTGAGAATATTAACATTTTTCAGAAAATATTTAAGGAATTTCCTTATTTTTCTGGATTTTTCCCTTAATTTCTGGGATTTATCCTTAATTTTCTGGATTTTTCCCTTAATTTCTGGGTTTTATCCTAATTTTCTGGATTTTTCCCTTAATTTCTGGGATTTATCCAATTTTCTGGATTTTTCCCTTAATTTCTGGGATTTATCCAATTTTCTGGATTTATTCCTTATTTCTGAGAATTTTTCAGAAAATATTTAAGGAATTTCCTTATTTTTCTGGATTTTTCCCTTAATTTCTGGGATTTATCCTAATTTTCCTGGATTTATTCCTTATTTCTGAAAATATTAACATTTTTCAGAAAATATTTAAGGAATTTCCTTATTTTTCTGTAATTTTTCAGAGATTTTTCTTTTCTTTTTTTTTTTTTTTTTTTTTTTTTTTAATATAAAATTCGACCAGGAATCCATTCGGCCAGGATCCTGGTCGAATTACCCTTCAGTGTGCCTTGGTCGACTGAATTTCGAGCAGGGTCTATTCGATCAGGAATCCTGGTCGATTTTCGGCCAGGATTTTCACCCCTTCCCCCTTTTTTTTTTTTTTTTTTTTTTTTTTTTTTTTTTTATTTAGCAGAAAATTTTCGACTAGGAATTTTTCGAGCAGAAAATTTTCGACTAGGAATTTTTCGAGCAGAAAATTTTCGACTAGGAATTTTTCGAGTAGAAAATTTTCGACTAGGAATTTTGTTGTTCTTTCGGTCAGGAGTCCTGCTTTTTGACCGAATTAACCTTCATTTGTTGCCCAGGTCGATGCAAATTCGGGCAGGGCTCATTCGATCAGGAATCCTGGTCGAATTTCGGCCAGGATTTTCACCCCTTCCTCTTTCTTTTTTTTTTTTTTTTTTTTTTTTTTTTTTTTTTTTTTTTTTTTTTACAATTTTCGACCAGAAAATTTTCGACTAGGAATTTTGTTCCTTTCGGTCAGGAGTCCTGCTTTTTGACCGAATTAACCTTCATTTGTTGCCCAGGTCGAAGCAATTTCGACCTCCTGTATTTCGACCAGGATTTCCACATGATTCCTGGTCGAATTGGGTCATATTCCTGATCTTTTTATCCATTTCTCCCTGGACTTTATTTTTGGGCCACCTTCACTTAGCTGGGCCTTCATTCTTTTGGCCCATTATGACTGGATTTTGGGTTATGGGCTGTTAACCTTAAATATCTGGGCCCTTTTCTGGGCTTTTTAAATACTTGGGCCCTTAGCTGGGCTTTATTTTTTCAAGGTTTTTTTTTTAGAATTGGGCCTCATTTCTAAGCCCAAATTCCAAACTCTTCTAATATCTTTCTGGATTCTTCCAAAATCTTGAAAAAACTCAAGTTTTTCTTTTGATTTTTTTTACTAGAATTCTCTTGAACTTTCCAGGAACTTCCAGAACCTTCCAACTTTTGGGCCCAAATGGGCTTTTTAAGGTCCATTATCCATTTATTTCTCCTATATATAGGTGGGATGAGAGTGTGATTCTTCACACCTCTCATTTCATTTCTCTTCACCTACAACTTTCTAATCTTCTCCTCTCTCAAATCCACTCCTTCTTCCTCCCAAGTCTTTTCCAGTCTTTACTAGATGGCCGACAAGAGTTCCGAGAGGGCGGCCAAGATAGCCTCGGCTTCAAAACGAGGTAAGGATATCGAGATCCGCTCTTCATATATGTCTTTAATTGATATGATTAATACTAGGGGGGATGAATATCCTTCCACTGCACATCTCGACTCCTTTAATCACTGTAATACTTGGCATAACATAGATTTCAATAAACTAAATGCTCGTTATAACGTCCCTCCTCCCTTTAGACTAGTTCCAGTCTCTGGTGGTGACCGTACTTGCCACTGGAGGCCTGATACTCTCTTCATCTACACTGACGCCCTTAATGCTGGGCTTAGGTTCCCTTTTCATCCTTTTATCCCTCATCTTTTGGCTGACTTACAAATTAACCCGTGTCAGCTTCCTCCAAACGCCTGGAGGAATATTCTATGTTTTATGGTTTGTTGTCTTAGGGAGGGCTTTCCTCTTTCTGTAGCCGTTTTTAGGAAAGTCTTTCAATGTTACAATAGTTCTTCCAATATTTGTGGCTGGGTTTATGTCAAACAAAGGCCCAAAAGCAAACATATCTTTAACAGCGCCTCTATTCCGGATAATAATCCAAATTGGAGGAATAGTTTCGTCGGGTTACGTTGGGAGAATGGCGATTGGGGCACGCTCTTTCGATCTTCCTTCGGGAAGGTCAGTGATGGTAGCCTCAAATCCATTCACTTAACTCCTGAAGAAACTATCATTTATAATGGGCTCACTCAGGATGATGGCACCACCACCAGCTGGACTCTTTTAGAAGAGTTTTCCCTGATTCATGTGGGACTATCCTCTGTTTCTCAACAGGGTATTTCTCTTCCCTTCTCAATTTTTCTTTATTTCACGCATTATTAACATCACTTATTTTGTCTTTTGCTTTGTTTCAGCTGCTAAGGAGATTAACGAGGACAATGTCCCCTTGGTCGAGGAAACAGCTAGGATGAAGAAAGCTCGGTTAGCAGGCCTAGACACCAGAGGAAAGGCGACAGAGCCTATCTTCTTGAGAAAGCACAAGGAGCCTATGGGGGAGGCTTCAACTGAAGGAGCTGAGGGCCATAATGCTCCTATCACTGCTGCTGCCCCTGCTGCTGCTGCTACAGGCGCCTTTCAGCCTCTCTGGGGATTCCGCCGAGGGGATACCGTGGTTGGTTCCACGAAGCATGCTTGGGATTGGTCCTACCATAGCGTGACCCCAAAGGACTTTACTGATGTGGTGGCCACCCCTGACCTTGAGAGGATTAAGCTCATGGGAGCCCAGTCTCTGGCTTCGGTATGCCTTCTCTTTTTTAAACTTATTTCTCGTTCTTGTAGCACTTTCTTGCCTTATACTTTGTTAATTGTTTTGTTTCAGTCTAACGCCTACTTTCAAGGCGCTGTGAGGCAAGCCGAATCATGGAAGCGGGCTTCTGATAAGGCCGATAATGCCCTCAGGAGGCAGCAGAAGAAGTATGCTACCCTGGAGAAGAAGCTCAAGCGCAAGGAGGAAGAACTCGGAGAGTCTAACGCCGAGCTGGTGGTACTTCGGGCGGAGAAGGATAAAGCTATAGACAATTATCTGGACTCGGAGGAGTTTGCCCAATCCATGAGGATTAGGGATGATTCAGTCTTTCCCGAGTTTTTTAGGACTGGCTGGGACACGGCCCTTGGGACCGTGAACGAGGCTTGTCCTGATATTAACCCGGCGGACTACATCTGCCCTGACGATGAGGCTTTGCTACAGAGGTTTCGTACCCGAGTAGTTGTCTCGGATCATGTTCCTCAGGATCCACTTCTTCCTCCTCCCGAGTCTTTTTCCAGACCTGCTGAGGATGACAGCTCTTCCTCCTCCGAGACGACGGAGACATCTAGCGAGAGCGGAGAAGACGATGATATGGACGCCGAGGGTACCTCAGCTCCTTAGAGCTTTTTCAGCCCTGCGTGGCTTTTTTTATTTTCGAGACTTTATTTATCAAACTTTTGTAACATCTATCAGATCTATCTCATTTATCACCTTTTATGCTTTGCATCCATGCATTTGATTTTTATTTGTTAGGCCACAATCATACTTTGAAGAACTTATGAATTTCATAAAATTGTCTGGGATTCGTCCCTTACACAAGTCTTAATAAATTTCGTAATAAAACTAAAACATATAAATCCTAAGCAAGCAAAGCTTCAAGGTGCTTTTCAACCTACTCGCCATCCTGACGAGTGAGAATCGTACTTCGACCATCTTACACGTAGTAAACCTTCAGGTTTTGTGCGTGCCAGGTTCTCGGGACTTCAAAACCATCCATAGTCTCCAGCTTGTAGGTTCCTCTACCCTGAACGCTCTTGACTCTATACGGCCCTTCCCAATTTGGGGCAAGCTTTCCTTTCTGTCCGACACCAGAAGCCTCTATTTTTCTCAAGACTAGGTCACCTTGTTTGAAAAACCTCTCTTTAACCCTTAGGTTGTAGTAGAATGAAGCCTTCTTCTGATATTCTACTATCTTTGCGTGTGCTTTATCTCGTACTTCATCGATTAAATCCAAGGCTAACTTCTGCCCTTCCTCATTTTCTTTTTCATCAAAAGCCTGAATCCTTGGAGAAGAATGTGATATCTCCACGGGAACTACTGCTTCCGCCCCATATGCCAACATGAAAGGAGTTGCATCTGTCGTGACTCTACAGGTAGTCCTATAAGCCCATAATATGGGAAGTATCTCATCTACCCAATTATTTCTCGACTTTTCGATCCTCTTCTTTAGTCCATCCAGGATTATCCGATTTGCTACTTCCGCTTGCCCATTGGCTTGCGGGTGAGCCACAGAGGTGAATCGTAACTCAATTTCATTTTCTTCACAATACTTCTTGAATTCCTCATTGTTGAATTGCGTTCCATTGTCAGTGACGAGGACACGGGGAATTCCATATCGGCACATAATGTTTTCCCACAGGAATTGTGCAACCTGCTTAGTTGTGATTTTGGCCAAAGGTTTGGCTTCGATCCACTTGGTGAAATAATCAATGGCGACAATCAGAAACTTCCTTTGTGCTGTGGCCATAGGAAAAGGCCCTAGAATATCCATCCCCCACATAGCAAAGGGAATAGGTGAGTTGATAGAGGTCAGCATCTCGGGGGGTTGTCTGGCGACTGGTGCATGCTTCTGACAACGATCACACTTCTTTACATATTCTTTGGCATCAGCCATCATTTCTGGCCAATAGAAGCCTAAACGAGTTATCTTATGAGCCAAGGCCCTGCCCCCCAAGTGTTGCCCACAAATGCCTTCATGCACTTCCTCAAGAGCCAAGCGTGCCTCATCGGGCCTGAGACACCTCAAGTAAGGAACCACGAAAGATCTTTTATATAGAATCCCATCTATCAAAGAGTACCTTAGTGCTCGAACAGTTAACTTCCGTGCCTCAATTGTATCGCTTGGCAACCAACCGGTCTGAATGTGAGCCTTGATGGGATCAATCCATGACGTCCCCAAGCCTACGGGAGCCACAAGTTTAACATCTATGCTTCGTGTCTTCAAAACACGGAAGTACACACTTCCTGAACTTTCTTCAATCTCAGATGAAGCAAACTTTGATAGCGCATCTGCTTTAGCATTTTCTTCCCTTGGAATGTGTTCAACATGGCATTCATTAAATTGGGTCATCACAGCCCTTACTAGGCGAACATACTTTGCCATCGTATCATCCCTTGCTTCAAATTCTCCCTTTACCTGGGATATGATCAACTTCGAGTCTCCACGGACCTTTAAGTTTTTGACCCTAAGTGTCCCAGCTAGACCAAGGCCAGCAATCAGGGCTTCATACTCTGCCTCATTGTTTGTGGTTGGGAAGTCTAACTTCATGGCATACTCAATTAAGAATCCATCAGGGCTTTGCAAAACCAACCCTGCTCCACTGGAATTTGTTTTTGATGCTCCATCAAAATAGAGAACCCAATATTCTTTCTCCTTGTCCCCATTGTCGACTCCCTTGTCTTGAGGTGTGGTATCTTCCTGCCCCCCGACTTCTTGGTTGGGTATGGTACATTCCACCACGAAGTCAGCTAGTGCCTGGGCTTTTATGGCCATACGTGGCTTATACTTGAGATCGAACTCTCCCAACTCTATTGCCCACTTAATTAGTCTCCCACTTGCCTTGGGACTGTGAATGATATTTCTCAGTGGCTGATTTGTTAGCACTTCAATTTGGTGAGCTTGAAAATAAGGACGCAGCTTTCTTGAAGCCATCACCAAGGCTAAAGCGAATTTCTCAATGGCTGAATAATTCAACTCAGCACCATGCAAAATTTTGCTGACATAGTATACGGGTTTCTGGACTTTCAGTTCCTCCTTAACCAACACCGCGCTCAAGGCGCTTTCTGAAACAGCCAAGTACAAGAATAAAACTTCACCCAGAACTGGCTTGGCCAACAACGGGGCATGGCCCATATACTTCTTTAACTCTTCAAATGCCTTCTGATTTTCCTCACTCCATACAAAGTCTTTAATGTTCTTTAATGACTTGAAGAATGACAAGCACTTGTCTCTTGACTTGGAGATGAATCGTCCTAGCGCAGCAACCCTTCCTGTGAGTTTCTGAACATCCTTGACAGTTTTTGGGGGTTCCATGTCCAGGATTGCCTTTATTTTATCGGGGTTAGCCTCAATTCCCCTCTTTGAGACCATCAATCCCAAGAATTTTCCAGATCCTACTCCGAAAGCACACTTCGTGGGATTCAACATCATCTTGTGGTACCTCAGGACCTCAAAAGCTTCCCTCAAATGGGTTATATGATCAGTCTTTACTAGACTCTTGACTAGCATGTCATCAACATAGACTTCCATAGTCTTCCCAATAAGATCCTTAAAAATTTTATTCACCAACCTTTGATAGGTGGCTCCTGCATTCTTGAGACCAAACGCCATAACAAGATAACAATAAACACCAAAGTCAGTGATAAATGATACCTTTGGAATGTCATCCTTATGCATTTTGATCTGGTTGTATCCGCTAAACCCATCCATGAAACTCAACATCTCATGTCCAGCGGTGGCATCAATCAAAGTATCAATTCTAGGCAGCGGAAAACAGTCTTTGGGGCATGCATCATTCAGATCGGTGAAGTCTATACACATCCTCCACTTTCCATTAGCCTTCTTCACCATTACAGGGTTTGCTAACCACTCCGGAAATTGAATCTCCTCAATGAAACCAGCCTCTAAGAGCTTTTCCACTTCCTGCTTTATAGCCTCTTGTCTTTCCGGGGCAAAATTTCTTTTCTTTTGTTTCACTGTCTTCCGACTTGGATCCACGTTTAGCTTGTGAGTAATTAACTCCGGGTCTATGCCTGGCATATCAGCTGCTGACCATGCAAACACATCACTATTTTCTTGCAAAAATTTCACTAACTTCCCTCTAAGGGGCTCCTCTAATGTGGCTCCAATGAAAGTCATCCTCTCAGGATTCTTGGGATCTAAAGGAACCGAAACCAATTCTTCTGCTGGCCTTCCTCTATTCTCATCATTTTCTCGAACATCCATATCTTCAATAGGAAGAACCTGCCCCCCGACTCCATCTGCCCTCAAAGAGGCCACATAACAGCTTCTAGCCATTTTTTGATCTCCTCTCTCTTCTCCAATCCCGTTTCGGGTGGGAAACTTCATAACTGAATGGTATGAAGAGGGGACTGCCTTGAAGGCATGTATCCCTGTTCTCCCCATGATAGCATTATAAGTTGAACTAGCCTTTACCACCACGAAATCCAGCATCTGCGTTGCTTGCCTTGGCTCCGTACCTATGGTGGTTGGCAACTTGATTATCCCTTCCACAGGACATTCTACTCCAGCAAATCCATATATCGGCATGTCGGTTGGTGTTAACTGGGAGTCGTTATACCCCATCCTTAGAAAGGTGTCGTGGAGCAAGATATCCACAGAAGCACCATTATCCACAAGGACCCTCTTAACCGGGCTATTTCCTATTATTGGTGTTATGACCAACGGGTCGTCATGGGGAAACTTCACACCCTCTAGGTCGGAATCATCAAAAGCCAGTGTTACTTCTGTCCTGGCCCTCTTCGGAGCTTCTCCAACAATATGCATAACCTCTCTAGTATATGCCTTTCTGGAATTTTTGGACAATCCAGCAGCAGTTGGACCTCCAAAGATCGTGTTTATCACAGGCCCTCGAGGTCTCGGCCCTCCATAAATGGTGTTTATAACTGGTCCTCTAGGTTGGGGATTCCGCCCCTGATCATCTTGGTCTCTCCTACGATCTTCAAAGTTCTTCCTTCCATTATTGTTTCTGTCTCCTCCATCTCCAGTATACTTGTTCAGCCTTCCTTTTCGAATCAAAAACTCAATTTCATCTTTCAACTGCCTACACTCATCGGTGTCATGACCAACATCTTTGTGAAACCTGCAATACTTGCCCTTATCTAGCTTGGCGGGATCAGCCTTCAAGGGCTTAGGCCAGCGAATATCTCTGTCTTTCTCAATCTCCATCAAAATCTGACTTCTGGGGGCATTCAGCTTAGCGTATTCAGTGAACTTTTGCCCAGGTCCTCCCTTCTTGGGGGTTGAATCAGGGTTTTGTTCAGTTCTAGGATACTTATCCTTAGCGATGTACTCCAAATCAGTTTTTCGTTTCTTGCCTCCAGTGGGCTCATTACTTACTACGGTCTTCCTCATACTCTCTTCAACCTTGATATACTTCCCTGCCCTCTCTTGGAGCTGCAACATGCTCTCAGGGGGTCGTTTGGCCAAAGACATCTTGAAAAACTCATCCCTAGTTCCTTGTTGCAGCGCTATCATGGCTACCTTATCATCAAGGTCTGGGACTTTTAAAGCCTCCTTTGTAAAACGATTTAGGTAATCTCTTAAGGATTCTTTAGCTCCCTGCACAAGACTCATAAGAGATGCTGAACTTTTCTCATGGACTCTTCCACTGATGAATTGCTTAATAAAAGCCTGACTTAATTCTCTGAATGATCCAATAGAATTTGGGGGTAGGCGACTGTACCATCTTTGAGCCATACCCGACAGGGTTTGAGGGAAGGCCCGACATTTTATAGCATCATTCACGGGTTGCAGCAGCAGTGCATTAGAGAATGTCCTAACATGATTAGCGGGGTCTCCCGTGCCATCATAGGCTTTGATAGTGGGCATCTTAAATTTTCTTGAGATATGGGCATTCATTATCTCTTCTGTGAAGGGTGGAGTTGGATCATCAGGATCTCCAAGGGGAAGGAGATTGCTTGGATCAGTTCTTGGGACAGCAGCCCTTCTTCTTACCGGACCATCCAGGTCTATGATAGGAGGAAGATTTCTCCCCCTAGGAGGTATGTTGGATCTGGTGGCTTGGTGAGCCTCCAAATCACGTCTCAGCCTTTGGATTTCAGCCTCATGAGCCCTGATCTTTTCCTGCACTTCTTGGGGATTCGCCCCTGGGGTGCCTTGGGGGCGTTGCCTTCCATCGACCATTGGCTCTTTTCCAGGACGCCTCCTTCTCGGGGCCACTTCATCATCCGAAGATTCGGAGTCTCTCTCAGTGTATGGACCAGAAAATTCCCGATCCTCAGGGATAGGATCCAAACCTCGTATATAGGGGGGCGACCGCCCTCGTGCTTCGCTTCGCCCGACATATCCACTTCCTCCAACCTCAGGGTGAAGGGGCATCCCATAAGGGGGGTTAGTAGTAACAATAGTTGAATATTCATACCCGACGGGTCGAGAATTCACAGGTATATGTATTTGTTGAACTTGAGGATTCGTACCTTGAATAATCGGGGGAGTTGTCCCTTGTGGCTGAGGATGAGTTGCCCCTGTCTGGGCTTCCCCCTGAGTAGATGCATAAGTTGAATGGGGAGGAACCTCCACGGTTGATGAAATCACCTGGGTTGTCCCTGATGGTGTTCCCTCCTCCAGAGTGCTGGTTGTTCTCCGTGTTCTCACCATGGTTGTTGTTGCGTTTTTCCCACAGACGGCGCCAAATGTTATGGATTAAAACTACTATATATAACTACTGTATTTAATACTAAGGAACGTGAGCTTCGAGGCTCGATTTGACTGCTCTTGTGTTTCGTGACTCAATCTGCCTTAACAAGATGCCTACGTACCTTGCGGATTGCCAAGGATCAAGTCAAAAAACGTAGTTCTGATGGGTGGGGGTGAGACCCCTTATATAGATGTGGGAGTCCTTGAATTGGACTTGGTATAGGAGACTTGGTGGATAAGCCTCTGAATTAGGATAGACTTAGGAGTCCTAGGAAGTAGGAAGCTGATTCCTTATCCTTTTAGGTTCCCTTGAGGCTAATCTCTAAGGACTTATATCCTCATCGGGACTCTTTTCAACATCTGATTTCTCCCTTATTAATTAATTACGAAATTAATTAATAATCAGGGCTTTTTGGCCTTTTTTTATTCCATCAGGCCTGATCTGGTCCGTCAGGCTTAACCTTTCTGGTCTGAATATCATACATCTTCTTATTGGGCCTAGCAGCCCATTAATTATAAAACCAGGACTTATTTATCCCTATCAGCTGTGTAAGATGAAACATCTGCTGCTGTATCAGTCCCAACATCTGGATAATCGCTGGATCTGTACGGCTCTCGGTACTACCCTCTCCTGAATTATTCATTCTCTTTGGTGCCATTATTCTGGTAAGAGACAAACAACATATATAATAATCTATCAAGCATTGTGTCAAATATGTAGCAATTCCTTAGCATAGCAAAATTTGCAAACAGTATTTCTTCCCTGAATATCATAAACTTGCTACCATATTAACACAAGCGACATGATTATCACATAATCCTGCTTATTATCTCATGAATAATAACACAAAGAAAATTACTCCGAATTATCCAATCCTTTTAAATCCTTGCTCGAAATCTTAACTAAATCAACAAAATAGCGGCAATGACACAAGGCCTAAAGCTAAACGCAAAACAGGAAACCTAAATAATTTAACTACAACCTAACCCAATAACCTAAATTTAATCCTATAAAAGCTAAACTACACGCGCCTATCTTATGTGATCTTCCTATGACTCATCTATGACAATCCTACGTCTGTTTCAGTGACCATAACCTGTAGCTCTGATACCAACCTGTGACGCCCTCCAAACCCGGGGTCTAGGTTTGGGGGTCACTCGCCAATAAACCAAAATAAAATAATCACAGCGGAATAATATAATAAATACGACCCCTTTTACCTACACTGGATCGATCACAGATTATAGTATGGAACAGGCACTAATACAAATCAAATGTTATTACAAACCATAGTCTAATTAGTTTTACAACTTATTCAAATTTTATTACAAACCTCTAGACTAATTAAGCGTCCCAAACTGTCTACCTGGAAACACACCAACTATTTACAAGCACAAAACCTCTGGTCAGACCTGGAACTTAAGCTTGCCCTGGCCTAGCTGAAAGAATCAAGATATGAAAAAAGTATGAGCGAAAGAAATGCTCAGCAAGTAATAAATAGCTTATGATTTGGAATAACAACAGTATATCTGATGAACAAAACCAACTACGATAACTGAACAGTATCAAAACTGATAAAAATTTGATAATAAACAACGTTTGCAATATATTATGTTTTGGGACTGGAATCCTCGATCGACGGTGTGTTACCGCCGGTGATCAGCCGCGGAGCAACACCGGTATGCCAAAGCATACCCAACTAAACAAAAGGTACCTAAGGCACATATTGGCCTAGCAAGGTGTTATATCATGTATAACACATAGCTCACACTGGACCGCCACCACGGCCTCTTACGCAACCATCCAACCCATAAAAACAATTTTCCGTCAAAGGAGTCGAATCAAATGACATCCTTAACCACATATCTCCCCATTTCTCATGGTCCGGAGTTTTCTCAACAACCAATGGTGAAATAACCAGAACAATTAGTTATTCGCTAATCTCAATTCAAAGCTTTGCCGTATAGAGTAAGTTGTAGCGAAATGTAAAAATATTTAACTATTCTGAACTTAGAATAGTAGAGAAATTAAAAGGATAAATTCAGAGTCAATACCACTTGAATGATATGTGATGATATAAATAATTGCATAATATGATGCGAAATAAACGTCACTTGAACAATAAGTGAAGTTAGGGTACTTGCCTGATATGCTCAATAACCTCTTACTTTAACTCTGCTTCTAACTGCTGGCTACTATCTTCGTCTAACACTTGACTGCACTTCTGGCTACTCGATTCTATAAACAAAAGGATTATCTTAAGTGACAGAACTAAACTCAATCGACATAACTCTACGTCTTGACATCTACCCGACCGTTTATAACTAAGCATGGCATAATAAACTGTAAACAGATAGCATACTTATCACATAACACATAATCATGACATTTGTATAACAGGTAATCACATATTTCATGTAACACATACGTCAGATCATTACAAGACACGCCTCAGTGCGTTCAGAATGAAAATCATGTCAATATTAGCATTTATCGATCAAATACCGACTCAAGTTGATACACAAATCAAATGACATTGCAATACAAAAGAAATTAGGTCTTAAAAGTATTTTTATTGAAAGCGCAATATTTTTCTGAGTCTGTACGCGTTCGTTTCATATTAAACGGACAAGCGGTTGATTTATTATGAATTTTTGAACATTTTTCAGAATAAAAACGGGTCTCCGAATCATTTAATAATTAAATAATAGGGCTCGAACACTCAAAAATAATTTTATAAAAATTATCGAGCCGGGAAAATAATTTAAAATAATATTTTAAAGTTCGAAACTATTTTTCGAAATTTTTAAATCAAAAATAAATAATTAAATCTAATTAAATAATCAATTAAAATTAATTAATAACTAATTAAAATAATTAATCAATTAATATTTAAATTAATTGACTAATTAAATAATTAATTATCAACTAAAATTAATTAATTAAATAATTTGGATTTATTTTTGAATTAAAAATAAATTTTCAGAATTAGAATAATGATTTTCAAATTAAAAATCAATTTTCAGAAATTATAAATAGGATTTTGAATTATTTTTAATAAGAAAATCTAAAAACAAAACTCAGTAATTGGGTTGGGGTTCTGTGGATCGAAACCGGGTCAAAACCCCGGGTTGTGAAGAACACAACCGGGTTTTGAACACTCGGTACCTCCCCAGAATCTGGCAGCCGGCCGGTTAACCGGCGATAGTTCCGGTCACGCCCAAATCTGCACCCCCAGGCTTCGATTTTAATGGTAATTGATTCTAAATTGCTCCTGAAACTCGACTAATAACTCAGCATCAACAGACAGCCCCGAGGTTGGTTTCTCCGACGAAAATCAAACAAAAACCGGCGGGACCTTGAGTTTTCCGGTCAAAAACTCGAATTCACTTAATCCTCAACCAAAAATTACAGTAAATACAGCAAAATGAAGCTGGGAACATGTACAATCTAATCATATCATCACAAACAATCAAAAACCTCTAAATTATAAATCCCCAAAATTCGAATATAAACCTTAAATTAAGAATTTTCACATCACTAATCGTTTGAATGATTTGAGGGCATAAACAGAAAGAACATGAAAATCTAAATATTTTGGTTACTCATACTTCAAATTCGAGATTACGGGTTTTATTGATTACCGAAATAACTATCGTATCGAAAATATTGCGCCGGGCCGCGCACAGGTCAAACCGTAATCCGGATCGAAAAAGTCAAAACACGGAAAATGTCCGGAATTACCAGATTAGGTTAGGAAGGAGTTTTCGAAAGAGTTTCGGGTTGTAAAAACGCAAAACGGTTGAAGTTGGAAGATTCCTGGCTTTATAAAATAATTTTTATAATTATTCTGAAAATAATTAATAATTCATAAATCATTATAAAATCATATAACATTCCAAAAATTACCAGAAAAATACCACAATTATCTATATTTTATTCTGGACATATAAAAATTCAAATATTCAAATAATGTCACATATAAACATTCAGATATCAATTCTACTTTTCAGATAATTCACCAAAGTTCACATAAAATCACATAAACAATTCCGAATAATAATAATAATATTTGAAAATATATTGGATATTACAGTAAATGGGTAAATGACCTAAAACAAAACAAAACTAATTCAACCAACCAAGCAAATATTCATTTTCATCAAAACAAAAACACAAAATTCTCTTTCATCCTCCCTTTGCTCTCGGCTTTTGCCATTTTCAAAGAAAACAATTTTCAAAATTCAAGTTCAAGGCTTCCTAAATTGGTAAGATAATTCCCTAGTATTCCTTATGCATAGTTATGGCTATTCTATGAGTTTAAGCCTTCAAATCATTCACAATCTTCTTCAAGAAATCAATGAAGAAGACAATGAATAGTGACTTCAAGAATTTTAACTTGATTTTCTTGTTTTTCCTTTAAGATCCAAGCATCCCTAAGTCATCTCAAGACTTCTTAAGGCTTCCTAGCTACTCACACCACTTCAAGGAAGGTATATCATCTCCAAACCCTAGCTTTACTTTGTTAAATAGGATGATTCTAGTTGTTATGGTGATATAGTAGCTTAATGCTTGTTGGTTTAGAATTTGGGTTGGAGTGGTAGTGAAATGGATGGTGAATCTTGTTGTTTTGGTTAAAAGAACTTAAGTACAGTTAAATTCAAGCTTAAGCATAAGTATAAATGTTAATATTGAATTGATTGGGGCTGTTAGGATGTGGTATGGATGGAGTTTGGATTGGGATGTGATTGTGGCTTGATTATGGGTTGAATTGGAAGGGTATAAAATTGGGAAATCGCATAAACATAGCCGTCGTAGATTTACTTTAGACTGCGTTTGTTCATAACATTAGGACCCGAGAACCCCCTGCTAGATTTTTACCATTACCATGTTTAGATAGTTCATGTTACGAGCTTCGTTTTGATATGTAGTTCGTTTGGTTCCGATGTACGGTTTAGGAGAAACAACCGTTTTAAGTAACGGCGTTTCGCGAACAAAACATTTCTACTCGCCTTATTTGAAACATAGGTTAAAGACCTTAAAGGGTTAATTAATGTATGAAACAATTATGTTAAGTATGTTAGGCAGTTGGTAAGACACTCGCGAAGGAATCGCCTTAAATCCGGTAATGGTTAAATTATTAAAAATGGTGGAGCCGAGGGTACTCGAGTAACTTAAGAGAATCAGTAAGCGCAAAACAAGCGTTAGAGTCTAAGTTAGTTAAAGTATAGATTTATAAGTGACTTTGGTTTAATTCCAACTTACTTGTTGTTTATAGGTTACCAGACTCGTCCCGAGCCTTTTATCACCCCCAGTCGCTCAGGCAAGTTTTCTACCCGTTATACTGTTGTTGTGATGTATACATATGTATATGCATTATCTTGTGATAAATGCATGATTATTATTAGCAAAGTCTTGCGATATATTGGAGCATGTGTTATGATATTTATATGCATGCCTGTTTTGTATCCTTGATTTATATATCTGTTGGTTCAAACGCTTATAGTTGCATAATACCTATGCTAGAGAATAGCGGTAATTTGCATACACCCTTAGTATAGGGACCAAAGGTGAAAACATTTTCTAAAACCGGGAGTCGAGGATCCCGAGTAGATTTTGTATATATATATATATTTATATATATATGGTTATAATTTCAAAACTATTAATCGAATAAGGGTTATTCGATAACTTTATATTATTTATTGAATATTATTTCGAATATTCATCCGAGGACTTATGACTCCTTTAATATTATTAATTGAATATTATTTGAATATTCATTTGAGGATGTATGACTCCTTTATTTTATTTAATGAATATTATTTATAATATTCATTCGAGGTATTATGACTCCGCTTATTACTTAATAATATTCTTTATTTTATTAAAGAATAATGTGTCAAAAATCAAACTTACTTTTTATTCAAATAAGATATTACTTTCGTATAAGTATATCTTTGATTATTTACTATTCATTTCAAGTATAAGTTTTCCAACTTCTACCTCTATTATTCTTTATGGGAATATTATTTAAATAATAATATTCAGATATTTCTTTATATTGAGACTGATTTACTTTATTAAATCAGCATTATTCCAAACACTCTTTAAAGTGTTTTCAAGTCTTTAAAATGATTTACAAAAGTTAGAGCGGATCCCAAAACTCATTTTTATATTTAAGATCCTCCTTTCGAAGGGGATTTAAATACTCGCTCAAAACCTGAGGGATCCGACTCTGTGGTGTGTTTTATATTCGCAACAAGGTTGCTGTCTTGATAAAAGAATTTCTGATTACTTACCCAACACTCGGGAAGTAAAATTCTTGGAACAAGTTAATCCATTAACAGGCATCGCCTGGAAAATATTGGTAAGTTTTCCTTTCCAACTAGATACGACTTCTTGATGGAGCCGTATCAACAAGTTTCTACTTGGGGAAAGTGGGGACGAGCTTTAAGTTTCAGAGTCATGGATTTCATCTGAACTAGGAGTGGCGTAAGTGGCCGAGTAGCGCCGGCCCAGCCTTATTATATTGGCCCAAAATGGCCTGGAAGTTCCGCTAACGCGGTCCATTCCTTAGGAGTTCAGTGTTCGGTTGACAAGTAAATCCGACAGGTTCTCCTCTACATGTAGAAAATAGTGGGGTTGTACTACTACGACTGATCATCGTAAGTGGTCTTCCTGGCGCGGCAAACTCCCGTAATGAGTTCATCATACAATTGGATATTTTTGCAACACTACCCAGAGCACTTCGATAGAAAGGCTACGGTTGGGCGATTGTTGAGTGTTGGCAGGGTCAAGTTTTTAAAATGATGTTTGCATCAAATGAAGTATCTCATAACTTTATTTTATTTTGATGATATTTTAAAGATTGAATCTATTCAAGTATTATCTTGTAGTCTCATCTATGTGATGAACTGTTGAACTAATTATAACTTGAACGGTGGTAGTTCAAGTAGTATTTGGAAAAGATATAAGTATATTGGAGTATCTTGTAACTTCATCTTTTAAAAAAACTTATATCTAGTAAATGATTATCTTATGCATGTCAAAGATTTTCAGAAAAATGTTGAGTCAAGGTTAGATATATGAGATCACCTTGCAACGATAGTTTTATACAGTTATAAATTGGAACTCTGTGTATATTATGTATGGAAGAGGACTTCCAAGATTTTGAAAAGTATATATGTATATATACTGAATATTTTGCGACTTCATCGCATTAAGATATCAAACTTGGTTCATTTCTTTTGACCAAGACTTTCATGAGTACTATGAGGAGGCTCATATATTGTTAATCATTATACATATTATTTTGGTGGGCTTGCTGCTCACCCTTGCTTTCTTCTTTCATCACACAACAACAGATAGAAAAGATGAATAGGACCAAGCTCCCGATTCGCAAGCGATTAGGAAACGTTCCGCAGTTTCCTATAGGCGTTGATGTCGCTGTAGCTGAGGTAGGAACTACCAATAGGCTAGGCTTTCAACTTATGATGTACCAGACTTATGTATAATTATGAATTATAATAATGGCAAAGAAATGTAAATTTATTCAGAAACCTTTTTAAGGTGTATTGACATATAATTGTGGAATAAAATGACTTGTGATTATTTTTGGATATTCATCTCTGAGACTATAACTTGTGGTGTGTGTGTTTATTGTGGGGTCACAGTACAGAGTAGTTGATTGTGTATTAAGATTGGGTGTTATTAAGGGAAATGGAACTCGTGACAACCCGGATCCCCGACCCCGGATTTGGGGGTGTTACACAAGTAGTGTCTCCAAATTTTTAAGGAAAAAACTATTGCTACGAGCTCAAGGTCATGAGTAGGATATCTAATCTCGTATTCCTTCAATTGTCTTGACGCATACGCAATCACCTTACCGTGCTGCATAAGCACACACCATAATCCTTTGTGCGGCGCGTCACTATATATCACAAAATCTCCTTTTCCGTCTGGCAATGCCAACACCGGGGCCGTTACCAACCTTTTCTTTAATTCCTGAAAATGGTTCTCGCATTTTTCCGTCCATTCAAACTTCTCTGTCTTACGAGTAAGTCGTGTCAAAGGGGCTGCGATCTTCGCAAAGTCCTGTACAAATCTACGATAGTAGTCGGCCAATCCTATGAAACTCCTTACCTCTGTGGGTGTGGTTGGCCTTTCCCAATTTGAGACCGCCTCTATCTTGGAGGGGTCGACCAATACTCCTTCTTTATTGATCACATGTCCTAAAAACTGTACTTCATTCCGCCAGAATTCACACTTCGAGAATTTGGCATATAATTGTTCCTCTCTGAGTATTCCTAGAGCTATCCTCAAATGCTCTGCATGTTCTGCCTCAGTCCTTGAGTAGATTAAAATATCATCGATAAAAACTATCACACACTTGTCCAAGTACTTCTTAAATACTCTGTTCATTAAATCCATGAAAGTCGCTGGGGCGTTGGTTAATCCAAAGGACATTACCAAGAACTCATAGTGCCCATACCTGGTACGGAACGCGGTCTTGGGAATATCTTCGGGTTTAATCTTTAGCTGGTGATATCCAGTTCTCAGGTCAATCTTGGAAAAATAAATAGCATCCTTTAGCTAGTCGAACATATCGTCTATTCTAGGTAATGGGTACCTATTCTTTATGGTTAGCTTGTTCAACTTTCGGTAGTCGATGCACAGCCTCATGCTCCCATCTTTCTTCTTAACAAATAACACTGGTGCTCCCCACGGAGACACACTGGGTCTTATCATACCCTTATCCAAAAGTTCCTGCAATTGGGTAGCTAATTCCTTCATTTCTAATGGGGCTAACCGGTAAGGTACTTTTGAAACTGGCGCCGTCCCTGGGGCCAACTCAATAGAAAATTCAATCACTCTATCGGGTGGTTATCCCGGAAGGTCTTGTGGGAATACATCTCCAAATTCGTTGACTACCGGAATATCTTGTAAGCTGGGCACCTCCTTCTGCGTGTCCACCACATAGGCTAGGTAAGCCTCATTTCCTTTTCGTAGCATCCTTTTGGCCTGGGCCATAGTCAAAAATTTTTGTGTCTGCCTCTTTCCTCTAAATATGACTTCTTTCTTTCCTGGGATATTCAACTTAACTTTCTTCCCCTTACAGTCTATCTGAGCATCATTGCTAGATAGCCAGTCCATTCCCAAAATTACATCAAACTCCCCTAATTTAAAAGGAATCAGATCAACACTAAAAGATTGTTCCCCTATGCCTAACTCACAGGCGGGGTGAATCTGGTTAACAGGAATAACTTCATGATTGGCTATTTCTACTTGTAAGGGTTCTATCAAGGGTTCAGCCTTAACTCTTAATTTACGCGTAAAGTCCTTTGATATAAAAGATTTAGTTGCTCCCGAATCAAATAAAACGTTTGCACTGACTGAATTTAGAGAAAGGGTACCTGCTATCACATCTGAGTCTTTCATAGCATCCTGGACTGTCATGTTGAAAGTCCTCGCAGTCGGTGGCTTATTAGAAGCAGCTCTGCTTGCTCCTGAAGTTGCTGGTTTGTTCATTGGGCATTCCCTCTTTTAATGACCTGGGCGTCCACACTGATGACAAGTGGTAGTTGGAATGACGGCAGGGGCTGACGAAGGGCATTTGTGGGAATAGTGGCCCACTTGTCCACACTTAAAGCAGGTTACTGGCTTTCCCTTACACTCCCCAGAATGCATCCTTCCACAAGTGTTACAGGCTGGCAATGGGGGTCGAGACTGGTTGGAATAGGACATTCTTGACTTCTGGCCGCTCTGGCTCACATTCACACTCATTGGCCGCTTAAACCCAGTGTTCTTTCCCGGTAGGGACACTGCTCCTCGATTAAATCTAGTTGGGAAGCTCCTTCCTACGGAACCTCCACCCATGCTCATACTTTTCCTCTTTATTCCCTTCTGCATCTGTTCACTTCCGGCTTCTACAATTGTTGCCTTTTGCACCAGAGTGGCATAATTAGTAAGCTCAAGGATTGCCACCCTATTCTGAATCCACGATTTTAGTCCCTGCTGAAACCTCCTAGCTTTCTTTTCCTCGGTGCTCACAAACTCCGGCACAAACCTTGATAACTCAGTAAATTTAGCTTCATACTCAGCTACAGATAAGTTATTCTGCTTTAGCTCCAAGAACTTGAGCTCCATCTGGCTTTCCATAAACCTCGGGAAATATTTTCCCAGAAACAACTGAATGAATCTCTCCCAGGTTATAATATCATATGTCTCCATGTTTTTCTTGGCCTCCCACCAGTAGTTAGCCTCTCCTTTCAGAAGGTAGGTAGCAAATACAGTCTTCTCTGCCTCATCCGTACTCAGAATCTCAAAGGATTTCTCCATTTCCTTTAACCATGCCCTTGCCTCAACTGGGTCGGCTGATCCGTGGAACTCAGGGGGCTTAAAGGACTTCAAAGCCCTGAAGGAGTTTGCCACATCATTGTTATTTCCTTGAGGGGGTGGGTTGGGTTGACGTTCCAAGTTCTGCCTTAGTAGTTGCATGAACTGTCCCATGAGATCCATGCCTGGGTTTGGTACTGGTTGCTCAAACTCAGTTTCTCCTTCTTCAGCCTCTATCTCAAATCCCTCAACATCATATGTTTCCTCCTCCTCTTCATACAGGGGGTCATCCTGTTCAACATAATCCTCATCTTCCTCTTCACTGTGTTCTTGGTTCCTATCGTCCTGGTTATGGCTTCCCTGGTCCTCAGATCCAGGGTTCGCCCTAGTTCCAATCTTTCTTGGCGGCATGATACTGATAATTTTTTTTTTGGGAAATTCAATGTTAGGTCACAATCATACACAACATTGTGCCTTGCACAGTTCTATAATGGGGAGAATGTATCTCGCAATTCTATTATTTTATGACAGTTCTAATAAGAAGTGCAGTAATAATAATGATAAAAATAGTGATCTCGTCACTAAGAAACTGAACTGAAAGGAAACAAATATATACATAATGCGAGAGATACATAGTTTGATCTGGTCAAAAGTACAACAGTGTTACAGCCATCTGTCCAAAAGTGATACACAAGACTCTATCTGTCTAGTCAGAAAAAGGGATGCTATATACAAGTCAACTATCCCGAAAAATTGGCTCTTACTATAGCCTCGACTAACTAGACAACTTGTAATAACCCCCAAAATTTTCAACTTTTTGTAACTCTTGAGAATAATGTTTTAGCTGAATGATAAAACTTTTCATGCCACACTATGTAGGGGTTCTGTTATGGATATTCTGAGATTTTATTAGTACTCTATATGGTATATGAGTGTATGTAAAGATCGTCAGAATCCAATTCCGAACACTTTGGTTTTTCTCGGAAATACACTAGATACAGAGAGAATTGAGTATAAGGTAACAGGATAAAAAGGATTTAAATTAAAGGATTATAATAGAGGATCATAAAAAGGAATATAATGTATTGAGAAAGGTTATGGGAACCTAAGTAATAAGATCCCGGGTATGATCCTTCAAACGATAAACGAAAACGAAAGTTAAGCGAACCGTATAACAGATCAGCGGTCATTAGGCAAACAATTAGGAAGTTAATCAAAGGGATTAGAGAGAGTGATGTGATAAGTGGCATTTTATACCACTTAGAACGTCTTAAAATGGCTTAAATTGGTGTCTTGAAATCAAGTATTTTGTGTATTTGATGCGTTTTTCTAGTGTTTATGCATTTCAGGGTATTAGTTGCATTTCGGAGAGGAATCATCAAGAATAAGCCTTGGCATGTGTTCACCATTGAGAGAGGAAAAGAACGGGCAGATTACGGCGAAGAAACGGAGCAAACCTGGAATTTTTCCAGTAGGGTCCTGCGCGCCCGCGCAGCAGTGCTGAGCGGCCGCGCAGCAGCCTTGCGCGCCCGCGCAGAAATGCTGAGCGGCCGCGCAGGGTCGGGGAAAAAGCTAAATTATTTTAGACTTCTACTTCTGTTTGGCTTCCAACTTCTATGTAATCTGAGTTTTATGGGACTATTATATAAGTAGATTTGAGACGTTTTCATAGGGAATATGAAGGAGATTATGTTTTAGATTGTGTTTGGCGCAAGAAGCGAAGAAGATAAGGAAGAAGACCGATTTAGCACACTGCAACGAAGAGGAAGCATATATTCTTGTGATTCTTGTTTCGTTGTAACGTTGGATGCTAGTTTTCTTGCTTTGACTTATTTACTCTTGTGACGTACTCTGTTTTAATATAATTAGTTTAGTTATTATTTTCTTGTGTTGTTTATCATGATTTCATATGAACCCATGATGGCGATAAGTTCTATTATGGGCTAATCGTGATCATGGGGTTGCAACGGATTTATTATGGAATTCTTTAGTTAATTGTTTAATACTTTAGTGTGTGATGATTGCATGATATCTAGTATTGGTTGTGCGTATTCGTCTTATATGCGTCGCGAACATATAAGATAGGGTGTTAATCTCTTGTGAAGCGACGGTGGATCTTGAGATTTAGAACTTGCCATGCTAGCATAGGTTCATGTACGTTGTGCATGATTAGTGGGTAACTCTAACAGTTTTATTTGCCCTATGTAATCAAAAGGAATAACTTGTGCTTAAATCGTTGTGTTGTCAATTTCTGTAGACATATAGGAACTCAACATAATTGATGACTATTCAACTTCTATCTTAATTGTGGATGTTTGGTAGAATGGTATTAGTACAATGAAAGTTGGCTTTTATCAGTTTCGTGTTATTCGATTAATGTCATCACTGTCACATGCTAAAGGTAATAACAATGGCTATAGAAGGAAGTAATAATGAAGTTGTGATCTCATGAGTGTTTTATCATTGATAAATTGAAGTGTTAGTTAAGTGGTTAATTAAGTAGTTAATTATAATTAATATTTAATCAATAATTTTAAGTGTTATCTTAACATTGAGAAGTAATTATACATTGGTGAGTGAGTTTAATTAGACAATAACTTAGTCTGAGTCTCTGAGGGAACGAACAAGAAAGTATTCTATATTACTTGCGAACGCGTATACTTGCGTGAATATTAGTGCATGTTTTCGCCCTAACAAGTTTTTGGCACCGCTGTCGGGGACTCGGCATATTTGTTTAGTTTATGTACTTACCATCATTGGTCATTAGGACTCAGTGATTAGGACGTAGTAGTTAATTACTCTTTTCGGTTGTGTTTCAGGGACTTTAGCAAGCGTTTATGCAAACTCGTTCTCGTGCTCGCAAGAGGACCTTAGATACAGCTGAGGAGAAAGACGAAGTTCTTGATACTCCGGAGAAGTTAGATTTTGAGGATTCGGATTCAGGAACTGAGCAGAAAGAACCAGTAAACATGGGAGATCGTATTGTTCAAGCTGATCCAGCTCTTATGGATTTTTCTCGGCCTAAAATTGATGACATTCAGTCAAGCATCCTTCATCCGGCTATTCAAGCTAACACCTTTGAAATCAAGCCGGGCACTATTCAGATGGTGCAGAATTCTGTTTCCTTTGGAGGAGCGGCAACTGAAGACCCCAACATGCACATAAGGAATTTTGTCGAGATCTGCAGCACTTTTAAGTATAATGGCGTGACTGATGAGGCTATCAAGTTGAGGCTTTTCCCATTCTCACTGAGGGATAAAGCTAAAGACTGGTTACATTCTGAACCAGCTGGGTCAATCACTACGTGGCAAGATCTTGCGCAAAAGTTTCTGGTGAAGTTTTATCCAATGGCAAAGACTGCTGCTATGAGGAGTGCTCTTACTCAGTTTGCGCAGCAACCTACAGAATCTATGTGCGAGGCTTGGGAACGCTACAAGGAAATGTTGAGAAAATGTCCACATCATGGAATGCCGGATTGGATGGTAATCACTGGTTTTTATAATGGTTTGGGGGCCCAATCTCGGCCCATGCTCGATGCAGCAGCTGGAGGCGCCTTATGGGCTAAAAGCTATACTGAGGCGTATAATCTTATCGAGACGATGGCTGCAAATGAGCATCAAAACCCAACTCAGAGGATGACGTCAGGCAAGGTCGCAGGTATTCTGGAAGTTGATGCAGCCACCGCTATTGCAGCCCAGCTCCAAGCGCTATCAATGAAGGTTGATTCTTTGGCTACGTATGGAGTTAATCAAATAGCTATGGTTTGTGAGCTTTATGCAGGTTCTCATGCTACGGATCAGTGTTCTCTTGTCAACGAATCTGTTCAGTATGTGAATAATTATCAGCGACAACAGCAGCCTGTGCCAGCGACCTATCATCCTAACAACAGAAATCATCCAAATTTCAGCTGGGGGAATAATCAGAATGCTATTCAACCAACATATCAGCAAGGAGTAAGTAAACAGTTTAACCCACCTGGATTCCAGCAACCACAACAGTATGCTACAAGGCAATCATATCCTCAACAGGGAAGTGCAGCTGCACCTACTAGTGCTGATTTTGAGGAACTTAAGCTGTTGTGCAAGAGTCAGGCGGTTTCTATCAAGACCTTGGAAAATCAAATCGGTCAATTAGCCAATACAGTGCTCAATCGTCAACCTGGCACTCTTCCCAGTGACACAGAAGTACCAGGCAGGAAGGAAGCTAAAGAGCAAGTCAAGGCTATTACCTTAAGGTCTGGAAAAGTAGCTGATGCTGAAAAGGCAAAAGAAGTCGAAGCTGAAGTTAGAGATGAAGAATCTAAGCAAAAGGAGAAAGCGGCGGAACCAAGGAAGACTACTGTTGAACACACTTTGCCTGAGGCTAATACAGGGGAGAAACAGCTCTATCCTCCACCACCTTTTCCTAAGAGATTACAGCAACAAAAGCTGGATAGACAGTTCGGGAAGTTTCTGGAGGTGTTCAAGAAACTTCACATCAATATACCTTTCGCTGAGGCGCTGGAACAAATGCCTAGTTATGCGAAGTTTATGAAGACTATTCTTTCAAGGAAGGTGAAACTGGATGACCTTGAAACCGTTGCTCTCACGGAAGAATGCAGCGCGGTTCTGCAACAAAAGTTACCACCAAAACTGAAAGATCCAGGAAGCTTCACCATTCCTTGCACCATTGGCAATCTAACTTTTGACAAGTGCCTTTGTGATTTGGGAGCAAGCATTAATCTGATGCCGTTGTCGATCTTTAAAAAGCTGGATCTGCCTGATCCAAAACCCACATACATGTCGCTACAATTGGCGGACCGTTCCATTACTTACCCAAGGGGCATAGTTGAGGATGTGCTCGTCAAGGTGGATAAGCTCTTCTTTCCTGCAGATTTTGTTATTCTGGATTTTGAGGAAGATAAGAAGATTCCCATAATCTTGGGGAGGCCTTTCTTGGCTACTGGCCGTACCTTGATAGATGTGCAAAAAGGGGGACTTACTATGCGGGTCCAAAATCAGGATGTGACCTTCAACGTATTCAAGGCAATGAAATTCCCTACAGAAGATGAGGAGTGTTTAAAAGTGGATATGATTGATTCCGCAGTTACTTCAGAACTCGATCACATGCTAATGTCTGATGCATTGGAAAAGGCCTTAGTGGGGGATTTTGACAGCGATGATGAAGATAGCAACGAGCAATTACAATATCTGAATGCTTCTCCATGGAAGCGAAAGATCGACATACCATTCGAATCTCTTGGTACTTCTGACCTTAAGAATGCTGAAGGGAAGCTCAAACCATCAATAGAGGAAGCACCTACCTTGGAGCTCAAACCATTACCTGAACACTTGAGGTATGCTTTTTTAGGTGATTCATCTACGTTACCTGTTATTATTTCAGCTGACCTTTCAGGTAGTGAGGAAGACAAGCTCTTAAGGATTTTGAGAGAATTCAAATCGGCTATAGGATGGACCATAGCAGACATCAAGGGGATAAGTCCTTCATATTGTATGCATAAAATTCTGTTAGAGGAAGGTAGTAAGCCAACTGTGGAACAACAGCGAAGACTGAACCCGATCATGAAGGAGGTGGTGAAGAAAGAAATTCTGAAATGGCTAGATGCAGGCATCATTTATCCTATTTCTGACAGCTCATGGGTGAGCCCCGTGCAATGTGTACCTAAGAAAGGAGGTATCACTGTGGTTGCAAATGAAAAGAATGAGCTCATCCCTACTCGAACAGTTACAGGATGGAGAGTATGCATGGATTATAGAAAATTGAACAAAGCCACAAGGAAGGATCACTTCCCTCTCCCATTCATTGATCAAATGCTTGACAGATTGGCGGGACATGAGTATTTTTGTCTTCTGGATGGTTATTCCGGGTATAATCAGATTTGTATTGCACCAGAGGATCAGGAAAAGACTACCTTCACTTGTCCATTTGGCACATTTGCTTTTCGTAGAGTTTCGTTTGGGTTATGTGGCGCCCCGGCCACCTTTCAGAGATGTATGATGGCTATATTCTCTGACATGATTGGAAATAACGTCAAAGTGTTCATGGATGACTTCTCCGTCTTTGGACACTCATATGATGAATGTTTGAATAATCTGCGCGCCATACTCAAAAGATGCGTGGAAACTAATTTGGTGCTTAATTGGGAGAAATGTCATTTTATGGTGCGTGAAGGCATTATCCTTGGGCATAAGGTCTCTAGCAAAGGTCTGGAGGTGGACAAGGCCAAGGTGGGAGTCATTGAAAATCTTCCCCCACCTAATTCGGTGAAAGGCATCCGTAGTTTTCTCGGTCATGCGGGTTTTTATCGGCGATTCATCAAGGACTTTTCAAAGATATCTAAGCCGTTGTGCAATTTACTTGAGAAAGATGTGCCTTTCAAATTTGATGATGAATGTTTGGCAGCATTCGAGACTCTCAAGGAGAGTTTGATCACGGCACCAGTTATTACAGCACCAAATTGGACAGAACCGTTTGAGATGATGTGTGATGCGAGTGACTATGCGGTAGGTGCAGTTCTGGGACAGCGCACGAAAAATATCTTCCATGTGGTCTACTATGCGAGTAAGACTTTAAATGGGGCCCAATTGAACTACACCACTACTGAGAAGGAGCTTTTGGCTATAGTCTTTGGCTTTGAGAAATTTCGATCTTATCTGCTTGGTACGAAAGTAACAGTATTCACTGATCATGCAGCTATTCGCTATCTGGTTTCTAAGAAGGATTCGAAGCCGAGACTCATTCGTTGGGTGCTTTTACTTCAGGAATTTGAGTTAGAGATCAAAGATAGAAAAGGTACCGAGAATCAAGTAGCTGACCATCTCTCTAGGTTGGAGAATCCCGATTCTACTTCACAAGATAGGACGTTAATCAATGAATCTTTTCCGGATGAGCAGTTGTTTGCAATTCAGGAGGAAGAACCATGGTTTGCAGATATTGTAAACTATCTTGTCAGCAATATAATGCCGCTTAATTTGACATCCGCTCAAAAGAAGAAATTTCTGCATGAGGTGAAGTGGTATATGTGGGATGAACCATATTTGTTTAGACAGGGAGCTGATCAGATCATCAGGAGATGTATCCCGTTCTGTGAGACGGAGGGGATATTACGAGACTGCCATTCCACGGTTTATGGTGGACACTATGGAGGTGAGAAGACGGCAGCTCGTATTCTGCAAGCAGGTTTTTTCTGGCCTACTTTGTTCAAGGATGCTCATCAGTTTGTGTTAAGGTGTGATCGTTGCCAAAGAGTGGGAAATTTGTCAAGGAGGGATGAGATGCCATTAAATGTGATGCTTGAAGTCGAGGTCTTTGATGTATGGGGAATCGATTTCATGGGGCCTTTTATCTCGTCTTGCAATAATCAGTACATCTTGCTGGCAGTCGATTATGTCTCAAAATGGGTCGAAGTTAAAGCTTTACCGACAAATGATGCAAAGGCAGTGCTAAATTTTCTTCATAAGCAAATTTTCACAAGGTTTGAAACGCCTCGGGTAATCATAAGTGATGAAGGATCGCATTTTTGCAACCGTAAGTTCACTTCTATGATGCAGCGTTATAATGTGAATCATCGAGTAGCTACTGCCTATCATCCGCAAACAAATGGTCAAGCGGAAGTGTCTAACAGAGAGATAAAGCGCATTCTAGACAAGGTTGTTTGTCCGTCAAGGAAGGATTGGTCTTTAAAGCTCGATGAAGCTGTTTGGGCTTACAGAACAGCATACAAAACTCCACTTGGGATGTCACCGTTTCAGTTGGTGTACGGTAAGGGATGTCATCTACCGGAGGAGCTTGAGCATAAGGCCTACTGGGCATTGAAGAAATTGAACCTGGATTTAGATGCAGCTGGTAAGAAAAGAATGCTTCAGCTTAATGAACTTGATAAATTTCGACTTCAAGCGTACGAGAATAACAAAATGTATAAGGAAAAGGTGAAGAGGTGGCACGATAGGAAGCTACATCCTAAGTTATTTGTGCCAGGGCAACAAGTTCTGTTATTCAACTCTCAGCTCCGACTTTTTCCTGGGAAGTTGAAATCAAGGTGGTCTGGACCTTTTATTGTCAAAACTGTGTTTCCACATGGAGCGGTGGAAATTTTTGAGAATGATTCGGACCAAGCATTCAAGGTTAACGGTCAGCGGTTGAAGCACTACTATGGGGACATGGCAAACCGAGAGGTGGTTAGTGCCATTTTGTTGACTACTTGAGAAAGGTACGGAACGTCAAGCTAATGACGAAAAAGAAGCGCTGCGTGGGAGGCAACCCATGAATTGTTGTTACAGGAACCCTTAGAAGTTAATAACTTATCCAAAAACACAAAAAAATCAGAAAACAGGGGCTGAAAAAAAAATTCCAGAGACCCTCTGCGCGCCCGCGCAGCTATGGTGAGCGGCCGCGCAGCTTGCTGCGCGCCCGCGCAGAAATGCTGAGCTGCCGCGCAGGGGTCGCGTTCCAGAAAATTTTTTGCAGTTCAGAAAAAAAAAAAAAACACAAAAAAAACCCATCACAGAACATAAACCCACGAATTCTTTTCCCATTACCCCATGATTTTATCCCTCAACCCCACTCCTAATCTAATTTAACCTACTCCACACCCTATATATACATACACCTATCCTACATATCTCCCACAAACTTCCTACACTTAAACCCTCTCATAAACATCAAAAATCAGTTCTTACACACTTTTATTCACAAATCAATAGCACCCAAGAGAGCACGCACTATTGACAGCAGCAACACAGTTCCTATTGCTGATTCATCAAGGGGTACTGCTGCAAGGCCTCGGTTAACTGACAGAGCTGCGGAGGAGGAGTACACTAGGCTGTTGGGGAAGCCGATTCTGAAGGAGAGGGGGTTTTTACCATCAGGGAGGGATGGTGAGTTGTTGCCCATGATTGCAGAGAAGGGGTGGATAGCTTTTTGTGAGTCACCCGAAGCAGTACCGATGAGTGTTGTTCGCGAGTTCTACGCGAACGCGAAGGCTGAAAAGAATGGGTTTTCTGTAGTTCGTGGGCTGACGGTTGATTATCATCCTGTGGCGATTCGCCGTGTGATTGGACAGCGAGAGAGGAAGCCCAAGGAGGAGAACTGGAATGAAAAGACTACTGAGGATTTTGACTTGGATTTGATTTGTGCGACTCTCTGTCGACCGGGCACAGTTTGGAACCGCAGTCCAGCCAATAATGAGTATCGTCACTTTTCGGCGATCGCCATGAACAGGTATGCCCGTGCATGGAATGCATTTATATGTGCTAATATTTTGCCTTCTTCACATGCACACGAGGTCACAGTTGAGAGAGCACAGTTGTTGTGGGGAATTCTGAATGAGGAATACTATGTGGACCTTGGTGAGTTTATCTACCAAGGAATTCTGAAGTTTTTGAGGGGAGCAAAGCATATGAACATCCCTTATGCATCCACGGTTACGAAGCTATGCCGAGCAGTAGGAGTGAACTGGCCGGCTCATGAGCAGTTGCAGTTGCCAGCAGCTCCGATAGATTCTGGCACTCTGAATGGGATGCAGGAGTGGACCGGTGGTGAGCCTGAGGAGCATGGGCTGGGTTATCGTCTTCCAGGAGGACGTCCAGCACGAGGTGCTACTATGGCTAGGCCAGGGCGTGGTGAGGCTGGTTCTTCGAGAGCTCAGGAGGGTGCTGGGATGGGTGATGCCCAGTATAGGAGGCTTTCACGGCGGATGGATGCCATGTATGAGACGCAGAGCAGGTTTGCTCTGGAGCTCACTCTTGCGTTAGGGACTGCTTTTCGAGGCCTTGGAGCTGATATCCAGTGGCCAGTTTTTGGTGAGGACTCTGCATACCCGCCGCCTGATACTCCACCCACTGAGGGTGATGATGATGATGACTCCGAGTAGGTATACCCTGTGTTCCTTTCTACTACCTTCACTGGGGACAGTGAAGATTTTAAGTTTGGGGGTGGTAGTTAAGGAATATTTTGTGTGTGTCATATAGCTGCATATTCATGATAGTTAGTTCATATAGTTGCATAATTTTTGCCTTATAGTTTTTTTTATATAGCTTTATTTATTTGTCATATCATATAGCTCATGCATATACCATGATCCCTTTTGCAATGATTTATCGACTGAATTGTGATATTGATGCGAGTGTAGTGATAGCATTAAAGTGATATTAAGTTGTGTAGGTTGATATGCATGCTAGAAGCACTTGTATTTTCACTAAGTCTTAGAGAATACTTAAGGGCTAGATTGTTGATATGATCTGATTATTTTCGAGGATAATCTATTTATTATGCTTAGAATTTGATAATAGGTTCTTAGTGGTAAAGGCATGAAAAAGAAAAAAAAATGGAGTAAAAATGGAATTTGTTGCTAGTTGTGGCTAGGCGTCAAATGGCTAATAGCCGGCTCGCATGTTATGCGAGTAGTCTAGGGTTGAGCAAGATGGAGCGAAACGCACTTGCTCAGAAAAGAAAAAAAAAATTTGCATAATTGATCAAGAGTGGGCTCTTTGGTATTCGAGTTATTAAGTTCTTAGGGGACTTTGTGCCTAGTGACCTAAGGCTCTTAGAGTCTGGGATCCGCTAACCTAACACTCGTTACATGGATACCATTGTATAAGTCTTTTGTGGACCTCACTCATTGCACGGTCAAATAAGCATTTGAGTTGTAAATAAAAAGCACGATTCCGTAGTAAGCTCCAGAGTTCTTGTAGTGTTGTATATCACTTTGTGCCTAGAATTTTTATTCTTTGTATAATCGTAGGATTGCCTTGAGGATAGTCTACTCATAGTAATTGGTCTAGTTCCGAAGCATATCTGTTAAGCATTTGCACACACCACGTTTCTGGCTGTATGTCCGTTTGCATGAGTTTATTGATCTTTAGTGTCTAACTGCATTAGTTGAGATGTGACAATTTGGTTGGTTAATTGTAGTAAGGGGGATCGTTGCATTTTCATATAGATTGCATTCATGCATATTTTTATTTGTTTTGAGTCTATGACGCTTGAGGACAAGCATCGATTTAAGTTTGGGGGTGTGATAAGTGGCATTTTATACCACTTAGAACGTCTTAAAATGGCTTAAATTGGTGTCTTGAAATCAAGTATTTTGTGTATTTGATGCGTTTTTCTAGTGTTTATGCATTTCAGGGTATTAGTTGCATTTCGGAGGAGGAATCATCAAGAATAAGCCTTGGCATGTGTTCACCATTGAGAGAGGAAAAGAACGGGCAGATTACGGCGAAGAAACGGAGCAAACCTGGAATTTTTCCAGTAGGGTCCTGCGCGCCCGCGCAGCAGTGCTGAGCGGCCGCGCAGCAGCCTTGCGCGCCCGCGCAGAAATGCTGAGCGGCCGCGCAGGGTCGGGGAAAAAGCTAAATTATTTTAGACTTCTACTTCTGTTTGGCTTCCAACTTCTATGTAATCTGAGTTTTATGGGACTATTATATAAGTAGATTTGAGACGTTTTCATAGGGAATATGAAGGAGATTATGTTTTAGATTGTGTTTGGCGCAAGAAGCGAAGGAGATAAGGAAGAAGACCGATTTAGCACACTGCAACGAAGAGGAAGCATATATTCTTGTGATTCTTGTTTCGTTGTAACGTTGGATGCTAGTTTTCTTGCTTTGACTTATTTACTCTTGTGACGTACTCTGTTTTAATATAATTAGTTTAGTTATTATTTTCTTGTGTTGTTTATCATAATTTCATATGAACCCATGATGGCGATAAGTTCTATTATGGGCTAATCGTGATCATGGGGTTGCAACGGATTTATTATGGAATTCTTTAGTTAATTGTTTAATACTTTAGTGTGTGATGATTGCATGATATCTAGTATTGGTTGTGCGTATTCGTCTTATGTGCGTCGCGAACATATAACATAGGGTGTTAATCTCTTGTGAAGCGACGGTGGATCTTGAGATTTAGAACTTGCCATGCTAGCATAGGTTCATGTACGTTGTGCATGATTAGTGGGTAACTCTAACAGTTTTATTTGCCCTATGTAATCAAAAGGAATAACTTGTGCTTAAATCGTTGTGTTGTCAATTTCTGTAGACATATAGGAACTCAACATAATTGATGACTATTCAACTTCTATCTTAATTGTGGATGTTTGGTAGAATGGTATTAGTACAATGAAAGTTGGCTTTTATCAGTTTCGTGTTATTCGATTAATGTCATCACTGTCACATGCTAAAGGTAATAACAATGGCTATAGAAGGAAGTAATAATGAAGTTGTGATCTCATGAGTGTTTTATTATTGATAAATTGAAGTGTTAGTTAAGTGGTTAATTAAGTAGTTAATTATAATTAATATTTAATCAATAATTTTAAGTGTTATCTTAACATTGAGAAGTAATTATACATTGGTGAGTGAGTTTAACTAGACAATAACTTAGTCTGAGTCTCTGAGGGAACGAACTAGAAAGTATTCTATATTACTTGCGAACGCGTATACTTGCGTGAATATTAGTGCATGTTTTCGCCCTAACATGATGTCACCCAACCAATGAGAAGAGGACAAGGAGGGAAAGATGACATCACAACATGACATAGGCATGACATGGGAAGGAAGGAGATGTGGTGGATTTTTAACCACACAAAATCAAGGTTAAATTGGTAATTAACCAAAAACAAAATAAAACCAAATCAACCAAGCCAAATAATTCATTCTTCATCAAAATCAAAAAAAAAGAAACCAAGGCATTGTTCTTCATTGCTCCCGGCTTTTTGACATTTTAAAAGCAAGAAATTTCAAAATCAAAGTTCCAAGCTTCCTAAATTAGCGAGTTAATTCCCTAATCATCCTTATGCATAGTTAGGGCTATATCATGAGTTTAAGCCATCAATTCTTTCTCAATCTTCTTCATTAAATCAATGAAGAAGACAATGAATAGTGTTTTCAAGTTTTTAACTTGAAATTTTTCTTGTTTTCCTTTAAGATCCAAGCATTCCTAAGACTTCTCAAAGCTTCTTAAGGCTTCCTAGCTACTCCCACCACTTCAAGGAAGGTATATCATCTCCAAACCCTAGATTCCTATGTTTAATAAGATGATTTTGATTATTATGGTGATATTGTAGCTTAATGTTTGTGGTTTAGAGTTTGGGTTGAAGTGGTATTGAAATGGAATGGTAAATCTTGTTGTTTTGATTAAAAGAACTTAAGTATAGTTAAAGTTAAGCTTAGGCTTACGTATAAATGTTGGAATTGAATTGATTGGGGCTGTTATGATGTGATAAGGATGGATGTTGGTTGTGTGTTTGATTTGAGGTTGAATTGTGGTTGGTTTTGAATGGTTTAAAATTGGGAAATCGCGTAAACATAGTCGTCGTAACGTCCGATTTTCTTTAGACTGTTTTTGTGCATAACATTAGGACCCGAGAAACCCCTGCTAGATTATGACCATTTCCATGTCTAGATAGCTCGTGTTACGAACTTCGTTTTGATATGTAGTTCGTTCGATTCCGATGCACGGTTTAGGAGAAACGACCGTTTCAAGTAACGGCGTTTCGCGAACGAAACTTTTCCCCTCACCTTACTTTGAAACATAGGTTAAAGACCAAAAAGGGTTAATTAATGTATGAAACATTTATGGTAAGTGTGTTAGGCAGTTGGTAAGACACTCGCGAAGGAATCACCTTAAAACTCGTAAAGGTTAAAATATTAAAAATGGTGTAGCCGAGGGTACCCGAGTGACTTAAGAGAATCAATAAGCGCAAAACAAGCGTTAGAGTCTAAGTTAGTTAAGGTATAGATTTACAAGTGACTTTGGTTTAATTCCAACTTACTTGTTGTTTATAGGTTACCAGACTCGTCCCGAGCCTTTTATCACCCCAAGTCGCTCAGGCAAGTTTTCTACCCGTTATACTGTTGTTGTGATGTATATATGTATATGCATTATCTTGCAGTAGATGCATGTTGGTTAATTAGCAAATGTTGCGATATATTGTAGCATGTTATATGGTACATATGCATGCCTGTTTTGTATTCTTGCCATATATATATCTGTTGGTTCAGTTGATAATACCTATGCTAGAGAATAGCGGTAATTTGCATATACCCTTATTATAGGGACCCAAAAGATTAAAACATTTTCTAAAACCGGGAGTCGAGGATCCCGAGTAGATTTTATATATATATTTATATATATATATGGTTATAGTTTTCAAAACTATTAATCGAATAAGGTTTATTCGATAACTTTATTTTATTATTGAATATTATTTCGAATATTCATCCGAGGACTTATGACTCCTTTATTTTATTATTGAATATTATTTCGAATATTCATTCGAGGGCTTATGACTTAGTTATATTATTAATGATTATTAATTGAATATTCATTTGAGGATGTATGACTCCGTTATTTTATTTAATGAATATTATTTATAATATTCATTCGAGGTATTATGACTCCGCTTATTATTTAATAATATTCTTTATTTTATTAAAGAATAATGTTTCGATAATCAAACTTATTTTCGATTATTCAAATAAAGATAGTACTTTCATATAAGTATATCTTTGCTTATTTAATATCCATTTCAAGTATAAGTTTTAATACTTCTACTTCGATTATTTTTATAAGGATTATCTTTATGAGAATATTAGTTAAATAATAATATTTAGACATTTTCTAAAAATATTAGGACTGATTTACTTCATTAAATCAGCATTACTCCAAACACTCTTTAAAGTGTTTTCGACTCTTCAAAATGATTTTTAAAAGTTAGAGCGGATCCCAAAACTCATTTTTATATTTAAGATCTTCCTTTTAAAAAGGGGATTTAAATACTCGCTCAAAACCTGAGGGATCCGGCTCTATGGTGTATTTTATATTCGCAACAAGGTTGCAGTTTTGGTAAATGAATTGATTACTTACCCAACGTTCGGGAAGTAAGTCCATCTATTGAGTCGGCATAAGCAACATGGGCTCAGTGGGCGTCCATGATAGTGTAAGTGGCTCAGTGGGAGTCCATCAAATGCATAAGTGGCTGAGTGGCAGTCCAGCATAAGGTCCTATTGCGACCAGGGTGATGACCAGTGGGGAATTCGTCCATCTACTAGTAGAAAACGTTACTTATTGGTATCTTTGCCTGATCAGCAAGATATCTGGTTTATGCCAAAAATTCTTTTCCTTTCCAAATTTATTGGATATTGCAATTCTGTTCATACTTTACATGACAGAGGTTTTCAGGAAATGTATAAAGAAGATGTATATGTGGATATATATATATATCAGAACTTAATGAAGTATGTCATAACTTCATTTTCTTTAATAATATTTCAAAGATTTAATCTATTCAAATCTTGTCTGGTAGTCTCATCTATGTGATGAACTGTTGAAAGCTCATTATACTTTGAACAGTGGTAGTTCAAGTAGCTTTATAAATGATATAAGTGTAGTGAAGTATTTGGTAACTTCATCCCTTGTTTTTACTTATATCTAGTAAGTAATTATCTTACACATGATAAAAGATTCTAGTAAGTATCCATTTAGATACTTATATTATTGTTATCACTATATATTATCTTGCGAGCTGTAAGGCTCACTCTTGCTTTATTTCTTCATCACACAACAACAGTTAGGAAAGATGGCCAGACTCTAGCAGACCCAGCGCAAGCGCGTGGGAAGCGTCCCGTGTCTTCCCGATGATGTTGTAGCTGCTATAGCTGCAGAGGTAGATCTATTGTAGATCAGACCATCTACTTTTGAGAATCAATTATGTATAATTATAACTTGTGGCAGATAATGGCAATTAACTGTAAATTTATCAAGTAATCATTTTGGGTTGTAATAACTTTTAAATTGTGGATTCAAAGACTTGTACTTATTTCAATTTCATCTCTGAGACTATAACGGGTTGTGGTGTGTGTTAGTGTGGGGTCACAGCATAAGGTTATTTTTTTATTAATTAAGTGAAGTGATATTGTGGAAAGAAAGACCGTGATGACCCGGATCCCCGACCCCGGATCTGGGGGTGTTACAGAAATGGTATCAGAGCTAAGCGTTATAAACCTCAGAGATGATGCGACGATATAATAACAAACTCACAAAGATAATAAGAACTCTTGCCAAGTTCATGGTCGGACTACTTAAAGTAGTGCTGACAGTTAAAACCCTTACAGGAACCCTTATAAGTATCATGATAGTAACTTAGCTCGTTTAATGTGTAGGCGCCTGAGATAGAGGACCCTGAGATGTTCGAGCGTGAGCATGATGAGGCACTGCTAGATGTTGAGGATCAGGAGGAGCCTGAGATGGAGGAGGATGAGGAGGACCCCTCAGAGGAGTCAGAGACGGAGGTCATCGCTATTTCAGATGAGGAGGACCCCTCAGAGGAGTCAGAGACAGAGGTCATTTCTATTCCAGAGGAGGAGGACCCGGATGAGGTCCCAGTAGCTGAGGAGCGTGTCGGACCTATGGTAGTGTATGCTGGTACCCCTTTACCCACACTTCCGGTGGTCAGAGCTCCTACCCCTTCACCACTATCTTGGATTCCCGATGATGACAGCACAGAGACCCATATTTCCGAGCCTAGGCAGACCGAGGAGGCACCCTCAGCGGCTCCGGATTCACCACCTCTTGACCCTACCCACAGGCAGTCTTCGTTAGCTCATGAATATGTTCAGGATGTTCTGAGGACCCGAGTGGCTGTTGCCGAGGCCCGACTGGATGAGGCCAGGAGGGAGTTGGATGCGGAGAGGGCGGGTAGGCGTACCAGAGCTTATGAGACTAGGGCTTCTATACCCCGATCCTTGAGGAGGGAGCTTACGGGGATAGAGCTCACGTCCCGAGCGAGACTCAGATCTCTCCAGGGGGACAGGCATGGTAGGATCTCCAGGCGGCAGGCCGACTATATTTTCTGTCGTGCGATGGAAAGGGTATGGGAGCTGACCCGCTCCGGTGTGTGATTCAGGATTGACGATGGAATAGTCTAGTTGTCTAGTTAGCCGAGGCCTTAGTAAGAGCCAATTTTCCGGGATAGTTGACTTGTATATAGCATCCCTTTTTCTGACTAGACAGATAGACTCTTGTGTATCACTTTTGGGACAGATGGCTGTAGCACCGTTGTACTTTTGACCAGATCAAACTATGTATTTCTCGCATTATGTATATATTTGTTTCATTTCGGTTCAGTTCCTTAGTGACGAGGTCACTGTTTTTATCATTATTATTACTGCACTTCGTATTAGAACTGTCATAAAATAATAAAATTGCGATATACATTCTCCCCATTATGAAGCTGTGCAAGGCACAATGTTGTATATGATTGTGTCCTAACGTTGAATTTCCCAATAATTTTTTTTATTATCAGAATCATGTCGCCAAGAAAGATTGGAACTAGGGCGAACCCTGGATCTGAGGACCAGGGAAGCCATAACCAGGATGATAGGAACCAGGAACACAGTAAAGAGGAAGATGAGGATTATGTGGAACAGGATGACTCCCTGTATGAAGAGGAAGATGAAACATATGATGTTGAGGGATTTGAGATAGAGGTTGAAGAAGGAGAAACTGAGGTTGAGCAACCAGTACCAAACCCAGGCATGGATCCCATGGGCCAGTTCATGCAACTCCTAAGGCAGAATTTGGAACGTCAACCCAACCCACCCCCTCAAGGAAATAACAATACTGTGGCAAACTCTTTCAGGGCTTTTAAGTCACTTAAGCCCCCTGAGTTCCACGGATCAGCGGACCCAGTTGAGGTAAGGGCATGGTTAAAGGAAATGGAGAAATCCTTTGAGATTTTGAGTACCGATGAGGCACAGAAGACTGTATTTTCTACCTACCTTCTGAAAGGAGAAGCTAACTACTGGTGGGAGGCCAAGAAAAATGTGGAGACAGATGCTATTATAACCTGGGAGAGATTTAGTCAGTTGTTTCTGGGAAAGTATTTCCCGAGGTTTATGGAAAACCAGATGGAGCTCAAGTTCTTGGAGCTAAAGCAGAATAACTTGTCTGTAGCAGAGTACGAAGTGAAATTTACTGAGTTATCAAGGTTTGTGCCGGAGTTTGTGAGCACCGAGGAAAAGAAAGCTAGGAGGTTTCAGCAGGGACTGAAACCGTGGATTCAGAATAGGGTGGCAATCCTTGAGCTTACGGACTATGCCACTCTGATGCAAAAGGCAACGATTGTAGAAGTCGGAAGTGAACAGATGCAGAAGGAAAGAGAGAAGAAAGGAATAAAGAGGAAAAGTATGAGCATGGGTGGAGGTTCCGCAGGAAGGAGCTTCCCAACTAGATTTAATCGAGGAGCAGTGTCCCTACCAGGAAGGAACACTGGGTTTAAGCGGCCAATGAGTATGAGTGTGAGCCAGAGCGGCCAGAAGTCAAGAATGTCCTATTCCAACCAGTCTCGACCCCCATTGCCAGCCTGTAACATATGTGGAAGGAATCACACTGGGGAGTGTAAAGGAAAGCCAGTAACCTGCTTTAAGTGCGGTCGGGAAGGTCACTATTCAACTAAGTGCCCATTATCAACCCCTGCCGTCATTCCAACCACCACTTGTCATCAGTATGGACGCCCAGGTCATTGGAAGAGGGAATGCCCAATGAACAAACCAGCAGCTTCAGGAGCAAGCAGGGCTGCTTCTAATAAGCCACTTACTGTGAGGACTTTCAACATGACAGTCCAGGATGCTATGAAAGATTCAGATGTGATAGCAGGTACCCTTTCTCTAAATTCAGTCAGTGCAAATGTTTTATTTGATTCGGGAGCAACTAAATCTTTTATATCAAAGGACCTTGCGCATAAGTTAAGACTTAAGGCTGAACCCTTGATAGAACCCTTACAAGTAGAAATAGCCAATCATGAAATTATTCCTGTTAACCAGATTCACCCCGCCTGTGAGATAGGCATAGGGGAGCAATCTTTTAGTGTTGATCTTTTAGTTTTGAATGGTTTAAAATTGGGAAATCGCGTAAACATAGCCGTCGTAACGTCCGATTTTCTTTAGACTGTTTTTGTGCATAACATTAGGACCCGAGATCCCCCTTCTAGATTATGACCATTTCCATGTCTAGATAGCTCGTGTTACGAGCTTCGTTTTGATATGTAGTTCGTTCAATTCCGATGCACGGTTTAGGAGAAACGACCGTTTCAAGTAACGACGTTTCGCGAACGAAACTTTTCCCCTCGCCTTACTTTGAAACATAGGTTAAAGACCAAAAAGGGTTAATTAATGTATGAAACATTTATGGTAAGTGTGTTAGGCAGTTGGTAAGACACTCGCGAAGGAATCACCTTAAAACTCATAAAGGTTAAAATATTAAAAATGGTGGAGCCGAGGGTCCCCGAGTGACTTAAGAGAATCAATAAGCGCAAAACAAGCGTTAGAGTCTAAGTTAGTTAAAGTATAGATTTACAAGTGACTTTGGTTTAATTCCAACTTACTTGTTGTTTATAGGTTACCAGACTCGTCCCGAGCCTTTTATCACCCCAAGTCGCTCAGGCAAGTTTTCTACCCGTTATACTGTTGTTGTGATGTATATATGTATATGCATTATCTTGCAGTAGGTGCATGTTGGTTAATTAGCAAATGTTGCGATATATTGTAGCATGTTATATGGTACATATGCATTCCTGTTTCGTATTCTTGCCATATATATATTTGTTGGTTCAGTTGATAATACCTATGCTAGAGAATAGCGGTAATTTGCATATACCCTTATTATAGGGACCCAAAAGATGAAAACATTTTCTAAAACCGGGAGTCGAGGATCCCGAGTAGATTTTATATATATATATATATTTATATATATATATGGTTATAGTTTTCAAAACTATTAATCGAATAAGGTTTATTCGATAACTTTATTTTATTATTGAATATTATTTCGAATATTCATCCGAGGACTTATGACTCCTTTATTTTATTATTGAATATTATTTCGAATATTCATTCGAGGGCTTATGACTTAGTTATATTATTAATGATTATTAATTGAATATTCATTTGAGGATGTATGACTCCGTTATTTTATTTAATGAATATTATTTATAATATTCATTCGAGGTATTATGACTCCGCTTATTATTTAATAATATTCTTTATTTTATTAAAGAATAATGTTTCGATAATCAAACTTATTTTCGATTATTCAAATAAAGATAGTACTTTCATATAAGTATATCTTTGGTTATTTAATATCCATTTCAAATATAAGTTTTAATACTTCTACTTCGATTATTTTTATAAGGATTATCTTTATGAGAATATTAGTTAAATAATAATATTCAGACATTTTCTAAAAATATTGGGACTGATTTACTTCATTAAATCAGCATTACTCCAAACACTCTTTAAAGTGTTTTCGAGTCTTCAAAATGATTTTTAAAAGTTAAAGCGGATCCCAAAACTCATTTTTATATTTAAGATCTTCCTTTTAAAAAGGGGATTTAAATACTCGCTCAAAACCTGAGGGATCCCGGCTCTATGGTGTATTTTATATTCGCAACAAGGTTGCAGTTTTGGTAAATGAATTGATTATTTACCCAACGTTCGGGAAGTAAGTCCATCTATTGAGTCGGCATAAGCAACATGGGCTCAGTGGGCGTCCATGATAGTGTAAGTGGCTCAGTGGGAGTCCATCAAATGCATAAGTGGCTGAGTGGCAGTCCAGCATAAGGTCCTATTGCGACCAGGGTGATGACCAGTGGGGAATTCGTCCATCTACTAGTAGAAAAGGTTACTTATTGGTATCTTTGCCTGATCAGCAAGATATCTGGTTTATGCCAAAAATTCTTTTCCTTTCCAAATTTATTGGATATTGCAATTCTGTTCATACTTTACATGACAGAGGTTTTCAGGAAATGTATAAAGAAGATGTATATGTGGATATATATATATATATCAGAACTTAATGAAGTATGTCATAACTTCATTTTCTTTAATAATATTTCAAAGATTTAATCTATTCAAATCTTGTCTGGTAGTCTCATCTATGTGATGAACTGTTGAAAGCTCATTATACTTTGAACAGTGGTAGTTCAAGTAGCTTTATAAATGATATAAGTGTAGTGAAGTATTTGGTAACTTCATCCCTTGTTTTTACTTATATCTAGTAAGTAATTATCTTACACATGATAAAAGATTCTAGTAAGTATCCATTTAGATACTTATATTATTGTTATCACTATATATTATCTTGCGAGCTGTAAGGCTCACTCTTGCTTTATTTCTTCATCACACAACAACAGTTAGGAAAGATGGCCAGACTCCAGCAGACCCAGCGCAAGCGCGTGGGAAGCGTCCCGCGTCTTCCCGATGATGTTGTAGCTGCTATAGCTGTAGAGGTAGATCTATTGTAGATCAGACCATCTACTTTTGAGAATCAATTATGTATAATTATAACTTGTGGCAGATAATGGCAATTAACTGTAAATTTATCAAGTAATCATTTTGGGTTGTAATAACTTTTAAATTGTGTATTCAAAGACTTGTACTTATTTCAATTTCATCTCTGAGACTATAACAGGTTGTGGTGTGTGTTAGTGTGGGGTCACAGCATAAGGTTATTTTTTTATTAATTAAGTGAAGTGATATTGTGGAAAGAAAGACCGTGACGACCCGGATCCCCGACCCCAGATCTGGGGGTGTTACACAACTAGACTATCCCATCGTCGGTCCTGAATCACACACCGGAGCGGGTCAGCTCCCATACCCTTTCCATCGCACACCGAAAGATATAGTCGGCCTGTCGCCTGGAGATCCTACCATGCATGTCCCCCTGGAGCGATCGGAGTCTCGCTCGGGACGTGAGCTCTATCCCCGTCAGCTCCCTCCTCAAGGATCGGGGTATAGTAGCCCTAGTCTCATAAGCTCGGGCACGCCTACCCTCCCTCTCCGCATCCAACTCCCTCCTGACCTCCACTAGCCGGGCCTCAACAACAGCCACTCGGGTCCTCAGTACATCCTGAACATAGCCGTGAGCTAACAAAGACTGCCTATGGGCAGGGTCGAGAGGTGGTAAATCCGGAGCCGCTGGGGGTGCCTCCTCGGTCTGCCTAGGCTCGGGAGTATGGGTCTTTGAGCTGTCATCATAGGGGCTCCAAGATAGTGGTGGAGGGGTAGGAGCTCTGACCACCGGGAGTGAGGGTAAAGGGGTACCAGTATACTCCACTATAGCTCCGACATGCTCCTCAGCTACTGGGACCTCATCCGGGTCCTCCTCATCTGAAATAGCAATAACCTCTGTCTCTGACTCCTCTGAGGGGTCCTCCTCATCCTCCTCCATCTCAGGCTCCTCCTGATCCTCGGCATCTAGCAGTGCCTCATCATGCTCACACTCGAACATCTCAGGGTCCTCTATCTCATGTGCCTACAAATTAAACGAGCTAAGTTACTATCATGATACTTATAAGGGTTCCCGTAAGGGTTTTAACTGTCAGTGCTACTTTAAGTAGTCCGACTATGAACTTGGCAAGAGTTCTTATTATCTTTCTGAGTTGATTATTATATCGTCACATCATCTCTGAGGTTTATAACGCTTAGCTCTGATACCATTTCTGTAACACCCACAGATCCGGGGTCGGGGATCCGGGTCGTCACGGTCTTTCTTTCCACAATATCACTTAACTTAATTAATAATAAATATCCTCATGCTGTGACCCCACACTAACACACACCACAACCCGTTATAGTCTCAGAGATGAAATTGAAATAAGTACAAGTCCTTGAATCAACAATTTAAAAGTTATTACAACCCAAAATGATTACTTGATAAGTTTATAGTTAATTGCCATTATCTGCCACAAGTTATAATTATACAATATTTGGTTCCCAAAAGTAGAATGCCCGATCTACCAATAGATCTACCTCTGCAGCTATAGCAGCTACAACATCAACGGGAAGACGCGGGACACTTCCCACGCGCTTGCGCTGGGTCTGCTTGAGTCTGGCCATCTTTCCTAACTGTTGTTGTGTGATGAAGAAATGAAGCAAGAGTGAGCATTACAGCTCGCAAGATAATATATAGTGTAAATAATAATGCAAGTATCTAAATGGATAACTTACTAGAATCTTTTATCAAGTGTAAGGTAATTAATTACTGGATATAAGCTTAAAGGAAGATGAAGTTACCAATTACTTCACTATACTTATACCATTATTAGAAATCTACTTGAACTACCACTGTTCAAAGTATAATAAGTTTCAAAAGTTCGTCCCATAGATGAGACCACAAGTTAAGACTTGAATAGATTCAATCTTTAAAATATTTTTAAAAGAAATGAAGTTACGAGATACTTCATTCAATGGAAACACCATTATAACTGTTTGACCCTTGTCAATGCTGCGACAATCACCCATTCGTAGCCTTTCGATCGAAATGCTCCGGGTAGTGTTGCAGAAATATCCAACTGGATGATGAACTCATTACGGGAGTTTGTCGCGCCAGGAAGACCACTTACGATGATCAGTCGCAGTAGTGCAACCCCACCATTTTCTACATGTAGAGGATAATCTGTCGGATTTACTTGTCAACCGAACACTGGACTCCTAAGGAATGGACCGTCTTAGCGGAACTTCCGGGCCATTTGGGCCAATATAATAAGGCTGGGCCGGCGCCACTCGACCACTTGCGTCACTCCTAGTTCAGATGAAATCCATGACTCTGAAACGTAAAGCTCGTTCCCACTTTCCCCAAGTAGAAACTTGTTGATACGGCTCCACCAAGAAGTCGTATCTAGTTGGAAAGGAAAACTCACCGATATTTCCCAGGCGATGCCTGTTAATGGATTAACTTGTTCCAAGAATTTTACTTCCCGAGTGTTGGGTAAGTAATCAAAAATTCTTTTATCAGAATAGCAACCTTGTTGCGAATATAAAATACACCACAGAGCTGGATCCCTCAGGTTTTGAGCGAGTATTTAAATCCCCTTCGAAAGGAGGATCTTAAATATAAAAATGAGCTTTGGGATCCGCCCTAACCTTTAAAATCATTTTGAAGACTCGAAAACATTTTTAAGAATATTTGGAGTGATGCTGATTTAATAAAATAAATCAGTCCCAATATATTAGAAAATATATGAATATTTTTATTTAAATAATATTCCCATAAAGAATAATCTTTATAAAAATAATTGAAGTAGAAGTTTTAAAACTTATACTTGAAATGAATATTAAATAACCAAAGATATACTTATACGATAGTACTATCTTTATTTGAATAATCAAAAGTAAGTTTGATTATCGACACATTATTCTTTAATAAAATAAAGAATAATAATTAGTAAATAATCGGAGTCATAAGTCCTCGAATGAATATTCAAATAATAATATTCATTAAATAAAATAAACGAAGTCATATGTCCTCGAATGAATATTCAAAATAATATTCATTAATAAAATAGACGGAGTCATAAGTCCTCGAATGAATATTCAAATAATAATATTCATTAAATAAAATAAACAGAGTCATATGTCCTCGAATGAATATTCAAAATAATATTCATTAATAAAATAAATTTATCGAATAAACCTTATTCGATTTATAGTTTTGAAAACTATATCTATCTATATATATAAATATATATATAATATACTCGGGAACATCGACTCCCGGTTTTAGAAAATGTTCACCTTTGGGTCCCCTATACTAAGGGTATACGCAATTACTGCTTATCTCTAGCATAGGTATTATGCAACTAATAAGCATTTGAATCAACATATATATATCAAGATTACGAAACAGACATGCATATATACACCATATCAGCATGCTTCAATATATTGCAAAATTTGCTAATTAACCATCATGCATCTATCACAAGATAATGCATATACATATGTATACATCACAACAACAGTATAACGGGTAGAAAACTTGCCTGAGCGACTGGGGGTGATAAATGGCTTGGGACGAGTCTGGTAACCTATAAACAACATATAAGTTGGAATTAAACCATAGTCGCTTATGAATCTATACTTTAACCAATTAGACCCTAACGTTCGCTTTGCGCTTAACGATTCACTTAAGTCGCTCGAGTACTCTCGGCTCCACCATTTTTAATAAATTAACCATTAAGGGTTTTAAGGCGATTCTTTCGCGAGTGCCTTACCAACTGCCTAATACACTTTACATAAATGATTCATACTCCAATTAGTCCTTTAAGGTCTTTAACCTATGTTTCAAAGTAAGGCGAGGGGTAATGGTTCGTTCGCGAAACGCCGTTACTTAAAAAGGTCGTTTCTCCTAAACCGTATATCGGATTCAAACGATCCACATATCAAAACGAAGCTCATGACATGAACTATCTAATCATGGCAATGGTAAAAACCTAACAGTAAGTTCTCGGGTCCTGATGTTAAGAACAAAAACAGTCTATAGTAAATCGGACATTACGACGGCTATGTTTACGCGATTACTAATTTTTATTCTACTCCAAATCAACCACAAGCCAACCACAATTCAACCATACAACCAAACTCCATCCATATCTCACTAAAACAGCCCCAACACCTCAAGTTTTTCCAATTTATATTAATCTCAAACATGAACTAAAACTATTCTTAAGTTCTTTAACTAATAACCAAGATTTACAACTCCAAAAACATCACAAAACCAACTAATCTCTACATACACAACAATCAAGCCTCTTATGAACTATAATACTCAAATTAAGCTCTTAACATTCAATAACAAAGCTAGGTTAAGAGATTATACCTTCCTTGTGAGTGGGAGTAACTAATTACCTTGGAATCACCCTTGCAAGTCCTTACCCAAGCTTAATCTAAACAAAAACTCAAGAACAAAATTTTAAGTTCTTGAAAAACAGTATTCACCCTCTTCTTCCATGAATTTTAGGAAGAGATTGTGAAGGAATTTGAAGCTCAAACTTATAGAATATCTATATCTATGCATAAGGAGTATTAGATAATTACCTCACTAATTAAGAAGGCTTGGATCTTAGATTTTGGATTTTTCTTCTTGAAAAAAAAGAGAAAGTCCGAGAGCTTTCTTGAAGAAAATGAAGTCAACTTTGTGTTTTTGCGATTTTGTGATTTGTTTTGCTTGGTTGCTTGCTTTTGTTTTGATTTATTACTTTTAACCATGGTGAATTTTGTGTGGTTCACAATCAACCAACAACACCCTTCTCTTTGGTCATGCTTAGGTCATCATGTTATGCCATCCTCCCACACTTGTCCTCTTCTTTTTGGTTTGATGACATCATCCTCACTAACCTCTTTGATTAGCTTCTAATTACTTGGCTAATGATCGCTGATCTGTTATACGGTTCGCTTAACTTTCATTTTCGTTTATCGTTTGAGGGATCATACCCGAGATCTTATTACTTGGGTTTCCTTAACCTTTCTCAATACATTATATTCCTTTTATGATCCTCTCTTGTAATCCTTGAATTTAAATCCTTTTTATCCTGTTACCTTATACTCAATTCTTTCGGTATCTGGTGGATTTTCGGGAAAAATCAAAGTGTTTGAATTTGGATTCTGACGATCTTTACATACACTTATATATCATATAGAGTGCTAATAAGATCTCAGAATAACAATAAAAGAACCCCTACATAGTGTGGCATGAAAAGTTTTCTTATTCAGCAATATCAGCAAAAACACTATTCATAAGGGTTACAAAAAAGTTCAAAATTTTGGGGTTATTACATCTATAGAATTTGACAATATAACGATTTAATGCGGAAGTTATCTATCATGATTACATAGGGCAAGTAAGATTGTTAAAATTACCTACGAATCATGCATAACAAATACATGAACCTATGCTAGCATGGGAAGTTCTAAACCCGTATATTCACTTTCGCTTCAATAGAGATTAACACGCTATCTTATAAGTTCGCGACGCTTATAAGACGAATAAGCACAACCAATACTAGGATATCATACAATCACCACACACTAAGGTATCGAAACAAATTAACTAAAAAAATCCATAAATAAATCTGTTAGAACCCCACGATAATGATTAGCCCATAATCGAACTCATCATCACCGTGGGTTCTGATGAAAGCATGGTATAATAAGCTAAGTCTTTATAAACTGAATAATAATGGAAGTACGTTAAACAAGAGTAATAGGTTCAATAAATAAGAAAAATAGCATCCAAGATTACAACTTAAAATAAAGAATCACAAGAATAAACTAGATCCTCTTCGCCTTGGTTGTATTTGTGCTCCTAGGTCTTTTCGATGTCTCTCCTTAAGCTCTGGTACGTGCTTCTTATTAAAAAAGATCTTAAGTTATCACTATATAGCAGCCCATGGAGATTAAAAGTACAAAAAATCAGTTTTCTACTTGAAACAAGATTCTGAATTCTCACCCTGGTGCGGCCGCGCGCTGCTACAGTGCGGGCGCGCTGTCTTCCTGCCAACCCGGTGCGGGCGCGCGCTACTACAGCGCGGGCACGCTGACATTCTAGAAAAACTGATTTGTTTTCTTTTATTTTCTGGTTCTTGATGGCATTTCACGAGCAAACTCCCAGGACACCTTTCTCACACAAATTTAGCACCAAAGCAATGCTAAATCTCCTTGATCCCTTATTTATGCCTGAAATACAAAACACTACAAAAACGCATCAAAAACATAAACAACTTGAGTACAAAACACCAATTCAAGCATTTATATGACGTTCTAAGTGGACATAAATGCCACTTAACACTTTGATGATTCTGATTCAAAAGGGATGAAATTCCTCCATGAAGACCCGATGATCGTCACGCTGTAATATAAAACTCTGAAAGATTCTTGGCAAATAGGACTCGCTAATTCCCAACTTGCCTTTTATGGTATGTTGCAATGATTAAAGGCCCGATTGAGTCGGGGGCAGGTCCTCCCAAAAGAAGGCATGGAATTTCGAAAGATCAATGAGCAATGAGGAAATTTAACAGCAAATATGATTCTTATCCACTTGTCACCTGAAAGACCAAATAAGATGATAAGCCTGAATTTAATCTTGGGTTGGTTAAATATAAACTCGATAATGACGGTAACCGGAGTACAGTGAGGAAAATGAAGAGGAATTCTTGTCCTTGGAAGGTGAGAAACCATAAAACAGTAATCTAATTATAAGGACGACATTTCTAAGGTACCACTCCTTAATAACTTTGTAATATTATGTATCTTTTTGCTACTTTTATTTTGAGAAATTAGATGCCACCTACCAAAGGCTAGAAAGTAATTTATTTTAGCATCTCTATTGAAAGGCTATGAGAGTCTATGGTATAATAAAATTAAGAGCCTAGACAAGGCAGAATACATGAAACACCTCCGAAAGGTATTAGAAGTGCTGATGTACCACAAGATGATGTTAAATCCTACAAGGTGTGCCTTCGAGGTAGGATCTGTAAATTTTTGGGCCACATCACTGAGTGGGGAATCAAAGCCAATGTTGATAAGATTCCTGGTTATGGAACCCTCATCTTTCATTATGAATATAGAGAAACTAAAGATTGCGATTTTGGAGAGGTTCATCTCCGAACCCAGTGACAAGTGTTTGGCCTTCTTCACGGTGTTGAGGAAAGTAAAGGACCCTTTATGGATTGATAAAAGCCATGTAATCTTTGAGAAACTGAAGAAGCAGAAAACCGGAACACCGGAAGAAGTACTAAATTTAAACATGGAAAACTCAATTGCGTAATTGAGACTTTTCCCTGTGAGAAAAGATATGAAGGTTCAGCAACCCACATGCTAGGACAGTGAAATTTTGTATAAATAACTCCAGTATTGAGAAGTTCGCGCTAGCCATGGCCATGGCATGAGGAAGCTAAACTGTATTTCCAAATGTGCAAGATTAAAAAAACTAGCCCCGGGGGGCACAATGCACAGCCCTGAGGCTGGTGGAAGGTTATTTTAGCGGACAACCGAGCCTGACGAATTTAGTATAAACATGTACCGTGTTTAAGGTTCAAGATTTGACCGACTTCATGGTTGAATGCCCCATTGACAACCAAGAAGTTTGGGGTGGGACGAGATACCCTATGAGGGCAAGGAAATATGTAGGATGAGATACCCTACGAGGGAAAGGAAACATGTAGTGGGATGAGATACCCTATGAGGGCAAGGAAACATGTAGTAAAAGATAAAGAGATGATACTTAAGTGATATTCGGTTCTCTATTTTGATGGATCGTCAAAAACAAAAATGAGTAGTGCAAGATCATGATGGATCTATGATAGAATTTGCCTTGATATTGGATTTCTCAAATGATGAATGAAGACAAGTATGAGGCCTTTGTAATAACCCCAAAATTTTTGAACTTTTTGTAACCCTTATGAATAGTATTTTTGCTAATTATGCTGAATAACAAAACTTTTCATGCCACACTATATAGGGGTTCTTTTATTGTTATTCTGAGATCTTATTAGTACTCTGTATGGTATATAAGTGTATGTAAAGATCGTCAGAATCCAAATTCGAACACTTTGATTTTTCCCGAAAATCCACCAGATACCGAAAGAATTGAGTATAAGGTAACAGGATAAAAAGGATTTAAATTCAAGGATTATAAGAGAGGATCATAAAAGGAATATAATGTATTGAGAAAGGTTAAGGGAACCCAAGTAATAAGATCCCGGGTATGATCCCTCAAACGATAAACGAAAATGAAAGTTAAGCGAACCGTATAACAGATCAGCGGTCATTAGCCAAGTGATTAAGAGTTAATCAAAGGGTTAGTGGGGAGTGATGTCATCTCACCAACAAGAAGAGGAAAAGTGTAGGAGGATGACATAGCATGATGACCTAAGCATGACCAAAAGAGAAGTGTGTTGTTGGTTGATTGTGAACCACACAAAATTAACTATGATTAAAAATAATTAATCAAAACAAAGCAACCAACCAAGGCAAGCAAAACAAATCACAAAAAAAAACACAACTTGACTTCCTTTTCTTCAAGAAAGCTCTCGGCTTTTCCATGGAAAGCAAGGGAAAGCTTTTCAAAACTTAAGCTACACACCTTCATAATTCAAGAGGTTTGTTTCTTTAGCTTCTATATTTCATAACTTAGATGAGCCATAAGTTTAAGCTCAAGATTCCATTATTATCATAGCTAATCAATTCATCAAAGTTCTTGGTGAATAGTGTTTTTCAAGAACTTAAAATTTTGTTCTTGAGTTTCTGTTTAGATTAAGCTTTGGTAAGGACTTTCAAGGGTGATTCCAAGCTCCTTAGTTACTTTTACTCACCAAGGAAGGTATAATCTCATACCCTAGCCCTACTTTTGTATATTTAGAGCTTTTGTGTTTGGTATGGTTCATGGGAAGCTTGATTATTATGTAATTAGAGATGTGTTGGTTTTGTGATGTGTTTGGAGTTGTAAATATTGTTGATTAGTTAAAGAACTTAAGTAAAGCTTTTAGTTCATGTTGGGAAGTAGTATAAATTTAGAAATATTGAGTTGTTGGGGCTGTTGTAGCATTGTATAAATGGAGTTAGGTTGAATGATTGAATTGTGGTTGATTGGTGGTTGATTTGGAGTAGGATAAAAATTGGTAATCGCGTAAACATAGCCGTCGTAATGTCCAATTTACTTTAGACTGTTTTTGTTCTTAATAGCAGGACCCGAGAACTCACTATTAGGTTTTGACCATTGCCATGATTAGATAGTTCATGTTATGAGCTTCGTTTTGATATGTGGTTAGTTTGAATCCGATGTACGGTTTAGGAGAAACGACCGTTTTAAGTAATGGCGTTTCGCGAACAAACCATTACTACTTGCCTTACTTTGAAACCTTGGTTAAGGCCCTTAAATGACTAATTGGAGTATGAAACAATTATGTAAATTGGATTAGGCAGTTGGTAGAGTACTCGCGAAAGAATCGCCTTAAAATTCTTAATGGTTAATTTATTAAAAATGGTGGAGCCGAGGGTACTCGAGCGACTTAAGTGAATCGTTAAGCGCAAAAGCGAACGTTAGGGTCTAATTGCTTAAAGTATAGATTCATAAGCGACTTTGGTTTAATTCCAACTTATATGTGGTTTATAGGTTATCAGACTCATCCTAGGACTTTTACCACCCCCAGACACTCAGGCAAGTTTTCTACCCGTTATACTGTTGTTGTGATGTATACATATGTATATACATTATCTTGTGATAGATGCATGGTGGTTAATTAGCAAATCTTGCGATATATTGGGGCATGTGATATGGTATATATGCATGTCTGTTTTGTAATCTTGATATGTATTGTTGATTCAATTGCTTATAAGTTGCATATGCATGTCTGTTTCGTAATCTTGATATATATTGTTGATTGAATTGCTTATAAGTTGCATAATACCTATGCTAGAGATAAGCAGTAGTGGCGTATACCCTTAGTATAGGGGACCCAAAGGTGAACATTTTCTAAAACCGGGAGTCGATGTTCCCGAGTATATTATATATATATTTATATATATATATAGATAGTTTTCAAAAATATGAATCGAATAAGGTTTATTCGATAACTTTATTTTATTAATGAATATTATTTTGAATATTCATTCGAGGACTTATGACTCCGATTATTTACTAATTATTATTCTTTATTTTATTAAAGAATAATGTGTCGATAATCAAACTCACTTTTGATTATTCAAATAAAGATAGTACTTTCGTATAAGTATATCTTTGGTTATTTAATATTCATTTCAAGTATAAGTTTTAAAACTTCTACTTCAATTATTTTTATAAAGATTATTCTTTATGGGAATATTATTTAAATAATAATATTCAGATATTTTCTAATATTTTGGGACTGATATATTTTATTAAATCAGCATCACTCCAAACATTCTTAAAAATGTTGAGTCTTCAAAATGATTTTAAAGGTTAGGGCGCATCCCAAAACTCATTTTTATATTTAAGTTCCTCCTTTCGAAGGGGATTTAAATACTCGCTCAAAACCTGAGGGATCCGGCTCTGTGGTGTATTTTATATTCGCAACAAGGTTGCTATTCTGATAAAAGAGTTTTTGATTACTTACCCAACACTCGGGAAGTAAAATTCTTGGAACAAGTTAATCCATTAACAGGCATCGCCTGGGAAATATCAGTGAGTTTTCCTTTCCAACTAGATACGACTTCTTGGTGGAGCCGTATCAACAAGTTTCTACTTGGGGAAATTGGGGACGAGCTTTACGTTTCAGAGTCATGGATTTCATCTGAACTAGGAGTGGCGTAAGTGGCCGAGTAGCGCCGGCCCAGCCTTATTATATTGGCCTAAATGGCCCGGAAGTTCCGCTAAGACGGTCCATTCCTTAGGAGTCCAGTGTTCGGTTGACAAGTAAATCTGACAGGTTCTCCTCTACATGTAGAAAATGGTGGGGTTGCACTACTGCGACTGATCATCGTAAGTGGTCTTCCTGGCGCGACAAACTCCCGTAATGAGTTCATCATCCAGTTGGATATTTCTGCAACACTACCCAGAGCATTCCGGTCGAAAGGCTACGAATGGGTGGTTGCCGAAGCATTGACAGGGTTAAGCAATTATAATGGTGTTTCCATCAAATGAAGTATCTCGTAACTTCATTTCGTTCAATAATATTTCAAGGATTAAATCTATTCAAGTTTTGTCTTGTAGCTTAATCTATGGGATGAACTATTTATACATTGAACGGTGGTAGTTCAAGTAGTATTCAGAAAAGATATAAGTATATTAGAGTATCTTGTAACTTCATCTTTTTAACTTATATCTAGTAAATGATTATCTTGTGCATGTCAAAGATTTTCACAAAAACGTTGAGACAAGGTTAGATATATGAGATCACCTTGCAACGATATTTTTATACAGTTATAAACTGGAACTCTGTGTATATTATACATGTCAGAGGATTTCAAAGATTGTGAAAAGTATATATGTATATATATATACTGAATATTTTGCGACTTGGTCGCGTTAAGATATCAGCTTGGTTCATTTCTTCTTGACCAAGACTTTCATGAGTACTATGAGAATGCTCATATATTGTTAATTATTATACATATTATTTCGGTGGGCTTGTGGCTCACCCTTGCTTTCTTCTTGCATCACACAACAACAGATAAAAAAGATGAACATGACCAAGCTTCCAATTCGCAAGCGGTTAGGAAACGTTCTGCAGTTTTCTGGAAGCGTTGATGCCGCTGTAGCTGAGGTAGAAATTACCAATAGGCTAGACTTTCAACTTCTGATGTACCAGACTTATGTATCTATACGAATTGTAATAATGGCAAAGAAATGTAAATTTATTCAGAAACCCTTTTAAGGTGTAACGGTTTATAATTGTGGAATAAAATGACTTGTGTTATTTTTGTTATTCATCTCTAAGACTATAACTTGTGGTGTGTGTGTGTATATTGTGGGGTCACAGTACCCAATAGTTGGTTGACTGTTAAGATTAAGTATTGATAAGGGAAATGGAACTCGTGACAACCCGAATCCCCGACCCCGGATTTGGGGGTGTTACAGCCTTAGTGGCCAGAATCGCCTCAACTGAAACCCCGAGGGTCAAGAACTTCAAAAGTTTGCAGAGACTCAATATTTGATGATTTCTCAAAGTAAATGGGGAATTCAAAATAAAGCATGGGACAATAATAAAATATGAGAAACTTGTGACGTCATGACTCACTTTAATAAGTGCTATATCCCGAGGGAGGGAAGCATGAAGGTCGTTGCCTAGAAAATGGAAAGTTATATGAGAAGCTTTTACTTCTAAGTCGCGAAGACCCAAAAACTAATACAAAACTGATAACACCAATACGTGTGAGGACTTATTGCCTGGGTGACTCAATCTGAAACTAGCCGGTGACCCGACGATGCCATGAGAGCATGAAAAACACTAGAAAAGATTTGGAGTTTCAATCTGATTGCAAAGACTTTATGTAAGGAGTAGTTCGTGATTCCTTACTTGAAATACCCGAACCCCCAAAAAACGGAATTGGCCTTAAAAGAAGTACATAAAGAGAACCATGGGCTACGCTCGGGGGGCAAGGCTGTCACTTAAAACGTATCCTATTTAGATTATATTGGCCAAAGATGATGGCTGATGCTAATAATTATGAGAGGAAAGTATACTTGATTTCGAAAGCACACACATGTTGTTAGGAAATCTTATAAGATATTGATTTTAACCAATTCCCATGTCTCATTTACAACGTATAAGATTGATACTCTTTATACATTCCCATAACTAGTGCCCGGAGGTAGATCCTGACACAAAGATGATTGAGGCTAAAATCATTAGTTGTATAACCAACATCCAAGTGACACAATTCCCGTAGAAAAGTATGATATAAAGGTATGAACTCCCATAAATCCTAGTGACGGGTGATAGAAGTTAGTACAACATCAATGATGTGAGAAGAGCGATAGTAAATCCTGTTCCATAACTATTTCTCACTCCTAAATGAAAGGGCAAGCCGAGGTAGGAAGTCGAGTAATCCTTGATGGACTGAAAGAGGGATGAATACTCGAGAAATGACTAGGAAGACATGCCACTTGCAAAAAAATGATAGGAGTTTTTCCATTTTTACTGGCTGATGAAGCTGAGGTTGTGATGCCACAAGGAATTACTCAAACAACTCTAAAGAATGAGGCCTTTGGGCCCGAAAAGAGCGAGGAAGACAATACACATACTTTTGATGAAGCCAACACCGAGATTGTTGAGCATCTGAAACAAGTTTTGATGACTATAATGTAAGAATAAAAGAAAGATTTCTTTGATAGAGAGACTTAGTCCTTGGAAAGATCAAGGCGTCCTGAGTTGGGCAGAAAGGAAATACAATACCTATTTTTGAAGAGTGATCCTAAACATGAACATATTTGGGACAAGGATCCCATAAATATGGAAACACTTTGAGAAAATGAGCTACTCACACTCGACATACCTTAAACCTCAAGGTTTAATATGGTTGAGAATATATGTAGGACTACTCACCTGGTTGGACTAAGTAGAAATAAGGCTCGTAGATATCACATTAATTGAAGACTCGTATAGGCTACTTTCCGTCCAAATTGAGGGATCAAGGAATATAAGAAAAAATATAAAGATTCCATCATGAGTTAGAGCTCGTAATAAGCTTTGATATGATATATTATATGCTCAAATCAAAATAATGAGCGAAAAATTATTGCCATTAAAAGGTTTGTAACCTGTAATTCAGGATTCCTGGTCTAAAGGACTAGGATTCCTGGTATACGGGGTTAGGATTTGTTACTCCCAAAGTATCGTAGAAGGGGGGCTTGAATACGATACCTATAATCTTTTCGATTCGTTTACAAGTTCTTCGTTATAAGTGCGGAATCAAAATAGACACAAAACAATTGGAATATATTTTTTTATTAATATAATCCTTGAGGTTGCTACAATCTAATTAATGAATTGATTAGCTATTATAAATTCAGCAGCAACAATATGTTTACAAGCTTAATAAATGAGGTTCTTTAATGGAGCTCCCGTAAACACTTTATATTGAACTGAAGAAGATAACCAACTGAAAAACAACTTCAATTGCTTCTTTGTAGTCTTCAAATTCATTTGGACAGGTGGCTTAATTTGGAACACTTATTTCATTTGAATTTGTTGCATTACAATTCTGAAAACTTTCAAGTAGCAACTGGCGACTAAGAAATTCATAACCTACGACTGAGGAATCAACCTGCGACTGAGAAATTAACTCGACTAAATTCTCAACCTGCCACTAACTCTAACCTGCGACTCAATCATTTCAAGTTATGACTTAATATGTCAAGATGCGACTTAATATGCAACCTGCGACTTAATATGCAACCTGCGACTTGATGTGTCAACCTGCGACCAACATGTTATCCTGCGACTAACATGTCAACATGCGACTAACATTTGCCTTAGTAAATTTCTTTGTCTCTAATAGTTGTATCAGTTCTATTTTTCCTATGTTACTGAATTAAATCTCTTCTGTATTGTTGATGTTTAGTGCACTAGTCTGGTTCACAAACAACTAATATGAGTTGATATAATTCAGTTCCTTTTGCACTGTAAAGCTGATACATCTTGGAAGGTCATTTCTAACTTCAATCACTAAACCCCTGATCTTCAATACTTCAAATCAAACCATGTAACTGATATTGGAAGTCCTTTGATGTCTTATTCTTCATGGAGGCTTGAACATGTTAATGAACTTCTTCCCATGACCTGAGTGTGGACTTAGAGAGTCATTTGCATCTTTTGATTCTTTGTATGTATCATGTCTTCATCTTTAGGGTTCCTGTGCTTCACAGTTTAATATTGTTTATCTGTTTATGTTTTCATGTTGAGTTATAATTCATCGATTACATGTTACATTACATTATGCTTTACAATCTCCCCCTATTTGATTGTTAGAGTTCGACAAGCAAATCCCTAAGGATAACTCAAATGACAAAAAGAAAAAGTACAACCTCAAAATAGATAAAGATATTAAATACATTCTGGATTACATATTCAATTCCAGATTTCTTAAACTATAAATTACAAAGAAGTGTTCCTCTATCCTGAACAAATTATATATGTCTTCTTTGTCTTAATCTTCTTGGGCTTCTTACCTTGACTGCCTTCTCCTTCTTGAGTAGATTTAGTCTCAACATACTTTCTCTTGGGAGCCTTCCTTTTAGGATCAGTTGATTTTGTTGATTCTGGGAGAGATGATCATTTGCTTCTATTCTGAAGACCATTCAGTTTTGCTTGAACCAAATCACGAGCTTTTATTTCCAGTGCATTAATGGGAGGTGGATTATTCAGCTCATTAAGCATCATCTGAAGATATCTGACTTTGAAGCAATTTGGAACAAGATCAAACAACATTAAAGACTTCTTTGACATTACAAAGACTGTTATCATTTTAGGATGTCCTCGTACTCTCTTGGTGTCGTTGATTAATTCTTCTTCCACCACCTCATCAAGTATCTTTATGATTGGGATCAAAGCAATCGTGTCCTTCTTACATGTGGAGACTTTGACGTCCATTAACGCTTGATGAATTTCTTCTGACCCGCTTGTTCTGAAATCATTGATCTTAATCTTTGCCTTATTAATCTGAAAGACTAGTTCCCCTTCACTGTTAGTGCTGATGATAGGTTCACTATCTTTTAAAAGATTCATTTCTGGTTCTCCATTAATTAACACTATCTCATGATAAGCTCTTCTAACTTACTTCATGTCCTTCTTTATATCCCTGATCATTTTGTCATTGAGGCTATAAGCATATAGAACTTCAACAGCTTTAAGGTCTGCTTCTGATCTTTTAACTCCTGGTGACTCCAGTTTTGCTCTTTTGCTCCTGGGTTGACTTTCAAGGAAGGTGAGTTGTAGATACTGAATGGATCTCAGATGATCAGACATAGTGATATTTTGCATTCTGCCATCAGCAAATACTTTGATCACAAATGGATAAGGAAATGCTTGTGGAGATACATCCATCATCATCTTTCGAAGTTTGTCTCTAAAGTATTCATTCTCATTCGATTTCAACCATGGGATCTTTGATGCTAAGACAAATAGTTCCACTATATTTAGCTTCCTCAAGACACTCATAGAGATCTTCATTTGGAGTCCATCTTTGTGGTTGACAGTAATCTTCCATCCATTCATTAGAATATTCACAGTGGTGCCACTGATTATCCTATTGAACTGAAAATAGAACTCATGAATATTTGGGTAATCCTTTCTGTACTTCTCTACAGTGTTCAGAAGATTCCTGTTGCCAGTGTCTAGCTTGTGATAGGTTTCTGACTTGTCCATTTTACTTTTGATCTCATTCCGTTCACTTCCTCTCCTGTTAGCTCGAAGATAAGATTCTCTTGCTTTTTTGGCTTCTCTTCTTTGTATTTCTCTCTGTATTCTGGCTCTTGATCTCTCAATATCCTCTTGAATTTCTTGATAGGATCGATTGAACTTTTCAGACCATCCATAGTACAAACAATCACCTGAGAAAGCATCTTCATCTTCAAATTCTTCGTCCTCGGTTATGACATTTCTCTCTTCAGTTCCACTGCTTCAACTCTTAGTTCATAACCCTCAGGAACATCGCTTTTATCTATTTCTCCTTCCTCCAGTTCATACTCTGAGAATAGGGGCTTTGGAGCATATATCTCTAACAGAAGATCCATTTGAGTCATAATGACTTTGCTTAGGAGATCTTGTTTTAAAGTTGATTGCTCCCCCTGAGTTGAAGAACTCTTCTCAGCAGCGTGTCTCGCTCTTAACAACACTCTTTCATCAATCCTCTCTTCCTCTTCTTCCTGAATCTCATCTCCAAATTCATCATAACCATAGTTAGCTGTTTGAATAGCATCCTGAATTAAGTCTACAGCTGCAGCTACTTTTTCTTGCTCCACCCTTTTCTCCCCCTCAGTTGTGTTATCCTTCAGAGTGGGGTTGATTGAGCAGGCAAGTTCAAGATAGGAATGTCTTGAGAAGATGGTTTTAAAATAGGTAGTTGCTTGCTAACTGAGGTCTTTGGCTCAGTACTGGAAAGAGTTGTTTCAGTGGGGACAGGGATTGGAGCTTGCTTGCTAACAGAGATCATTGGCTCAGTATTGGCAATTGCCTTTCCCTTCCCGGAATGAGTGAGAGATTACTCCACGAATTATCGTAAACTAGCAAATGATGCTTGTTGAAGTTCAAGTGGTTCGGAAAGACGGGCAATCTGATGATCCCTGACAGACAGTTCATTCTTGATATATTGATCTTTGAGAGCCAGTTGTTCTTTGAGATAGTTGTCCTTAAATGCTAACTGCTCTTCAAGGTAAGATTTTGTGACATACTGTGACAGTTCTTTAGGTGTTGTTTGGGAGGTAGGTGTCTCACGGGTTTCTCGCAGTGTTCCATGTCCTCACTCGGTTTAGGAATTGGTGTTTCACTCACCCTCACAGATACACTCCGTTCATAGCTTCGAGATCGAGATGTACCTGCAGGAAACACTGGAGCCATCCTTGAGGAGGTCAACAGTGGTGCAATAAGAATTCACGAGTCTGATCTTTGTTTAAGAAAAGTTTCCTGTCATCATGAGATGACTGATCCAGAGTTGAAATATCTGGGAGGATCACTGAAGTCGTCATATGTGGCATCTGTTCCTCTATTTCCTCTAGTTTCGGTAAAGACACTTTCCCCTTAGGCTCACCAGTTGAATCTGGTTCATTGCCAATTGGTTGCCGATCCGCACCTATGTCGGATCCCCTATCCGCAGATGCATCCAGGTTTATTAGTCCTGGGGAGGTAAGTGTTGTGCTAGATGTGGCAGCGATTACAACACTCTCTCCTAACACATGTGAAGGTAGTTGATCCATTAAAGGACCTTGAACAGGATATTCTAACCATAAAATGGTTGAATGCCCTGTTTCCGTCAATACTTCCTCACCAAAAAGAACTCTTCTAATCGACTCATTTAAAGCTTCAAGAGATTGAATATTGGAGAGTGTGTTTGACTCATTACAAGATGCTATGGCCGACAGGCGAATTTCAATAGACCCGCCTTGTTGAGAAGATGGATCCAGTAACTGTTTATCTGCCTTTTCAGTCATTGTATCCTTTTGGGAAGATATATGGGAGGTTATAGTTATCTCAGTAAGGATACTGTTTTTCTTCATTGGAGACAAAGATGTGGGTTCACTCAAAGTACATTCCTTATTTGCTACATCGTGTGCAGCTTCTCCCTCTATATCTATAGGATCCTTATACTCCAGGGTTTTGGCTAAGAGAGTTTGAGATGTATGTATTGGCTCTAGAAGGTGGTTATGAATTTGCGGGAAAACAAATTCACTGCCTCCTGATAGTAATTGCTCGAGCAAGCTGTGTATGAAATTCAGCTAGATTAAGTGAATCTATATCTATTAAATTATCAAAAGTAGTGCTCATAAAAGATTCATTCATACCTGTGAAGTCTAGCCAGTAAACATTAGTCTCTGATTGATGTGACTCAGGTTCGGCTTGTTGTTCAGCAACTTCAGGTTGAGAAACCTTTTCTTGCTGTTCAGCAATTACAGATTCTTGATCAGCATTTATTTGTTGAGCATCAAGAGCTATCTGAGGATTCACTTCTTGTTTAGCTTCTTCTCCTTCAGTATCCTCACTCACAGTGATATGGGCTTGATCCTCAGGGACTTGAGCTTCTTCAGACTCAGAGGCAGATGCTTCAGCAATGGAGTCAAGGAATTCTTGCATGAAGTCCGTCGCAAAGCTTTCGTTGTTAGGATAAGGATTCTTTCTTATCAGGGTAGACACCAGTTTGGAGGTCAATTATGCAGATGGTTCCATGTCCTCACTGTGAACTGCTTCTTCTGAGCTTCTGTGAGCTTGCCATTTAGAACAATTTGGAGAAATATGACATAGAGAATGTGTGTTTGATGTTGAGCCTGATTTTCCAGAATTTCTCTCATGATCATCCTCCCAAAGTTGATCCGTAGATTACTAGCAACAGCTACACCAATAACCTTCATGAATTGAGTGATTCCATGAAATCCACCAGTCTTGGGAGACAAGGATAGAATATTGAAGAATAAGTTCCAAGGTTTTTTCAGATGGCTCTTGTTGAAGTGTTTGGGAAATGTATTATTTGGCATATTGATGTGGATGTCTCTGAAGAAAGTGATCAGTTCCCCTTCATCTGGTGTTGGATCAAAATTATCTCGAGGAAGGTGCAAATGTTCATTAAGGTCATCCTCAGTGATTTCTATTATTTCATCACTGATGAGAAATGAGAATCCTACCCTGTTGTCATCTAATATGTCTTAAGGTGTACTATGAATATGTCTTAGGAGCTCAACATTCAGTGGGACATTAGTAATTAAGGCATAATGCACAATTGAATGCTCGTTTAGAAAAAAAATCCATTTTTCAAAATCACCTAGCTGAGTTGGATCACGTTTTATAATCGAGACAAAATTTGTTTTTAAAATCTGAATATTATATCCCATAATTTTTGTTAAAAAAATGAGAATAAAATATCCATTACAAAATAAATTAATTGTGCACAAAAATTAATGTAATTAACTAATATCAAACACACACAAAATATAGGGTAATAACCAATTACTAAAGATCCCTAGAGAACCAAATAAATAAATCAATTAATGAATGGATTAAAATGTACTAGCCAAACAATGCCTTAACCAGAATGTGCACAAACGTGGATCTTGAATTTTAACCGGTGAAATTGCTTATTTTTACAGTCATAAGAAATCTGGCCTCTTCTCTTAGCAGTTCGTACTTCTGTGTGTATAGATGAAGAATAAGTGGCGACGAGAAATTATATATATACACAGCTCTGAAAAATTAACACAACACAAACAACAAAAAAACAAGTGTTAACCTGTGACTAATGAATTATATATCGCAGGTTGGACACCATACACATGCTAAGTAACAACCTGCGTCTAACATAATATACGTCGCAGGTTGGCTGTTTGTGAGTGATTCTAGTCTCAACCTGCGACTAAGGATTTCTTCGTCGCAGGTTGGACACCAGAGATATTTCAAGTATCAACCTGTGACTAACACATTGAATGTCGCAGGTTGACCACGAGAAATAGGTCAAGTAACAACTTGTGACTAGTAAAATGAGTGTCGCAGGTTGGCAGATAACATTTAATTTTTTAGATTTTATTAAAATTCTTCTTTTTAGAAAAAGATTTATTAAAACTAAAACAAATAATGTGCTGAAAAAAATATCAATAAAATGAGTTCTTTAAATATTAAGTGATCTAAAATCCATTTTATTGAGAATTCATAATCATACAATTATTATCATTAATTTGATAAAACCGTACTTTTATGGTGTAAATTATGCTACCAATAAATCACAACTTTGATTTATTACCGTAATATCCCATATTTTCAGATATTATTATTATTATTATTATTATTTGAAGTTGTTTATGTGAATTTTAGTGAATTATAGGATAATTGAAATTAATGTTTGGGTGTTTATATGTGATATTCTGTGATTATTTTAATTTTATATGTCCAGAATAAAATATAGATAATTATGATATTTTTTTGGTAATTCTTGGACTATTATATGAATTTATAATAATTCATGGATTTATTAATTATTTTCTGAGTAATTACAACACTATTTTATAAAGCCGGGAATCGTCCAACTTCAACTGTTTTTGCATTTTTACAACCCGAAACTCTTCCGAAAACTCCTTCCTAACCTAATCTGGATATTTTGAACATTTTCCGTGTTTTAACTTTTTTAATCCTGATTACGGTTTGACCCGTATGCGTCCCGGCGTACAATTTCCGATACGATAATCGTTTTGATAAATCAAGAAAACCCGTATTCTCGAAAGGCGGGATATTATTACATTATTTTCGTATAAAGTATTTTATAAGAAGTCTGGTTTTGATAATTATCTAAAATTGATACCAAATTGAATCGATCCGTAATTTGGACGCGTGTTTATTTGCGATATTTGTTTCATCTCGTTTTATGTGTGTGTTGAATGTATTTTATGTGTTTTGTAAGGTTTTCTGTTAATTTATGGATCAGTTCTGTTTTTCAAAAATAAACAGACCGGGACCCCACCGGGACGTCAAACCCCATAAAATCAGTGTTTTTATTTTTATAAAATTGTACGTATTTCAAATACAGAGTATTTCTACATTTTTGAATTATTCACAAATTTTGGGGAATTTTGATACAAATTTTATATCTTACTGCTTTTAAAAAATTATTCCTCGTAATTATAATTTTGGGGCTTACTTATTTTAATTAAGGGATAATAACACCCTTAATTTATTTTGGGGTATTAAATTTCTGTATATATAAATAGTAGATTTATTTTATTTAGTTTTACTTTATTTTCAGAAATTACTAAAAATAATACAAAATTCAGAAATTATAATTGGGGGTGAGGGTTTGTTCTTGAGCGAAATCAATCGATTGAAGGTGTTACATGGATCCGTTGTTTGTGTGCTATATACCAAATCAAAGCCCATGGAAAGGCCGTTCTTTTGGTATAGGTGTCTCGATTTAAGATTAAGTATTTTACAAAATCGAGTTTAATATTCTTGGTTTATAATTTTGAGTTTTTTGGACTACTGACTGATTTGTGGTTGATATAAGATATATAGTTAGATTCTAGAGATTCATAGCTTTAATTTGAACTATAAATCGATGTGTTTAGTTTGGATTTGAAGATTGTCGGGTTCTTGGGTTGATTCGATTTATCTTTTGATTGTTACAAATTATCATTGATTTTGTTGTTGATGTTGATTAATCGAATAAGTTGTACGGATAATTATCTTCAGATTGACATATATATAACTGTTTTTGGGTAAGGAATTCGTTGTTTTGATGCTTGGCCGGAACTGGAGCTCTTCGTCGGCGTTAATGGTGACTCCGGCCGGAATCTGTGATTTCGGAGTTGTTTGTTAACGATTCTGGTTGGATTATGGTGTCTAGGTTACCAGGAACGTGTTGAGACGATAACCCCGGGCTGAACAAGCCGTTTTAACCCCATTCAGAGCTCGCCGGAGTCCGGAAGAGCCACCGGATTATGGGTTCAATACCAGTTTCCGGTCGGCTTTAACCCGACCTAGGAGCTGTTCATCTTTGGCCTGTTTTCATGAATAAACCGACCCGGTTTTGATTCCTGAATCCCCATTTCCAAATTTACTAATCTGTTTCTGATTTTTCTTTTTCAAAAATAAATTAGAATTAATTTTCTGTTTTTGAAAATCATTTATTCTAATTTCAAAAAAATCATTTACTAATTATTTTAAATTCTAAAAATTAGTTACTTAATTATTTTAAATTCCAAAAATTATTTTCTTTTATTATTTTCAAATATCCGAAAATTTTATTCATTTAAATTGATTAATTATTTTGATATTTAATCAGTTTATTTAGATAATTTATATTAATTTTACTTTAATTCCAAAAAAAATATATGGAAAAATCATTTTTAATTCTGATTTTTCCTAATTAATGATTTAAAAATTATTTTGAGCTTTTAAAAATATATTTAGGTATTTAAAAAAATCAATTAATATTAGTATTAATTGATTTATTCGTATTTTATTCGTAGAAAATAAACCGTTCGTCCGTTTAGTACGAAACGAACGCCTCTAGACTCAAAAAAATATCCCGCTTTCATTTAAATTACTTTCGAGACCTAAATCCTTTTGTTTCGGAAGGTCGCTTATTTTGTAAGTTAATTCTGAGTCGCATATTGATTAAAAAGTCGTATTTTGACACGATTTCAGTTTTAACCGTACCAAGTCGACCATTTTGACGAACCGAGGCATGTGTTATATGAATTATATGAAACATGAATTATATGCTTACGTGCTAGGTGAATTACGTGCATACGTAGGTCAATAGTCTTGTATTTTACTGTTTTCTATATGTGTGGGCTATCGTATGGGTAGACGATAGGGTTTTGACGCGCAGTTCATCAAGAATTATCATTTAGACGATTAAATTTTTTAATTATAGATGCAGATCGCTCGAGTTGATCAGGACCAGAAAAGGGCGAGAATGAAATGGAATGGTATTGGATATTTGGCTTCTAGCAATCACAAGAGCAGCACATCAGTGAATTGTCAAAAGGAAAGACGGTGATGCCATGAGATGTCAGAATGAGGAATTGTGTTATTAAGACTGTGACTAAGTGCTAAAAACCAAAGGAAAGTATCTCTATCATCACTTATTGTTCAAGTGATATTTATTTTGAATCCTATTATGCAAATATTGCTTTCTTTATTCTCAGTTCAGAATAGATAAATGTTTTACATATCGCTGAATTAAATGTTTATTATGCAAGTACTCTCTGTTATTCTATGTTCAGAATAGCTAAATGATTTTACTTATCAAATTACTGGATTTATAAATGTTTTGGATTTTGAGAAAGAAGATTTTTTGCGAGTATTTCTGCCCAAGTGAATGGGGGAACAAAAAATTATTTAGGATGTCGATTGATTCGGCTCTTTTTTCAATAAAAAGGTTTTTAAGATTGGACTGGTTACAGCGTAGGTGATCGAGATATCGGTCCAGCTGTAATATCTTTCAAGGCGAGTATATGCCTTTTCTGGCGCCCTATAGGTACCGTATGGCTGCGGGATACGGGCAGTACCTATATTTACGGTATGGCTGCGGAATACCGGTGCTATTTCGTGATTGATCATCAGGAACAACATGAAATATAATTGTTTCCAATCTAAACTGTTGTTTCTAAATTGTTTTGATAATCATAGAATAAATGATTTATCAACTGTTTCTGTTTTGGATAAAAGGTGAAATGCAGTTTTTATTCAGTTTATGATTTATGTTGATACTTACTTTGTTGTTAAATATCAAAGGTGGTATTAGTATAGATGATTGATGTTAACTTCAGTATGGGATGTTATGAGCATCAAAGTTCGTATTGATATCTAATTTGATATGACAACAAAATGAGTATTAATGTCAACAGTTCGGTTTTGAATAAAGTTTATGATTCAATCCATAATCATTGCTTCTTGTTATTATTGTTTACGATATTTCTGCAAACACTATTTTACGAGTTTTATTCTCGTCAAGATTCAAAGTATTGTTGAAGCATTTCACTCGAAAATATCAAAAGGATTTTAAATACCGAGGAGGAATTAATTCTGGGATTCCTTTAACAAATTTTCTAATTCAGCAATTATGATTTTTAAATGTTCTGCTCTAATGCAGATGTCGGTTTTATATCAAAATGACCCTATATATGCTATAATGAACTTGCTGAGCATTTCTTTCACTCATACTTGCAAGTTTTCAAAATGAACCTCCAGTGAGGATTAACTTGCGTTGTTTAGCCGCATAATTCGAGGAAGCAAAGAAGAAGCTTTTGGAAGGTGGTTGCTCCAGGGTTTGCGGACTAGTGTAAGTTTTATTGTATAAAGTTGTTTATATTATATTATATTATAGTATATATTTTATAGTTGGGCCTAGTATACTTCTTTTCGAAGTTATACTAGCGGGTTAAGTTTTGAGATTGAGAATTGTTGAAAAGAGTTTTAGAAGAAAGTGAAAAATTTATTTGTGGAATTTGGATTTCTTGTTTCTAGAACTGTAACCTTAAAAGATCTTGGATTAGTTGGGGTCATAGATGCTAAATATCTTCCGCCGGCATTTGTTTATTGATTAAACATGTTGATTTGGATTGAGGTTTCATAGTGAGGACCAAATCCTCTGACCCCGGATTTGGGGGCGTTACAGGTTGGTATCTAAGCTGAGATTATAATAAACTAGAATCGAGAGTGTGTAGGAGTGTGTATAGCTATGTGAGGACGTTTGAGCTCATATCGAGTTCCTGTTGGACTATTGGATATGGTACCAATGAGTAAGTCAAGATAGGCGTATTCGTTCGAGATGGTTGTGTCTAGCTGGATGGAACCCTGGGAAGCTGCAAACTTCTATGGTGGAATCTTCTGAGGCTACTACGTATCGACGATGGTGAAGATTATCGATATCCTCAGAATATGAAGAAGTGTCTATAATCGAATGGCGAGTCAACAGAATGGTTCAAATAGAACATAAGCATTAAGACCTTGGCAATACCTTCTCTTTTTATAATTTCTTTTGACCTCTCTCAAAACAGATATCTGTTAGAAGATATATTCCCTAACACTCATTCAATCATTTTGTGCTAGAATTTTGTTCTCTGGATTTCATTTTCTCCAGAAATATCAACTTTGAAATCTTTTCTATTTTATTCATTTAATTTTGGATTTCTTTGATATTCTTTTATTCTGACTGAGATGAACAACCCTAACTATAGGGGACACAAGGTATACCTGTCTGTGTGATATGAGTTGGATGGGACACCATCACTTGTGTGTGTTGTGACTACAAGAAGGTTAACAACCTTTAGTAGTGCCTTAATTTGGACACGCAATACCAAGTTCACTTGATCATATTGATCTCTCAGTTATTCTTTTATTTCAAAAATACTTTTTCTCAAATTCAGATTTTTGTCCCATTTTGATATGAAATTCTTTTCTCTTTGAAATTCCATTATTTTATTATCTCAAATATTCGAAGGTATGCCAATCAAGTTAAGTTGAGTTATCTTGGTCAAGTCAAAGTAAGGCGGTGTGATGGAATTATCAAGGACGACAGTGGATTGCAATGCAATTAAAATATCAATGGCGTACAACGAAGTCAAACTGTTTCTTTATTTCTCTCTATCTCTCTTTCTTTTTCTTTCTCTTTATCTTTCTTTCTATTCTTCTTTCTCGCAATCAGTAAAAGTGTTTCTATTGAGAAATTGGTCAAAAGATGTGGATGGAACAAGGTGCAGAGTGAAGTTTTCGTGATAACTGTGTGGTATAAGAAATTGCAATGTTATTGGAAATTTTGAGAAAAGTTGCGTATGCAAGATTGGGAAGTTGGTTAGAAGACCTTAGTGCTTTCTTCTGCTGATTCCGAGGAAGGAATCCTTATAAGGGGGGTAGATTGTAATATCCCATATTTTCAGATATTATTATTATTTGAAGTTGTGTATGTGAAATTTAGTGAATTATAGTGTTAGGTCTCACACACTGTAGAAGGAAGTTGAATACAGTGTTTATCACAATCAAATCGAATATAAGAACACAGAAAACAGATTTTATTCAACACAATAAACTCTGTTACAATATGGAACTGTCCTCTCTCAGTGATGAACAACTTATCACGAGAGCTGCTAGGGTTACAATAAATAATAACTTCGATTATGATAACACATATAGTGTAAACCCTATGTCTGTGTTTATATACTACACAGTTACAAGATAATCTCTAATTGATATTGAATATGATTCTGTATCTTAAAATATATTGATTAGATATCCTCTTTTCCAAGTCTTTTATTTTCTATAGAAATCTTCTCCATGCATATCTTTTCTTTATTTAGTCTTGATCATTCCTTTCAATCAGCCTTTCCTTAAATGTTCGTCCTCTTGCACTTAAGTTCTGATATCCATCTTCTGATAATTATCTCCTGATAATTTAAGTACTGATATCCTTAAGTTCTGACTTCCAGTAAGTGCTGATTTCAGTAAGTACTGATATTTCCTGTTTGTTAAGATCTAAAAACTAAACATGAAACACATTAGACATGACATCTCAAATATATCTAACAATCTCCCCCAACTTGTAAATTACAATAATATACAAGTTCAATATATATTTGATGATGTCAAAAACATTAAGTACAAATGCACATGAGAATTTGACTAAGAAACTACAACTTACAGTACTTGTAGCTTTTACCATCCTTAAAGTCTGATATCAGCTTTAGCCTGTATGTTCTTCAGAATTTAGCAGTTGTAGTCCCTGACTTGGCTTCGTTATGTGATCTCTTTACTATCAGGAGTTGTCCAGCGATAATTCCTCAAAAGACATCTCTCAGCATATGCAAGTTCATTCAACATCCTCATTTTGGCTTCTTTTAGCTCAGCTGTATCTTCACTTATCTGAAAGATAGCAGTTCTGAGATCATTGATCTTTGCCTTTATTATATCCTCATTAAGTCTGATATAATAGGCTTTGTCTGATTCTATGTTGAATTCAACAGCCCTATAACCCAGAAAGGTAGTAACAATCTTTGTAGTGTTAGGCTTCATTTCAATAATTTTTCCATCATGAGCTCTGTACTTAGGATAGTATGAGCTGTCAGACTTTATCCTGTAAAGTTTCTTCTGTCTCTAAATATTAGACCTTAAGAATTTGGCAGCATCATCTGTAGACTTGTTCTTTACTTGAAGCAAATATTGCACATGTTCCAATTTTTCATAGTACTTCAAGTTAATAGCATCCTGCCTAATCTGGAATACCCTCCCATCTGTCATGAAATTTAACATAACATGTTCTTTCTGTGCAGAGTGGTAAACCATCTGTACAGACTCCAATTGATCCAATCTTTCGGGAGTTGTGCCTATTCCTGGTTCAGACAGAGATGTAGGATCTAGAGTTGTGTTGCTTACTCTTCTTTCATCAGCATTTCCCAAACCAGTTTTATCTCTTGCCTCTATTCCTAGAAACAATCTACTCTGAAAACCTCTTGATGTACTCTTCAGAGTTTGAGCAGATTTTTTAGCTTGGATGAATCCTGGTAGAGTAGTTGAAGGTTTAACATGAGCAATGTCAGAGGTTATTCCCTTATCTCCTGATGTCAAGCTAACTTGAGCTGTGTCAGAGGTTGCTTGCTTCCTTGTAGCATCTAAATTTACTAACTCCTGACTTTGAACAACTTGAGCTCTGTCAGAGGTTGTTTGAGAATCTTTCTTGTTCTTCAAAATTAGATCAGTATATTCATCAGTATATATTTGTTCATCCATAGTTGGCATGTAAACCCTTACTGGTTCATCAACTTTACATTTTCCCTTAAACTTTGGATCATACTCCACTTGTGATTTCGCTTTAGATGCCTTAGCACTTGTTCTTTCTTTAATCACAATTCCTTTAGTCTGTGGAGGTTTCTTTGCTGTTACAGAAGCTTTAGACTTAGATTGTGACTTATCAATTGCAGCTTTCAGTCTAGCTTCTTCTTCTTCCAGCATTTCAAGATCCATCCCTGGATTTTCTTTAAGAAACAGCTTCTTTGAGATCTCTTCATCAAGATCTTCAGGATTGACTAGAACTTGTTTACCTGAGCTTGATTTCTTGCCAGCATCAGAACTTAGCCTTTGACTTGTAGTTTTGTCTTTCTGTAATGAAGAGCCTTTGCTTTTTCTTTGACCTCCACACTTTTCAGAGTTTTCTGAGTTTCCCTGATCTTCATTTTCATCATCTTTTTCTTTCTGTGATTTAGTAGACTTGCATTTGGACTTAATTACTTTCTCCCCCTTTTTGGCATCATCAGGAAGAAGCAGGGAGACAAGCAATTCCACAGAATTTTGAAGTTCATTAAGCTGAACTTGTTGAGCAGCTTGATTTTGTAAAAGATCAGAAATTTGAGCTTGTGGCTTGTCTTGAGACTTTTCAATATTTGCTAAACGATCAAAGTTAGGCTTGAAAAACTTCTGATTCTCTACTTTGATCTTCTCCGCTTCCTCTTGCAATTTATTTTGAATTTTGTCCAGCTGGTCGTGAGTTGCTGAGTGTTGACCTTGAAGGTGCCTTATACTCAGTGTTGTAACTCTAAGATGTGTCTTGAAATCATTATTGGCAAACATCTCACCAGCCTTTGTCAAATGTTAAGAAAGAACAACTGCATTAGGAACAAATTCAACATTATTCCAGTCTTTGATTTACTCTTGCCCTCTTTGAGTCTCACTCTAAGGAACTGGAGGAGCCCTTTCTACAAACTTCTTGATAAAAGCAACCTTAGAAGCTGGTGGTAGAGGAGCATGTCCAGATGGACCAGCTGCATCAGCATCTACATTAACATCAGCTTCATCAGAGTTTGCAGCAGGCAGTGCAACAGAAGTGGCAGAATCTTCACTATCATCATCTGCTGATAAAATGACTGTATGAGAAGCAATTGGAGATCCATCTCCATGATCATCAGAATTTAGCACTGGAGTGGCTGGAGGAGTGTGCTGAGAAAGTTGTGTAGTTGGTGGAGCTTCCAGATACAAAACCTAAGGCACTTCCAAGTTATGGATGTCAATTTCATCACTTGGCCCCTGGTTATCAGCATGTACTGGAGATACTGGAGGTGTGGGAATATGAGTTGTTTCTGGCTTATGAAGTGGAGAGTGATGAGTTGCATGAAGGTCTGGATCAGCACTTGGAGAATTGTGAGCTTCAACAGGGTCTTGTGAGATCAGAGATTCCTGACCCCCTTCCTTAGCTGCTATTTCCATTCCTTTACCAGAATCTGTAGGCCTTTTTGCTAATGTTTTAAATCTTTTTGCTTTTGAAGAGACTGTAGGAGCTGCATCATCAGAATTAATTGTTCTAGGCCTTTTCAGGGACCTAGAACTCCCAGTCTCTGTATCTTTCTAAGAAAAGACTTTCTCAGCTACAGGAGCAACAGGTTCTGTAGGTTGAACCTGTGCCTCATCATCTGATTCATCTCTCAAGATGATCCTCCTTCTTTTCTGCTATGAAACTTTCTTAGATCTTGATGTTGTTGCTCTAGTAGAAGAAGGCTGCACTATAGTATGTGCTGATGGGTAATGAGCATATTCTGATGTTTGGGTTTGAGGTTGTGGCTGAGGTTGTGGTTGATGTTATGGTTGTGGTACATCAAGATAAATTACAGAGTATTTGGCAACATCAGCATTTACCAGGGCTTGTTTGACAACTAAGGAAATTCTAAGAGGTCTCAAAATTGCCTTTTTGTTATCAGCATTTAGTAAATCAGTAAAAGCCCTTTTCGCTAGCTTAAAGGATTCTAACAGGTCACTGGCTAAGATAGGTTCATCTTCTGTACAGTGACTATAAATTAATTGACAGAATCTAGAAAAATAGATAATATTCCTATCCTCTTTCATTCTTTCACCAATAAAGCATAACACAGTTCTAGCAAAATCAAAATGAGACTGATGGAGAAGAGCATACCCAATTTGTTGAGACAGGATTGGAATGGCATCAAAATTTGTACATTTGTTACCAAATGCCTTTGTGATGCAGTCAAAGAAAAAGCTCCATTCTAGGCATATGTGTGCACGTTTGAGTTGACCCATTTTTGCTAAACTTTCTTCATAGCCCAAATGAGCCATCATTTCCTGAAGCAGTGGTTCCTCAACAGCAGCACTAAATTGAACATTTTCTGGTAAATGGAGAGCCCTGTGAACCACTGTCAGAGTAACAACATAATCCTCCTCATTTTCTATAAAGACAATACTAGGAGATCTACGCTTACCACCATCATCATAAACTCCTGTTCTCCAGAATATCAGCACTTGTGATCCAGAAAAACTTGATGGTTGAGTCAAAGCGTATCCAATTTCACTATTAGCTAAGAAATCCTGAACAAAGTGAAGTTCTGACGGAGCTTCTTGCGTGGTAAGAATGGCAGCATAGTTATTAGGAACAAACTTTGCTCCATTGAAGATAATATCTTTAGATTCCATTGAGAAATCAATGAAAAATTTGAGTGTCTGAAAGGTGTTCGAGAAAATGCCTGTGTGATAAATCGTCAGAAAATAGTGAGAGTATAAGAGTAAAAAGAGAGAGATAGAGTATAAAAGTGAATAAAAGATTTTACAATCTTTTCTCTCTTTTTTTATACAGGGTAAAGATAACCGTTGAGACGAATTGAAAGGTCTTTGGACACCTGTCAGGCATGCAGCAGTAAAAAATAATTAATGGGCACGGGTATTCAGTAATCATTACTTATCACATGCAGTTTTTCAAGGAGAAAAACCGTCCCACTAACCAAGTAATCCCATTAATCAAGTAATCCCATTTAAACAATTATTCTGATAAAATAATCCCATTTAAGAATAACAAAAAATAAACCAAGCAAATAACCACTACCACGTGAGCAACACAACTTGATTATTATCAGAATGTAAAGGGTAATCAGAATATGAAATGACTCAGAGGAAAAATCTTGCAATAAAGTAAAATTTCATTAATATATCAAACGAATACATTTCATGAAACTTAAATTACATGAAGAAAATTACAAGATTGCCCTAGTCTAGAATCCCTAACATCAACAGCCTTAGTCCTAGTCTAAACGACTGACAAAGCTGACAGTGAAGAGAAACAGGAGGATAACAATTAATTCTTCTTCCTATCTTCAATAAAAAGAATAGCAAGACGAATGATTCTCTCCTGCTGACGAAGAGAACGGAGATGAAGATCTCTTTGAACAGTCAACAAATCATTTTTAATGATTTCTGGAAATTGAATCCAGAGATTAGAAGGAATGTTGTTGATAGGATAACGAGTTGGAACTCCATTGTTCCAAATAATCACGTTGTCTGAGCCATAGCAGTAAAACCAACCAAACCGAGTCATTGTTTGAGAGAAAAAAAATTGGTTTTTACTGAAGGATTATCGGTCAGTTATATAGACAAGGGAAGACCAAGAGATGCAGGGAATGTGAAACGAAAAGAAGTAAAGCCTCGTCTCCCTAGACCGATTAGTAATTATGACAGACATTAGAAGCTTAAAACATGATTTAATGAGCACACGAAACAAGTAAAAATTACTGTGCATATACGAGTACCACTAACCCAAATTATTTTGACTGTTTATATCTCACCCAAACATATTCTGATTTTAAATATGACTGTTTCAGATTTAACCACAAATAAGTCAAGTAAAGAATCAGGATTTAATATCAGAACTTAGACTTATATAAGAACTTAACAGTCATCAGAACATAACTCCTTAACTCGAAAAGTGAATGTTTTATTCTTGTAATTCTTCACACAAGTACCGATATGGTTTCATCAGAACTTCCATTAGAACTTGTCCTCAGAATTTATGCAACTGACATTTAAACTATTCATCTTAAATAACATTTATCACCACAGTAATTGTCATCATTCATATGGAGTGTATGTGTGTGCAGTAAGCTAAATATCAGATAAAGATTAAAGTCTGATTCACTTCAGTACATCTTAAAAATAAGGCATAACTAAGAACTTTGCTCAAAATCTGTCATTATTCTGAAGTCTACTATAGAATGAGTTCATGCGTGAGTCCACCTCAACTGTTTTGTGCTCATTTTATGCATCTTTTGAAATTCTATTTGACAGTGGCTTCTCAGTGTGAGTGAGTCACGACTGCTTATCATAATTTATGCTATTATCAGAGTATTTCTCCAGTACTCAGAGAATGTGAAAAGTCACCAAGAAAATTTTATTTTGCTTTTCTAATGCATATACTTAATACCAGCAATGCACTTGGGTCTTCCCTTCCACATTTTTACTCTAGATCTCAAAGGAGTACCTGATTATTATTTCTTTTCTTTTTCTTTTGATAAGTGAGGCTTATCAGCACTTAGTACATCCATCAGATTTACCAACATTAGAATTTAACAAATAAGAAGCACTATTCTAGCTTTTGACTTAGTAACAAGATACACAAAGTAAACTTTAACTAAGCTCAATATCAGAATTTGCTTGTGTTAAAAGATTTCCACATAAACAATTACTTCAAACATGGGATCTTTAGTATATTAAAGACTACTAGGTTAGCATCTAGCACAATTATCCTCATTGGATTGAATAGTCACAGAAACATTCATATCACTATCAGAGTTTAAAAATTCACATCAGACAACAATCAACACTTAAGCAAATTTCAATTTAAGCACATAATACACAAAGATAGTAATATCTGTAAATACTGATCATAAAGTCTGATGTATCAGAACATAAACTAAGCAGATTTAGAGAAAGAACCTAAAACCATTCCAAGTTCATTTACCAATCTTGTAAAAGTAGCTTCACACAGTGGTTTTGTGAAGATATCTGCTAGTTGTTGATCTGTTGGAACAAAATGCAATTCCACTCTACCTTCATCCACATGTTCCCTTATGAAGTGGTACCTAATGCTGATGTGCTTTGTCATTGAGTGCTGAACTGGATTACCTGTCATAATAATAGCACTTTTATTATCACGGTAAATAGGAATTTTGGAAAATTCTAACTTATAATCCAGTAATTGATTCTTCATCCAAAGAATCTGTGCACAACAGCTTCCTGCAGCAATGTATTCTGCTTCTGCAGTTGATGTGGAAATTGACTTCTGTTTCTTACTAAACCAAGAAACCAATCTGCCTCCAAGAAATTGGCAGCTTCTACTTGTACTTTTCCTGTCAATTTTGCATCCCGCAAAATCTGCTTCTGAGTAACCTATTAGCTTAAAGTCTGATTCTCTAGGATACCACAATCCCAGGTCAGCTGTACCCTTAAGGTACTTGAAAATTCTTTTCACAGCTGTTAAGTGAGGTTCTCTTGGATCTGTTTGAAATCTTGCACAAAGACAGGTATCATACATGATATCAGGTCTACTTGCAGTTAGATAGAGTAATGAGCCAATCATACCTCTGTAATCAGTAATATCTACTGATGTACCAGTATCCTTATCCAATTTTGTTGCAGTGGCCATAGGAGTGGATGCACTTGAACAATCTTGCATTCCAAATTTCTTCAACAAATTTCTGGTGTACTTAGATTGACAAATAAAAGTTCCTTCTTCATTCTGCTTGACTTGAAGGCCCAGAAAATAGCTAAGTTCTCCCATCATACTCATTTGATATCTTGACTGCATCATTTTGGCAAACTTTTTACAAAGTCGGTCATTTGTAGAACCAAAAATGATATCATCAACATATATTTGCACCAAAAGTAAGTCATTTCCATGGTTGAGATAAAACAATGTATTGTCAATAGTCCCTCTGTTAAATCCACTTTCCAGAAGAAACCGAGCTAGTGTCTCATACCATGCTCTTGGAGCTTGCTTAAGGCCAGAAAGTGTTTTGTCAAGTCTGTAGACATGATTAGGAAATTTTGAATCTGCAAAACCTGGAGGTTGTTCAACATATACTTCCTCTTCCAGTTCTCCATTGAAAAAAGCACTTTTCACATCAATTTGAAAGACTGTAAACTTTTTATGAGCAGCAGTAGCCAAAAATATCCTTATGGCTTCCAATCAAGCAACTGGTGCAAATGTTTCATCATAATCAATTCCCTCCTGTTGAGAATATCCTTTTGCAACCAGCCTTGCTTTATTCTTTGTAATTATGCCATCATTATCAGTTTTGTTTTTGAACACCCACTTTGTACCAACAACAGATCTGTTCTTTTGTCTTGGCACTAGGGTCCAGACTTTATTTCTTTCAAATTCATTTAACTCTTCCTGCATTGCTTGCACCCAATCAGCATCTTGAAGAGCTTCTTCCACTTTCTTTGGTTCAGTCTGAGAGAGAAAAGAGTGATAAAGACATTCATTTGATGTAGCTGTTCTAGTTTTGACACCTGCATCAAGATTTCCAATAATTAAGTCAGGTGTATGTGCTTTAGTCCACTTCCTTGCAGATGGAAGATTTACTCTAGGACTGGATGCTCCCCCATGATCCATGTTATCTTCATCAACATTTTCTGATACTCCCCCTGAAATTATGCTCTCTGAGTTGGATCCTACATAATTTGAGTTTCCAGAATTATCAGAACTTAGCCCATCAGAACTTGATGAATCAGAACTTGAAGAGCCTGTTGTAGGTTCTGTTGCTTCTTGAGATGTGGTTGTATCTTCAGTATGCTCCCCCTGCACAGGTGCATCTTCCTTTGGCATAGTCACCACAGTTTCAATAACATCAGAGTTTAATCCATCAGAGTTTGCAGTATCAGGATTTAGACTATCAGGATTTACAGTATCAGAATTTAAAACTTTATTCTCAAATCTCAGCTGATCATGATCATTGAAATCTTCAAGTCCTGTAATCTTCTTATCATCAAAAGAGACATTGATAGATTCCATGATAACCCTTGTTCTTCAATTGTAGACTCTGAAGGCTTTTGTGGAAAGTGGATATCCAACAAAAATTCCTTCATCAGCTTTTAGATCAAATTTGGATAGCTGTTCAGGATGAGTCTTAAGAATAAAACACTTGCATCCAAATACATGAAAATACTTTAGATTTGGGTTCTTTTTCTTCACCATCTCATATGGTGTTTTTCCATGCTTGTTAATGAGTGTTGCATTATGAGTAAAACAAGCATTCTGCACAGCTTCAACCCAAAAGTAGGTTGGTAACTTTGCTTCATCAAGCATAGTTCGTGCAGCCTCAATGAGAGTTCTATTCTTTCTTTCAACAACTCCATTTTGCTGTGGAGTTCCAGGAGCAGAGAATTCCTGCTTAATTCCTTGGTCTTTGCAGAACTCTTCCATGATCAAATTCTTGAACTCAGTGCCATTATCACTTCTTATGATCTTCACAGAATCTTTGACCAATTTATCCAGTTGCTTGACATGATCAATCAAAATAGATGCAGTTTCACTTTTTGTGTGCAAGAAATACACCCATGTGTATCTGGTGAACTCATCCACTATGACCATAACATATTTCTTCTTTGCAATAGACATGATATTCACTGGACCAAATAGATCAACATGTAGTAGGTGATAAGGCTCAAGAATTGAAGATTCAGTCTTGCTGTTGAATGAAGATTTTCTTTATTTTGCCTTTTGACAGGAATCACAAAGGCCATCAGGGGCAAATACTGATTTTGGAAACCCTCTCACAAGATCTTTCTTGACTAGTTCATTTATATTGTTGAAATTTAAATGAGAGAGTTTCTTGTGCCAATTCCAGCTTTCTTCAATTGATGCTCTACTTAACAGACAGATTGCAGAACCATCAGTACTTGTTGAAAGCTTTGCTTCATAAATGTTACTATGCCTATATCCTTTCAGAACAACTTTGCCTATAGATTTGCTTACAACTTCACAGTGTTCTTCAAAGAAATCCACATGATAACCTCTGTCAGAGATTTGACTAACACTCAGCAAATTGTGTTTAAGTCCTGAGACTAGAGCTACTTTTGCAATGATGACATTCCCCATATTGATATTGCCATATCCCAAAGTTTTTCCCATGTTGCCATCTCCATAAGAAACACTTGGGCCAACTTTCTCCACAAAGTATGATTGCAGAGCTTTATTTCCAGTCATATATCCTGAACATCCACTGTCCAGAACTAGGATGTTTTTCATGTTGCCCTGCAATCACAAAGACCACTAATGATTAGTTTTAAGGACCCGGACTTGCTTGGATCCTTTGGCCTTATTAAGTTTGTTAACATTTGCAGCGGATTTAACATCAGAGTTTATGTTAACATTTTTCTTATCAGCATTTACACTATCAGACTTTGCATCAGAACTTACACTAGAAGGAACAATGCTAACTTTCTTTAAAGAAGGTTTTATTTGATAATAATCATAGTACAAACTATGATATTCCTTACAAGTATAAATGGAATGCCATAAACTACCACAATGAAAATAAGGATTTTGTGGCCTAAATCTAACAGACTGACTCTTAACTCCTGACTTTAAAGGTAAGGAGTTTATGTTCTTATTTTTCCTGCAAAAAGAAGCCAGATGGTTAGAATTTCCACAGTTATGACATGTTTTTCTAGGAGCAATAGGAACAGGCTTATAATCATTACTTTTATTCACACCTTCCTTTCCATTCCTATTTTTTTCCTAGGGAGATTTACCTTGTTTACATTCTTAACATCTTTTAGCTTATGCTTAAGCTGCTTCTTTGTCATTAAGCCTATGTTAACTTCAGTTGGCTTATCCTGTTTTGGTTTGTCAGAAGTTAATTTCTCTTTAACTTCTGATTTATCAATATCAGACTTTATAGCTACAAACTTAACAGGATTTACCTTTGGCTTTTGTTTAACAACTATAGGCTCAATCTCTACAGTTCCCTTATCATTCTTATCATCTCCATAACCTAAGCCCTCTCTCCAGTTTCCACTACTAAGAATATCCTGAGTTGCTTTACCAGAGTTAGTCCAAGTCCTGATAATCTCTCTTTCCTTTTCTAACTCAATTTTTAGATATTCATTCATTTTAAGTACTTCATCCCTAACATAGAAAGCATCATCTCTATCTTTCTGAGTTTGATGGAACATGACTAACTCTTTTTCTAAATAATCATTCCTCTTTTTATAAGCAAGATTTTCAAAAGTTAATCTTTCACATGTTAAAGTTTGATCTTTATAACTAATGAACATGGTTTTAAGATATCTTCTCAACTCATTAATATTATCAGTATGAAAGGCATAAGTAGTTTAAGGTACCTTTAACTCAGCAGCATCAGAACTACTATCAGCATTTGCCATCAAGGCATAGTTCACCTCACTTTCAGAATTGGAAGTGTCTGTCCAACTTTTCTTCTTTTTGATAAGAGCCTTGCCTTTGTCACTCCACGCTTTCTTGCGATCAGGAGATATGTGGCCTTTCTCACTACATTTATAACATTTGACATTTGTGTAATCTCCTCTGTCAGACTTTCCTCCTTTGCCTTCAGATTTTCTGAAACTCTTCTTATCAGAACTTGCACCTTTCCTGGAAAACTTCTTTACCCTTTTGAATTTCCTGTATGCAATCCTTGTGATTCCTATCACCATAAGAGCACACAGCTTCATCATCTCTTCATCAGGATCCATCTCAGGTAAGCTTTCAGTTTTTGAGTCATCATCAGTATCAGAACTTGATGATTCAGTATCAGACTTTGTGATGAGAGCTTTTCCCTTGCCTTTCCTTGATGCAGCTGCTTTGGGGGATTCCTCCTCAGCCTTAAGAGCAACAGTCCTTGAATTTCTTCCATTCCTCTCGCTTCTTTGTTCCATCTCAAGTTCATGAGTCTTGAGCATCCCATAAATTTCATCAAGAGTTGTTTCTTCAAGAGCATAGTTGTCTCTTATAGTGGTGGCCTTCAAATCCCAACATTCAGGAAGAGCTAACAGGAATTTAAGATTTGAATCTTCAAGATCATATTCCTTGTCCACTAGTGGCAAATCATTCATGAGTTTGACAAATCTGTCATATAAACCAGTTAACGACTCATCAGGCTTTGAGTCAAAGTGTTCATACTCTTGAGTAAGTATAGTCTTTCTGTTCTTCTTAATTGAATCAGTTCCCTGGCATCTTGCCTCCAAGGCATCCCATATCTCCTTTGTAGTCTTGCTGTTAATTACCCTGTTTGACATTACATTATCAATGGCACTATGTAGCAAGTGTCGTACCTTAGCATCCTTAGCAATTGATGAGATATCTTCAGCAGTGAAATCACTCTTCTCCTTTGGTACAGACTTTGTTGGTTCACCTGCAACTACAACAGAGAGTTTGGTTGGCTTGTGTGGTCCTTCATTGATTCTATCAAGGTATTCTGGATCAGTAGCTTCCAGAAATATAGACATCCTCACCTTCCATATGGGATATTCAGATGGTTTTAGTATGGGAACTCTAATAGTCTCATATCGACTACAAATTTGAGTCTTTGGAGGTTCTTCAGTTTTGGTTGGAGTTTGTTCTTCTCCAGACATGATTATTTTCGGATCTTAAACTGTTTGTGTGTTAACAGATTGCTCTGATACCACTTGTTAGGTCTCACACACTGTAGAAGGGGGTTGAATACAGTGTTAATCACAATCAAATCGAATATAATAACACAGAAAACAGAAAACATATTTTATTCAACACAATAAACTCTGTTACAATATGGAACTGTCCTCTCTCAGTGATGAACAACTTATCACGAGAGCTGCTAGGGTTACAATAAATAATAACTTCGATTATGATAACACATATAATGTAAACCCTATGTCTGTGTTTATATACTACACAGTTACAAGATAATCTCTAATTGATATTGAATATGATTCTGTATCCTAAAATATATCGATTAGATATCTTCTTTTCCAAGTCTTCTATTTTCCATAGAAATTTTCTCCATGCATATCCCTTCTTTATTAGTCTTGATCTTCTTTCCTTTCAATCATCCTTTCCTTAATTGTTCGTCCTCCCGCACTTAAGTTCTGATATCCATCTTCTGATAATTATCTCCTGATAATTTAAGTACTGATATCCTTAAGTTCTGACTTCCAGTAAGTGCTGATTTCAGTAAGTACTGATATTTCCTGTTTGTTAATATCTGAAAACTAAACATGAAACACATTAGACATGACATCTCAAATATATCTAACATATAGGATAATTGAAATTAATATTTGGGTGTTTATATGTGATATTATGTGATTATTCTAATTTTATATGTCCAGAATAAAATATAGATAATTATGATATTTTCTGGTAATTTTTGGACTATTATATCAATTTATAATAATTTATGGATTTATTAATTATTTTCTGAGTAATTACAAAACTATTTTATAAAGCCGGGAATCGTCCAACTTCAACTCTTTTTGCGTTTTTACAACCCGAAACTCTTCTGAAAACTCCTTCCTAGCCTATATGGATATTTTGAACATTTTCCATGTTTTAACTTTTTCAATCCGGATTACGGTTTGACCCGTATGCATCCCAGCGTACAATTTCCGATACGATAACCGTTTTGATAAATCAACAAAACTCGTATTCTCGAAAGGCGGAATATTATTACATTATTTTCGTATAGAGTGTTTTATAAGAAGCCTGGTTTTGATGATTATCCAAAATTGATACCAAATTTTAGTTTTATTAGTTACTTAGCGACTAAGTAATGTATTTTCGGATCCGATATGATTCAATAGGATACTTGTTACGTGTTGAAGATGCATTTATATGAATCGATCCGTAATTTGGACGCGTGTTTATTTGCGATACTCGTTTCATCTCATTTTATGTGTGTATGTATTTTATGTGTTTTGTAAGGTTTTCTGTTAATTTAGGGATCTATTCTGTTTTTCAAAAACAAACGGACCGGGACCCCACCGGGACGTCAAACCCCATAAAATCAGTGTTTTTATTTTTATAAAATTGTACGTATTTCAAATACCGAGTATTTCTACATTTTTGAATTATTCGCAAATTTTGGGGAATTTTGATAAGAATTTTATATCGTACTGTTTTTAAAAAATTACTCCCCGTAATTATAATTTTGGGGCTTAATTATTTTAATTAAGGGATAAAACACCCTTAATTTATTTTGGGGTATTAAATTTCTGTATATATAAGTAGCAGATTTATTTTATTTTATTTTACTTTATTTTCAGAAATTACTGAAAATAATACAAAATTTAGAAATTATAATTGGGGGTGAGGGTTTTTTCTTGAGCGAAATCAATCGATTGAAGGTGTTACATGGATCCGTTGTTTGTGTGGTATATACCAAATCAAAGCCCGTGGAAAGGCCGTTCTTTTGGTATAGGTATCTCGATTTAAGATTAAGTATTTTACATAATCGAGTTTAATGTTCTTGGTTTATAATTTTGAATTTTCTGGACTACTGACTGATTTGTGGTTGATATAGGTTATATAGTTAGATTCTAGAGATTTATAGTTTAATTTGAACTGTAAATCGATGTGTTTGGTTTGTATTTGAAGATTGTCGGGTTCTTGGGTTGATTCGATTTATCTTTTGATTGTTATAAATTATCGTTGATTTCGTTGTTGATTTGATTAATCGAATATGTTGTATAGATAATTAGCTTCAGATTGACATATATATAATAGTTTTTGGGTAAGGAATTCGTTGTATTGTTGCTTGGCCGGAACTGGAGCTCTTCGCCGGCGTTATTGGTGACTCCGGCCGGAATCTGTGATTTCAGAGTTGTTTGTTAACGATTCCGGTTGGATTATGGTGTCTAGGTTACCAGGATCGTGTTGAGACGATAACCTCGGGCTGAACAAGTTGTTTTATCCCCAGACGGAGCTTGCCGGAGTCCGGCAGAGCCACCGGATTCTGGGTTCAATCCCAGTTTCCGGCCGACTTCAACCCGACCCGGAAGCTGTTCATCTTTGACCCGTTTTCATGTATAAACCGACCCGGTTTTGATTCCTGAATCCCCATTTCCAAATTCACTAATATATTTCTGATTTTTCTTTTTCAAAAATAAATCAGAAATAATTTTCTGTTTTTGATAATCATTCATTCTAATTTCAAAAAAATCATTTACTAATTATTTTAAATTTTAAAAATTAGTTATTTAATTATTTTAAATTCTAAAAATTATTTTCTTTTAGTATTTTCAAAAATCCGAAAATTTTACTCATTTAAATTGATTAATTGTTTTGATAATTAATCAGTTTATTTAGATAATTTGTATTAATTTTATTTTAATTCCAAAAAAAATATGGAAAAATCATTTTTAATTCTGATTTTTCCTATTTAATGATTTAAAAATTATTTTGAGCTTTTAAAAATATATTTAGGTATTTTAAAAAATCAATTAATATAGTATTAGTTGATTTATTCATATTTTATTCGTAGAAAATAAACTGTTCGTCCCTTTAGTACGAAACGAACGCCTCTAGACTCAGAAAAATATTCCGCTTTCATTTAAAATACTTTCGAGACCCAAATCCTTTTATTTCGGAAGGTCGCTTATTTTGTAAGTTAATTTTGAGTCGCATATTGATTAAAATGTCATATTTTGACCCGATTTCAGTTTTAACCGTACCAAGTCGACCCTTTTGATGAACCGATGCATGTGTTATATGAATTATATGTTACGTGAATGCTTACGTGATAGGTGAATTACGTGCGTACATAGGTCAAGAGTCTTGTATTTGACTGTTTTCTATATGTGTGGGCTATCGTATGGGTAGACGATAGGGTTTTGACGCGCAGTTCATCAAGAATTATCGTTTAGATGATTAAATTTGTATATTTTAATTATAGATGCGGATCGCTCGAGTTGATCAGGACCAGACAAGGGGGAGAATGAAATGGAATGGTATTGGACATCTGGCTTCTAGCAATCACAAGAGCAGCACATCAGTGAATTGTCAAAAGGAAAGACGGTGATGCCATGAGATGTCAGAATGAGAAATTGTGTTATTGCGAGTGTGACTAACTGCTAAAAGCCAAAGGCAAGTATCCCTATCATCACTTATTGTTCAAGTGATATTTATTTTGAATCCTATTATGCAAATATTGCTTTCTTTATTCTCAGTTCAGAATAGATAAATGTTTTACATATCGCTGAATTAAATGCTTATTATGCAAGTACTCTCTGTTATTCTATGTTCAGAATTGCTAAGTGATTTTACTTATCAAATTACTGTATTTATAAATGTTTTGGATTTTGAGAAAGATGATTTTGTTGCGAGTATTTCTGCCCAAGTGATTGGGGGAATAAAAATTATTTAGGTTGTCGATTGATTCGGCTCCTTTTTCAACAAAAAGGTTTTTAAGATTGGACTGGCTACTGGTTACAGCGTAGGTGATCGAGATATCGGTCCAGCTGTAATATCTTTCAAGGCGAGTATATGCCTTTTCTGGCACCCTATAGGTACCGTATGGCTGCGGGATACGGGTATACCTATATTTACGGTATGGCTGCAGGATACCAGTGATGTTTCTTTACTGATCATCAGGAACAACATGAAATATAATTGGTTCCAATCTAAACTGTTGTTTCTCAATTGTTTTGATAATCATAGAATAAATGATTTATCAACTGTTTCTGTTTTGGATAAAAGGTGAAATGCAGTTTTTATCCAGTTTATGATTTATGCTGATACTTACTTTGTTGTTAAATATCAAAGGTGGTATTAGTATAGATGATTGATGTTAACTTCAGTATGGGATCTTGTGAGCATCAAAGTTCGTATTGATATCTAATTTGATATGACAACAAAATGAGTATTAATGTCAAGAGTTCGGTTTTGAATAAAGTTTATGATTCAATCCATAATCATTGCTTCTTGTTATTATTGTTTACGATATTTCCGTAATCACTATTTTACGAGTTTTATTCTCGTCAAGATTCAAAGTATCGCTGAAGCATTTCGCTCGAAAATATCAAAAGGATTTTGAATACTGAGGAGGAATCAATTCTGGGATTCCTTTAACAAATTTTCTAATTCAGCAATTATGATTTTTAAATGTTCTGCTCTAATGCAGATGTCGGTTTTATATCAAAACGACCCTATATATGTTACAATGAACTTGCTGAGCATTTCTTTCACTCATACTTGCCTGTTTTCAAAATTAACCTCCAGTGAGGATTAACTTGCGCTGTTTAGCCGCATAATTCGAGGAAGCAAAGAAGAAGCTTTTGGAAGGTGGTTACTCCAGGGTTTGCGGACTAGTGTAAGTTTTATTATATAAAGTTGTTTATATTATATAATATTATAGTTGTGTATTTTATAGCTGGGCCTAGTATACTTCTTTTCGAAGTTATACTAGAGGGTTAAGTTTTGAGATTGAGAATTGTTGAAAAGAGTTTTAAAAGAAAGTGAAAAATTTATTTGTGGAATTTGGATTTCTTGTTTCTAGAACTGTAACCTTAAAAGATCTTGGATTAGTTGGGGTCATAGATGCTAAATATCTTCCGCTGGCATTTGTTTATTGATTAAACAGGTTGATTTGGATTGAGGTTTCATAGTGACGACCAAATCCTCTGACCCCGGATTTGGGGGCGTTACAATTACTATTGATTCTTTTATCATTTAATTGATAAATTCTCAAATAGTTAAACCAAAATTATACTACAATATTTTACTCATAACTTAACCAATAATGATTAAATTATTTTCAAACAATTTATCAATATAAGTTTGTTTAAATATTTATCAATTAGATACAATCACACAAATACTTGAAATACGAGTAGTAAATAATGACACATAAATCCAAGTGTCCTCAGAATGTTGACATTAAATAACAAGTGGACTTATTTGAGACAAATTGCAGTTATTGATTTCTAATTTATTAATTAGAAAGATTTGACATCCCAAGTTCACTGACCAACTTAGAGAAAGTGTTTTCATCAAGTGATTTTGTGAAGATGTCTCCAATTTGATCCTCTGTGGGTACAAAATATAATTCCACAGTGCCATTTGTGACATGCTCTCTGATAAAGTGATACCCGATATCAATGTGATTTGTTCTTGAGTACTAAACTGGGTTGTTTGAAATTGTTATTGCACGTGTATTGTCATAGAATATTAGAATCTTAGATACCAACAGACCATAATCCCGGAGTTGGTTTCTCATCCACAAGATTTGGGCACAACAGCTTCTAGCAGCTATGTATTCAGCTTCAGCAGTTGATATGGATACTGAGTGCTGCTTCTTGCTATGCCTGAATACCAATCTTCTTCCAAGAAACTGACAGCTTCCTGAAGTACTTTTCCGGTCAATCTTACAACCTGCAAAATCTGAATCTGTATAGCCAACTAGGTTAAAACGTGTACCTTCAGGGTACCACATACCAAGATTTGGAGTTCCCTTAAGATACATAAATATCCTTTTAACAACTATAAGATGAGACTCTTTTGGGTCAGCTTGAAATCTAGCACATAAGAATGTTGCAAACATAATATCTTGCCTACTTGCTATGAGATAAAGTAATGAGCCTATCATACCTCTGTAGCTTGTGATATCAACTTTCTTACCAATTTTGTCCTGATCAAGCATAGTGGTTGTTGGCATTGGAGTTTTTATCGGAGTTGAATCTTCCAGATTGTACTTCTTGAGAAGTTCTCTGATATACTTAGACTGACAAATGAATATACCATCTTTCCTTTGACTCACTTGTAATCCAAGAAATTAATTCAACTCTCCCATCATGCTCATTTCATACTTACTCTGCATTAGCTTAGAAAATCTCTTGCAAAGATCATCATTAGTAGAACCAAATATAATGTCATCAACATATAATTGAATTAATTTCATATTAGAATTATGCATTTTATGAAACAAAGTTTTATCTATAACACCTCTAGTAAAACCATTTTCAAATAAAAACTCAGAGAGAGTGTCATACCATGTCCTTGGAGCTTGCTTAAGGTCATAGAGAACTTTGAATAGAAAGTATAAAAAATCAGCCAGATTTGGATCTTCAAAACCTGGAGGTTGTTCCACAGACACTTTTTCTTCTAGCTCCCCGTTCAGGAATGCACTTTTCACATCCATTTGATGAACCTTGAAATTTGAATGTGCTGCAAATGCCAAAAACATCCTGATTGCCTCAAGTATAGCTACTGGTGCATAGGTTTCATCATAATTTATACCCTCTTCTTGAGAGTAACCTTTAACTACCAATCTAGCCTTGTTTCTTATTACAATTCCATCTTCATCTAATTTGTTCCTGAATACCCATTTAGTGCCTATCACTGACTTGTCATTTGGTTGGAGTACCAGCTTCCATACCTTCTACCTCTCAAACTGATTGATTTCTTCTTGCATAGCAATAACCCAATCTGGATCTTCAAGTGCCTTATCCACTTTCTTAGGTTCCATTTCTGAAAGAAACCTTGAAAAGTGACATTCATTCTGAGTGGCATGTCTAGTTCTCACTCCTGTGTTAGGATCACCAATGATTATTTCAAAAGGATGGTCTCTGTTCCAAACTCTTTGTCGAGGCAGATAAGATCTTGATGTTTCCCCTTGTTTAGCATGATGTTGAGTGTGAAATGTTGATCTTCTTCCTGCCCCCTGAGTTGTTTCCACCATGACTTGATGATTCTGATATTTGTGTAGTAGTTCTTGAAGGTGCTCCTGTATGATTATTATAATCATTGTTTCCACCATTACCACCACTTGATCCAGAATCAACATTGCCATGTAATGGAGGTATAGCTCTAGCAATCTCAGGTTCTTCTATATCCAAAGGATCATCTCACAGATTTTCAAATTCCAGAGATTCAGATGCCTTTTCTCTTTGCAGGCTTGCCAACTTGGTGTCGTCGAATGTTACATTAAGGCTTTCAATCACCTTCTGATCAGTAATCATATAAACCCTGTAAGCTTTCGATTCCAGATAATAGCCAAGAAATATGCCTTCTTCCGCTTTGGCATCAAACTTTCCCAGATGCTCATTTCTTTCTTTTAGCACAAAACATTTAGCTCCAAACACATGAAAGTATGTCAGTGTTGGTTTCTTGCCATCCATAATCTCATACGGAGTCTTTTCATTTTCTTTATTAATCAGGGTATGATTTTGAGTGTAACATGCTGTGTTGACAGCTTCAGCCCAGAAGTAGGTAGGAAGCCTTGACTCACTTAGCATAGTCCTTACTGCTTCAACCAAGGTTCGATTCTTTCTTCCTACTACTCCATTTTGTTGTGGAGTTCTTGGGGCTGAGTATTGTCTCGAAATACCTTTCTCTGTACAGAATTCATTTAATAATGCATTTTTGAATTCTGTCCCATTATCTGATCTGATCTTTTTGACAGGTAATTTCACTTCCAATTCAATCTTCTTTATATGATCCACTATCAACTGAGGTGCTTCATCCTTGGATTGCAAAACAACACCCATATGTACTTGGAGTAATCAACGACTATCACTAAAGCATATCTTTTCCTTGATAGTGACAACACATTCACTGTACCAAATAAATCCATGTGAATTAACTGAAGAGGTTCAGTTATGCTTATCATTTCCTTGCTTTTGTGTGATGCTTTCTTTGATTTCCCTTTTTCACATGCTTCACAAAGTCCTTCTTGATAGAATTACATCTATGATAGTCCACTCACTAATTCTCTCTTAGCCATAGAGTTCATTGTCTTGAAGTTCAAGTGTGAGAGCTTCTTGTGCCATAGCCAACTTTGTTCTGATGAAGCTTTGCTGTAGAAATATCTCATTACTCTATCGAAGGTAGACTTCAAGTCAGCTACGAACAAATTACCTTTCATCAGTCCATGTAAAGCAAGCTTCTCATCTTTTTAGTGAGTGATCAAACATTTTTCTGGTCTGAAATTAACATTGTATCCTTTGTCACAAAATTGATTGACGCTCAAAAGATTATGCTTAATCCTTCCACAAGAGAGATGTTTTCAATGACGAAATTTCTAATTTCCAAACTGCCATATCCCTTAGTAAATCCTTTGCTATCATCTCCAAAGGTAACTATAGGGGCCAGCTTTCTCAACCACACCTGTGAGCATGGACTTTTCTCCTGTCATGTGCCTAGAACAACCATTGTCTAGAATCCACATGATCTTTTCCTTTCTTACCTTACCCTGCAAACACATATTGGTTAAGAAGACTTTGGTACCCAAGCTTTCTTGGGTCCTGAAGGTTTAGGTTTAGAAACAAAATTAACAAATAAAACCTTAACAGGCTTAGATTTCACTTTGACTGACTCCTCAATGTTAGTCTCAACAGAGTTGTCATACTTAGAGATAGGAGGTACTACAGTCTTACCCTGTGTGTGCTCATTACTCATGCTTGTCTTAGTGTTAGTGCAAGTGCTAACAGTTGCATGAAAGGCTTTGAAATATTCAGACATGGTAACAAATACATTCTTAATGAGTCAAAGTTACATTCTTAATCGCTTGTAACTTCTTTTCTAGGTCAGCAATTTGGGTTCTAAGAATGGCTTCTATGTCTGCATTGCACTTCTTTAGATATTCATTCTTTTATTTAAGGTCTTCTAAGCCAACTACAAGCAATTCTAGTTCTTTATTCCTGAAGGTTAAACTCTCGGTTTTAAGAACTAACTTATCATTTTCAAGTTTATATGTAAGCATGCTTGTATGAACATTATACAATTCTAAAGTAAGTTCATGCACAGTAGATTTGTATTCAGACACAGACATATTTTTAGTGGTAAGTTCAGGAACCTGAGATGATTGTGGTGATTCCTCTGCAGAGTCTATCGTAAGAGCTAGATTCATATATTCTTCCTCTTCATCTGAATCAGTATCATCCCAGCTTTTTCCTTCAACAATATATGCTCTTCCCTTTTCCTTAACCACATAAGCATTCAGCTTTTGTTTCATCTTCTCATTCTTCCTCTTAAGATCTTCATAAGTTTCCTTCTTTTCATAGGAATCATTTGCTTTTTCTGCTTTGGGCTTTCTGCACTCAGATGCAAAGTGCCCCAACTCATTGCAGTTGTAACATCTTGTTTTGCTCTTTTCTACCCAACTTGACTCGTGGCCTCCTTTAGAGCTTGACCCTGATGAGTAGCTTCATTTCTGAAATCTCCCTGATGAACCCCTTGGTTTATAGTTGGGTTTCCTTCTGAATCTAACATGACTAAATTTTGCAGCCATGTATGCCATAGATTTGTCCTCCAGCTGTTCAAGTTCTTCTTGAGTGTAAAACTCACTTTCATCCTCTGGCTCACCATGAGCAATTTCAGCTACGACAATTTCCTTGATTGTTGAGGAGGGTGCAACCTTGTCTTCTGGGGTTTCAGGTTCATGAACTACAAATGCAGTGGTTTTTGCAAGTGTCAAACTCTTACTGTCAATAGAACCAGGTCCGTAGATAATAGCTCTCTGCTCTTGCTCTAGTTCATGAGTTCTTAGCTTTCCATAGATTACATCCAGGGACATAGTAATAAAATCAGCTATTTCCCTGATTGATGTGTTCTTTTGTTCTTGGTGAACGGGGAGTGTCAGCATAAACTTTATGTTAGACTTTCGTATAGGATAAACTTTCCCTTGCAGCTTTAATTCACTTAACAGTCTTGTATATCTCTCAAAGAGTGAAGACAGTGTTTCTCCGGGTTGAAGTTTGAATGCCTCATACTGAGTCGTCAGAATATCCATCATGTTTTCTTTGACTTCTTCTGTACCTTTCATTAAAAGCTCAATGGTATCCCACATATCCTTTGCACTATTCTACCCTAGAAGTTGATGACTCATATCATTATCAGTCAATTCCACAATTATGAGTTGAAGACTTGTGTCCAGATTTATCAACTCCTTGTTAGTCTCCGTATATTTAGACGGATCCTTGGGAGTAGACGAGGAAGGAATTCTTACACAAGCTGTAGTAGTGGATTCAACAACTACTTCCATCGGGACATAAGGGTCAATCAGTAAAATCCTAATATAAAGTGGATTTGAAGCTTTCATAAACAATATCATATTTTTCTTCCATAGGTTGTAATTATCTCTGTCGAATGGGGGAACCTTGATACTTGCAATTCTTTGGTTATTCATCATCTTGGTGGAAATAAAATTATTTAAAGTTCAAAAATTTCAAGAATTGAGAATTTTTGAAAATTAAAAAATTCAATAAATTTTTCAAGAACTTGTTCCTTTCTCCGGATCTTGATTTGTATGTCAATCAACAAGCTCTGATACCAATTTTTAGTCCCAAAGTATCGTAGAAGGGGGGGTTGAATACGATACCTACAATCATTTCAATTTGTTTACAAGTTCTTCGTTATAAGTGCAGAATCAAAATAGACACAAAACAATTCGAGGAATATATTGTTTTATTAATATAATCCTTGAGGTTGCTACAATCTAATTAATGAATTGATTAGCTACAATAAATTCAGCAGCACGACACTATGTTTACAAGCTTAACAAATGAGGTTCTTTAATGGAGCTCCCGTAAACACTTTCTGTTGAACTGAAGAAGATAACCAACTGAAAATAACTTCACTTGCTGCTTTGTAGTCTTCAAATTCATATGGACAGGTGGCTTAATTTGGACCACTTATTTGATTTAAATTTGCTGCATTAAAATTCTGAAAACCTTCAAGTACCAACTAGCGACTAAGAAATTCATAACCTGCGACTGAGGAATCAACCTGCGACTGAGAAATTAACTTGGATAAATTCTCAACCTGCGACTAACTCCAACTTGCGACTCAATCATTTCAAGTTGCGACTTAATATGTCAAGCTGCGACTTAATGCGCAACCTGCGACTTAATATGCAACCTACGACTTGATGTGTCGACCTGCGACCAACATGTTATCCTGCGACTAACATGTCAACCTGCGACTAACATTTGCCTTAGTAAATTTCTTTGTCTCCAATAACTGTATCAATTCTATTTTTCGTATGTTGCTGAATTAAATCTCTTATGTATTGTTGATGTTTAGTGCACTAATCTGGTTCACAAACAACTAACATGAGTTAATATGATTCAGTTCCTTTTGCACTGTAAAGCTGATACATCTTGGAAGGTTATTTCTAGCTTCAATCAATGAACCCCTGATCTTCAATACTTCAAATCAAATTATGTAACTGATACTGGAAGTCCTTTGATTTCTTATTCTTCATGGAGGCTTGAACATGTTAATGAACTTCTTCCCATGACCTGAGTGTGGACTTAGAGAGTCATTTGCATCTTTTGATTCTTTGTATGTATCAGTTCTTCATCTCTAGGGTTCCTGTGCTTCAAAGTTTAATATTATTTATCTGTTTTTGTTTTCATGTTGAGTTATAATTCCTCGATTACATGTTACATTACATTATGCTTTACAGGATTCCTGATCGAAAATCAACTCAATCAGAGTGTTAAAATCACCCATAATCTAATGAGAGTCCTCGTTTGAAGGGGGCTACATCCTTGTCGAAAATCAATCCGACTAGAGTGTCAAAATCACCCATAATCCGACGAGAATCCTGGTCGAATTCGACCAGGATGCATCCTGGTCGAAATTGTACCATGAATCCTCGTCAAAAGATTACAGATTCTTGGTCTAAAGGGTACAGATTCCTGGTCTAATTTGACTAGGATTTCTGATCTAAAGGGCGCGGATTCCTGATCTATATGGGTCATAATTCATCATTCTTGGTGCATAAAACCCCAATAATTGATCAAGACCGTCGTCTAAAATGGTCATAATCCATTTTTGAGTAATTTTTTTTGAAAGATTAGAAATAAATTTCCGAAATTAGGTGTGCAAATACCCAATTTTCTTCGACACGAGAGCCATAAGGTCAAAAGATCGATTTTGAGCTTGCGTTTGTAGGGCTGAAGACCCCTCTACAAAAAATATATTTATTATTTGAATAATAAATATAAGGAAGAAAAATATTATTAGAAATATTAATATTAAAATTCAGATCAAAATTTATCAGTGTGAAATTTTATCCGGGTTGGACACTCCTGATTTTGGGGCCAATATTATTCAAAAAATTGAATAACTGAATATTATTATTCATTAATAATATTTAGAAAAAGAAAAAGAAAAAAAAAAGAAAAAAGAGAAAAAAAAGAAAAAGAAAAAAGAGAGAAAAAAAAGAGTAAAAGAAAAAAAAAGAAAAAGAAAAAAGAGAAAAAAAAAGAAAAAAGAAAAAAGAGAAAAAAAAGAAAAGGAGTAAAAAAAGGAGTAAAAGAAAAAAAAAGAAGAAAAGAAACAGAAAAAAGAATCCTGCTCGAATTCCAATCGACAGGGGAAAATCGACTATAAGTCGATCAGACCTTGTGGTCGAATGAGGGGGAAAGGTGGCAAATTGCCACTTAGTACCGTTTGTTTTGCGAACTTTGCAAAATAGTCCTTGAAGTTTAAAAGTTGACACATTTAATTATGGAAAAATTCCTAAAATATACCCGGAGGTACGGAAAAATTTCTAAAATATTAGGAAAAATTATGAAAAATACCCGGAGGGACGGAAAAACTCTTAAAATATTAGAAAAAATTACGAAAAATATCTGGAGTTACGGAAAAATTCCTAAAATATTAGGAAAAAATACAGAAAATACCTGGAGGTAAAGAAAAATTTCTAAAATATTAGGAAAAATTACGGAAAATACCTGAAGTACAGAAAAATTCCTAAAATATTAAGAAAAATTACGAAATATACCTATGATACGGAAAAATTCCTAAAATATTAGGAAAAATTACGAAAAATACCCAGAGGTACGAAAAAAATCCTAAAATATTAGGAAAAATTATGAAAAATACTCAGCGGTACAAAAAAATTCCTAAAATATTAGGAAAAATTAGGAAATATACTTGGAGGTACGAAACAATTCTTAAAAGTTTAGGAATTTTTTTGGAGATAATCCCCGAAAATTAAAGGAAAAATACCAGAAGATTCCAAAAAATAGGAATAAGGTAAGAAAATGAGTATGGCAAATTATAAAAATTCCAGAAAATATCCTGAAGCCTCAGATAAGGAAAATCGTTGTAAATGTGTAGGTCGCTCCACACTTTACGCTAAAAACGATAACCCGGATACAGTAAGAGATAACCTAACTTCTACGAAACATCGAGTGTGTTTGGGGGAAAATGATAGGGAATAAAAATAACCCTAACTGCGGAGTTAATGTCGCATTAATTAGACCTGATTTGGTCAAAGGGGAATGCCCAATTAATGAGGCCCAAAACCCTAACTATTTATTAAATTTGTAATTAATAAAGGGGCTAATTAAACAGCCCAATAAATTTGTTCAAATAAGTAACTACTTCTACAAGAAGTAGCCTCCAAGCAACCTGAATTCAGAAGGAAACTTATTCCTTCTTTCTAGGACTCCAAAGTCCAATCTGAGGTGGATACTTTCCCATCAAGTCGCCCAATTCTACCCTAATTCCTAAACTCTCAACGTCTATATAAAGGGTCTTACCCCTTCAACTTCAGCAGAATGTTTGGGACAAGAGCTCCACAAGTCATAAAGCCGAGAAGGCATCCTTCAAGCCACGAGGCCATTACCTGGAATGACATTTTATACTCAGTCCTCGAAGGACATGAAAGTCACTACGTCTTTGGTGAGCTCTCGCTGTCATTTTATACCGAGGGCATGCATCACCAAGAACTACATTTTGGCTTGATCATTGGCATACATCAAGGCACATAGGCATCTTGTGAGGGCGGATTCAAGCTATAAAATACAAGCGCAGCCATTACAGCTCGAAGCTTATCAAACCCTAACATTAAATACACGCAATAAATAAGTCAATTTTTTTTATCCATAATAAATAATAATAATAATACACAATAATTATATATGGGAAACTTGATTATAAATCATGATATTTTATGAGTGATGTCCATATATAACTAAAATAATAATATAAAAAAAGATGTCCAAATTGCTGAATCAGGGGTGGAGTTGATCAAAATGTTAAACAAACACAGCAAATTAATCAAATATCGTATCAACTAAATACATCACACTAAATAACATATATATGTTTCACACAAATTCAGATATCGAAACAACTCTCATATGCAAACATGAACAATCCACTAAACATAATCCTGTATAATTTCAAAACATTAGAGGTAATAGAGTACACATGAAATGAAAAATGCTAATTTAGGACGGGTATACATGTATATCAGATATGACAATGAAGCATATATCCATTCCAATAAATTTTTGTAAAATTATCAATGAGTACTTAAATCATCCAACAAAGCTAAGACTACAAGAGAATGTTAAAAAGTATAACATCAATTGAACACAATGGAGAATTAATTATGTTAAATGAGATCTACATTGACTCAGTTCACTTAGTGACTCGTAAAAATGAGTTAATAAGTTTAAACCTAAATATGGAAAAGAAAGAGAATATAGAATTTACCACATGAACATAGGTCGTTAAAGGCGGCTACGACACAAAAAGTAAAGGTATGAGGTTAAGCGGAGGTATCAGTACATGCTTCTGCATATATTAACATAAATTAAATACGATATTCAGGTTAGAGCTTTACATGGATATTTATGACCAACAAACTGACAACATGTATATTGGGTCAAAATATAATAAAAAATGAGAATATTGGCTATTTTTTCTTATTTTATAAATAAGTTGCAATATATTTAAGTGATTATAGAGTTTATAATTACAAAAATATAACTGTTTTTCATAAATTTCAATGATTTTCATCACACCTTTTCTATGATAATTTATCACACGATTTGATGACATATACCATATGTCACATTAATATTAATATTTAGATCCACTAAATTTTAAAATATCAACTGAAAAAGATATGTATTAAGCATGAATGTGTGTGGGTGTATATGTTTGTGTATCTATATACAGTTTAGCTTATAGTATTCATAAAACATGTGATCATGCTGGTTTATATTGGTGTTTGAATGTGTCCTTACATGCTATAACGTGAACGAATGGTATGGATTAAAATGAATAATTATGGTAAGATTTCTGTATTAAATGCAACCACGAGGCGCTTAACATATCCATAGCTATGTATTTGTTAATATTGAATAAGGGAGGGGGAGATTTATTAAGGTCAAAAATAAAAATTCAAGAAGACTTAAATTCAAATAATAGTTAAAAATTAAAAGTATATATGAATAAACTATTATATTATGCAGTAGTTCAAACAATCACATATATTTTCGTAACAATAACCCATATAAATCACTCACTAGACAAATGTCGGAAAACATATTCTACACGGATGTCATCATACCCCAAAAAACTACTCATTATATAAACAAACAAATACATCATGTATTATCCACCTTAAGATAATATGAATATACCGTCAACAACTGCAATTAAAAATAACATATTCGTGCAATTTAGGGCATGCCCGTGCATTATAGGGGCTATAGAGCTAGTTTATCAATAATATTTCATATCATATTTCATATTTATATGACCATTATAATCAGTAAAATTTACATTTATTTTCCTTGTAGTGAAAATTTTTAGCAAGTAGCAAATTCTCGAACAAAAAAATTCTTATTACTTTTTGGTCCTTTTTGCCTTAATTTTATGCCTTCACCATTAATTGTGATTGTGACTTCATATTTTAAAAAAATCACAAAATTCAAACCGCAATTGTATAATAATCTTTTTTATATAATAAAAATTAACAAGTTAGAAAAATATAGTTTTATATGTTTATATTTTTATAATATTTTAAGACTGTCGATGGGTCAGATTTGGGTTGGATTTCCTTATATCCATATCCAAATTCATTTAATTTTTGTATCCGATCGGGTCACACCTCGAATATTTTAGGGGTCGATCCATATTCGATCAATTTCTAATATACATTGATCTATTTGTATTTTAAAAATTATATCATTCACCATTTTAAAAGATAGATTATAACACTTAAGATTGCAAAATCTTGTAATAATTTATTTAAAGTCCATACATTTTAGATTACAGCGGAATGCTGAATGGAAAATTAAAAAGAATTATTTGTTAATAGAAAGGGTTTGATTTTGCACGTAGATCGAAAATTCTAAATTCCAATACTTGTAGATTTCGGAAAATGGATGACATATACTCTCTTTGTCCCAACCATTTGTTTGAATATGGGTTGGGCACGGAGGTTAAAAAATGATAAAGTAGCGGGGAAAAGTTAAAAAAGTGAGTAAAGTGGTGGAATCGATTAATATTTTATGTATAAAGTGAGTATAGTGGAGGTAAGTAGTGGAAGAGTTTACAATTTATATTATAAAAATTTTACTAGTTGTGGAAAATTTTGAAATGTAAAGAATTGGAAGGGGGCATTTCAAAAAAAGAAAGGAAAGTGTAAAGAAATTATTAGGATAGAGGGAGTAATAAATAAGTGTTAAATATGAAAAATTGTGCAACTGCCTATATCAGTGACACGGTGTCACAGTCACTGCTTTTCATCGTCGTTAAGACTTACATCACAAAGTAAACGAATATCTCATTTATGCAACGGAGCTCAAACTTTTTCAGACCACTTTAGATCATAACTTGAATAAAAGTTCAAAAATACCAGAAGCACATTAACTTATTGGTCTTAAAGTTCTCATTCTCAATAAAAGTCTAATTTTTATATAAAACTAGTTCTAAAATTCGTGCGAGAAATGGGTATTTTCTAGAAATCATTTACAAAAAAAGTAAACATAATTAAAATTATAAACTTTCTGTGCAATCCACTTTTATTGTTATTAAAATCAGAAAATGTGTAATATTTTAAAGAGAAATAAGTACACCTGTTTGATGAATACAGTTGTTGCAGGTTAATATACAAACTTCTCTTGGTTATGCATATGTTAGCTTATTGTTCATGATCTCAAGTACAAATTCTTGTTCTATCATATGCCTCACAAATAAGATGAAAATAATTGTTGAGTTACAGAGTTTTGATGTTCTTCCAGCTGTCATTCCAGATACTTCCACATCAGCAATCACATAACAAAATTAGGATTTGGGGCATAATTGTAAATATATGAGATACTTATTTATACAGCAAAGATTAGAATTAGTTAGTTAGTTAGACAATGCAGACTTTCACTTTCTCTCTCTTGTTTTAGTCTTCTCTCTTGTAATGTTGTTCTATTATTCATCTTCTGTAAAATAACTTTGTTCTTCTAAGTTCATCAATGGAGTTTTATCAAAGATTGTTCACTGAAACCTGATCTTAACTGTTAACATGGTACCAGAGCTGTACAATCTTGTAATTGTGTTTGTTTTACCTTTCTACATCAAGTAAGATCGTACATTCTCTCTTTGATTTGTATTTTCGTGATCGCAATCGTATCTTGATAATTGATCTTACAATTTGTTAATTTTATGATTTGTTCTTGTTTTATACAACACTTTTGATGTCTTGTGTAATTGTTGAATCATGGTGATTAGTGTAATTATTGAATGCTGAACAACTATACGAAACTGCAGTTCTTATACTGATCTAATTAATATACTCCTTTTATTCTGAGTTTGTTATATCTCTAAATTCAATTCCACATTTCTGAATAATCGATCCAAAAATCTCTCTAAACATCTAAATCACTCTGAGATATTGTTATCTCTTCGATCTAGATCTAAAAAACTTTATCATGTACTTTTCATTCTTCTTCTCTTTTCATCATCTCATTTAATGGCAACTGAGAATCAAAATCAGAATACTCAAACAGATTTGACATTAGATGTGACGCCCTCAACCTCGGGGTCAGGAGTTGACGTCATCAACAACAATAATAATCAACACAATATAATCCAAATCACTAATTATCCATAACCACGACCCCTTTACCAAGACCTTTTACAGGTTTAAGTATGACTTAGGTTACTCAACTAACACAACCCAAATTACCTTACACAATCCTGACCACTAATTTAACGCAGCAACTCAACAAACCTCATCTGGTCTGAACACAACTACCTCAGAGGAGCCTGACACGAAAGGAGCTGGAACTCTACCCTGATTACTGCTCAAGAATCTTCTAGGCATCTGCAATACATATAAAATATTCTGCAAGGGTGAGCAATTGCTTGTCAGCCGCACCACTATATGAATAACAAGTAAAACAGTTTAAAGTAAAGCAGTTATAGGAACAGAATTTATAACTTGCCAGAAACATGTAAATCAGGTATAAACTAGATATCAAAACTAGCATGCTTTGTAAAACAAGATCAACTGTTGTGTGTTGTGCATAAAAACCATAGTTCAATTTTAGCATGCTAATTCCATTTTCAAACCTTCTGTTCCATTACAGGAAGGAACCATAAAACCATATGTCCCATTACGGGGACCCAAAGCCATTTGTTCCATTACTGGAATCACAAAATCATAATCAGATATGTATTGGATGTTATCTAGGGACGGCTGATCAGGCCTCCACAAAAATTATCTAGGATAGTTGGTCGGGCTATCACACAAAATGTCTAGGAAAGCTGATCGGGCTTTCACACAAAATCACCGGATCCGCAGAGACTAGCTAGGTCTCTGATTATCTATGATGGACTAATCGGTTATGTAATGCGCACAACCGAATTAGCCACTTACGCAACGTTATCCAATATCTGATTCGTTTTATCCAGTTTCAAAATCACTTTTACCTATCTCTTATTAAAATCAATTCTGTCACAACACACTATTCAAAACCTCTTTTCCATTTTTAATCACACTTTAGAGATAGGTATATTCTGAAGTTACTTTTCCCCAAAAACACATATTTAACATTTTCAAACTAAGGGGATACGTAACTTAAAATATTTATGTTCTTGTTCAAAAATAAAACAACATTTCATTCATATATACTGAACCATAAAAGAATGGTCAGGGGTATTTGCCTTGCAGAGCTTTACCACTATTACTGATTGACCTTGGACTGACTTGGACACTCGGCTTTATCGCCTTACTATCAGACTATCCTGGATCCGACTTCAACGTTCAGGTCCTTCGCTTGGAACCTCGCAACGCTTGTCGACTGATCACTAGGTTATCTTTAGTTCGACTTCAATTCTTGAGTCCTTCGACTAGAACCTACAGAGCGGAAATACCCTACGTTAGACGTATAGGTATGCTTGACATATCCTCGATACCAATCTTACCCAATGATACTCGAACCCGACTCGTAATTATAAATATTATAATAACACACAACAATTAGGGTTTACGTTCTCAAAAATCGGTTCATTGTTCATTTTCAGAAAATATGTATACTCGTCATTTTATGAAATTAGGGTTACTGGATTTTGACAGAACATTCACCATAACATACAATCAGGTTTCGCACAAAATATATGTATATACTTATTTATACTCGCTCGACGTTCTGACAATTACAGGGTCTATCCCGAATTTCCGAATTTAACTTCCAAAAATTCGGGCAGCACCTCCTTTGTTTATCGGACTACCCGTCGAACAACTAGATGTCAAATCACAAACACAACCAATCAATTCAGTCCAAACCAATCACACAATCCACATTTCACAATTTCCCAACCACCGTTTTAAATCAACTAATTATTATTATATCTTTTATTTTTATTCATATTTTTATATTTATTTATTTTAAAATATTAGGACTCAGAATTATATCATCACCGTCCACCGTCCGCTCGTCGAAATTCATCGCGGACGGCGAAAAAATTTCACGGGTACCCGATTAATTCTCGGGTTTCCAACGCGAAATTCCGCCGATAATTGATAATAATTTTCTGATCGCGATTAAATTTATTTCACAAAGTAAATCAGCTAATTTCTACAAAAAAATTAAATGGAATTTCCCAACAAAACAATTTAACCAAAGCATCACAACCAAAAGAAACACACTCCACGCACGGGACTCGCATCCGGTCGCCTAGCCGAAAAATAAACCGGCAGCAACTGGAACCATCACTGACCAGGCAATAAAGCAACTACTGAACACACATATATACTACCCATATGTGCATATATATACGTTAACCAACAAAACGGAATTGAAACCAGGAACCGTGGCCGGAAAAACCGAGGCGGCAGCTGGACTTACCAGAGATGGAAGGAAGATAAGCGAAGACAGAGAGGAGAAAAGAGAGACTGGAGGGAGAAACCGAGAAACAAAAGAGATTAAAAAAATCGAGGGGATTGAACAGATAAGAACGAGAAATTAATATTGCTTCCAGGAAGAAAAAGAAAAAAAAACAGGCTATATTGATCTACCACCTCTCTCTCAGGAAATATAAGGAAGACACGTGTCTAAAACAAAACTAACACGTATAATAGGATAGTCGCGAAAACTTTGCGCCCCGATTTACTCAAATATTTAATTTTTAACAAATAATTTGCGGGGAATAAAGATCCAAAAATTCACCAAAATAGTTTTAAAATTATATAAATATCCCCAAGTTAATAAAATATGAATTTTGTTATTTTTAGATAAATTTTGAAACGCGATTGATACTTGCATTTTACAATTAACGAACCAAGCTGTACTTAAAATAAATTCAGAAAATTATGGAAACAGTCTTAAAATGTTAGAAATATCCCGAAGTTCACAAAAACATAAATTCTGAAATTTTAAAACAATTTTTAAAATGCACTTTATACCAGCTTTTTAACAATTAACGAAACAAGGCGTGGGTGAAATTAATCCTGAAAATTTCCAAAATAATTTTAAAATTCTCAGAATACTACGAACTTAATAAAATATAAGGTTCATAATTTTTTGAAGATTTCCATAATTAAATATGGATTTTACTATTAAACATACTCAGAAAATCATTTAAAAATAAATAATTAATGAAATATTGATTTCTCAATTTTATAAAGTCCTAAAAATAATTATTGAAATTATAAAGTCATAAAAACAATTTTAGAGATAATACAAGTATTTATGGAAATAAAACTGCAATAACACCATTTTTAACAATGATACAAAATCATACAATTCATTAATTAACCACACAATTCAATTCCATACACTAGTAATCACATACACATAGTGACAGAGTAATAACCCACTGACCGAACCCACACAATCATTTTATTTAATTATTTATTCCATAATTATATATTTAAATAATAAATAAAATATACGGGTCGTTATATCCTTCCCCCCTTAAAAAGATTCTGTCCTCAAAATCTGACTTAACCAAGTAAGTGAGGATATTTGTCAAGCAATTCCGACTCTAACTTCCAGGTATACTCTTCGACTCAAGGATTTATTCAAGGCATACTCCCATAAACATAAATTCATTACTAAGGACTCACTTTTAACGATCTAGGATTTGGATCGATTATTCCGCGTAGAACAAATTTGGATTAGAGCCAATTGGCTCCTAATCAATGGCTTGATTCCAATCAGACACATATCGCTTTAACATTGACATATATAACATATTATATATATATACTGGGACTGCGGCGGTGATATCAACTTATAGACAACTTTACCTATATTTCTTTATACCTCGAATGGTTCAACACAATTGGGACTTTACTTGTCCCTTCTATTCCAACTTAATCAATCTCTTTCAAGGTAAAGCTTTTGCCTATACCACGATCCTCATTCTATATATTCATATTCTTTTGATACAAATCCGCTTTCTCTCTTTTTCTATCCTGGGCTGTTTCAACTCTTTTCTGAGTCAACACCACCACACTCTTGATGTATTAAATTAATTCAGGACTTAACAATGTCTCTACTTCCACTTTTTCTCACTAGGGGAAGGACTCACACTTATGTCCACACAACACTTCGCAAAGTAATACTCTCTTACTAACAGGGTAACTATTATCATAGAAAACTAAATCCATGGTAGGTGATTATCGCAGTTCACTTTTTAAACCCATCATATATACTCTCCACATATCTTATATTGTCCATATCACCTTCTCACTTTGACCCTTTATCTAAGGATGAGAGGTAATACTGATTTTCAATTAAATTTCCAACATCCGATCGCTTCTTACTCATTTCCATCAGTTAAGGCTGGGAAATCATCTTATATACTAACTTCTCATCACCTTCAGATACTCAACTTCAATTCCCACAGTTTCCAATTCTTGTACTGATTCCTTAGCAATCTTAATCACATTTAATCATTTTTATCTGCACAAGGCATAAACTATTACACTGGCTTTGCTTAGATGGTTGTTAGTGAAATACTCAAAATCTTTTGTTATTTTCAACCAAAATTCATACTTTAAAACTTAGCATATAATTGCTTCCCTTCTAATCTTCGTAGGGAAATCCTGGGGCGTTCTACACAAACTTCCTTAATCCTAAGACAGCTGAGGATGTTATCAATAAATACAATTTGCTTTTCCAAGTAATCCTTATAGACAAATGAGGCACTTATTACTCCGCATAATATCACCAGAATTTGCAATGCTCATAACTCATCCTAATCGCAATCTTTGACATGTCCTCAGGCTATATCTTAAGTCAATCCCGTAGAAATCACACATTCCTTGAATTAGGTCACGTAAGTAACCAGTTCTTTGTAAAGGTTACCTATTCTTATTTATCATTTTGTTAAACTCCCGATAATTAGTACATAATCTCATAATTTCATTCCTCTTTCCAACAACATCACTGGTGCATTTCAGGGTCTCTATCTATTATACTCACTTCCCTTTCAATCACTTTCATAATTATCGCACTAATTATTTCGTTCCACCGACTTTCAGAGATTCCAAGACATTCATTTATTACTCAAAATTCCCCCAGCTTAAGTATTCTCTTCTTCATATCTTTACAGATGGTGGATCTACTTTATGTCCTTAGCTTATCACTTCTTTTCTTGCATGATTGGAAGAATTCCTTATATTGCTTCTGTATCCAGAAATCTACCTTACTATTGGCTTCTGTACACTTTATACTTCACTTCTTCTAAAACCGCTCATTACCTTACTACAGGACAACCAATCTGATCCTAAAATCATATCAAACTCTTCTAGCTCGAAGGGTGGCAAATCAGGTGCAACTACGTCCAAGTTCTAAATGCTCGATCTCTTGGTCTTTTTAGAAGTTCTGCCTCTAGCTGTGCTGGATTTTGGCCCTTGGGATATAGTATCTTGAGTAACCGTTCTACAACTCCTTACAATATGCCCAACTTTTCCACAGTTATAACACGTAGCTCCTGGATTTTCTGGATTACATTCCGAGGCATAATGACCCTTATGTCCACACTTAAAACATTGCACATTCTTTTTGCACGAACCACTGTGTCTCCTGTCACAGGACTTACAATCCACTGGTGACTTGACTGACTGGGTTGGAGTGGAAGCAACTGAAGTAGCACTAGACCTAGTCCGAAATAAACTTTGTCTCCGGAATCTCTTACTCCTATTTTGGCCAAACCGATTCTCAAATTCCTGAATGGATTCTCCTTGGTCTAGCTTGTCCTTAACACCTTCTGACTTCCTTTTCTTATCACTTTCTTCCTTAACAGCCAACTTCTGGTCACTTTCCATTACCAGGGCATCCTGAACCATAGAGGAGTATGTCTTGAGTTGTAATGCCACAACTCCTCTGTGAATCTCAGGCTTCAACCCTAGCTGAAACCTCCTTGCTTTCTGAATCTCCTTACTTACATACTCGGGAACTAATCGGGCCAATTCTGTAAACTTGGCCTCATACTCCAGCACACTTCTCTCACCTTATTTCAGCTCTAGAAACTCGACTTCCCAACTGACTCCTTAAACCATCGAGAAAATACTTTTTCAAGAATAATTCTATAAATCTTGCCCAAGAAACATGGCCTTCTCCTTCCAACACTCGAGTGGATTCCCACCAATAATTTGCTTCATTCTTAAGAAAGTAACTCACATAATCAGTCTTAAGATTATCATTTACTTGTGTGAGGGTAAATGCCTTGTCCATTTCCTTCAGCCAATTTATGGCAACAACAGGATCCACTTTGCCTTTGAACTCTGGGGGCTTAACAGACTGAAAGGATTTAAAACTAGTAGTTTGGTTTAGCTTTCCTTGTTGATGTTGTTGCTGCTGAATCTGTTGGATTAACTGCAACTGTTGTTGCTGTTGCTGGTGCAACAAGTCTAGAATTTCATTTATAACTGGAACCTCCGCCAAACTACTACTATTTTCTTTAGACTGGATAGCTTTCTTGGGTGGCATTTTCCTGAAATATAACAGGGAATTTATTCAAAACATAATGAGAATGTATAACAAAATATCACCGTTCAACCGGTGCACCTGTGTCAGGAAAATGCTGCCCAATTAAAGCACCCATGTCCCAATTCTTAGGTTCCATTTATAAAAGATATCTAGATCAGCAACACTAGTAACAATAACAACGATAACAGTAGCAGAATCAACAACAGCGCAGAAAACTGGAATATAGAGGTACTAAACATTATGGAATGCTTTCTCAATACAACAACAACCGAGCAACCTTTTAGCACCAATAAAATATAACATTAACAAATTCCATATACCGCAAAGCTAGACGGGCTATCCTAAGCACCACCCGAAAAAGGTAAACTGGTAAGTCAAATTAATCTTAAGAATCATAGACTTGGCTAACGCACCAGCCTGAGGTTCAATCAACCATTCTTCCTAAGGCGACTTCTTATCTCTTACAATTGACCCATCTTCCACGGTTTAACTTTTCTAAAATCGCAAACTTTAATATCGAATCATAAATCCTCTATTCTATTATCATTTATGGGATAGCTAGCAATCCAATGTACATCTTATATTTCTTCCAGACAGTCAACTCTCAACTACTTTCGATGACCAGGACTGTCTAATCACAAAAGCTACTGACAATCCACTGCCTCGGGACTTTAAATGAAATTTCAAAGTCAAAGAATCAATGATACGGGGAGGACAAAAGAAGAAAACATAGGTATTACTGAGAGCAACCATACAAGTATATAAGATGGCCAGTCTTAGTACCATATGGTCACAACACATAATTCGGTGGCGTCCCACCAGACCCTTTTGTCACATAGACAAATGGTCAATTCATATGCATTGTTTGCCCCAATCACCCGAAAAAAATCACCGAGGAAAGAAACAATATTCAGATAAGAAATTCACAAATAGAAAGGAAAGAATCTGATTTGTAAGGAGATCAACAGAACCCTAAGTAGCTTACCTAGGGTTCACAACTTTCTCACAAGAAAGATAAACAACTTATAGAATAAGAAACAATTACTCTGGAGATAAAATACATTTGAAGGAAGGAAATAAAAGAGTTCAAAGATATCACCTCCCGTTCTAATCCACATTCACTACCAAACTTAGTCGTCATAACAACCCCTGACTATTATCACGCTATCCGAACTCATAAAGGTCACACAATCCGTCCAATAACATTCCTTGACACAGAAAATGCGATATCTAGAAATAACATTGGCGTCATCTCAACTGACACAACAAGAGCCCGCTCAATGCTGAATCTTCACAATCAGACTCGTTTTCTCGAGGGAAAAACTAGAAATCTCTATAAAATGTTACTAATAATATATATGCGAAGAATATGTACTCTAGGATAGGGCAGTTCCAGTCAATCCTTAATAAACGTCAGGTTTACGTCTCCGAAACCCTTGACTAAACTCATAGACTCACTCCTCTGATTGAGTTGCTGACTTACATCTATCTACAAACCTTTCTTCACTCTTTTGACTCTACCCATAACCTAAATCAGGGACTCAAACCTGTAGCTCTGATACCAACTGTGACGGCCTCAACCCCGGGGTCAGCAGTTGACGTCATCAACAACAATAATAATGAACACAATATAATCCAAATCACTAATTATCCATAACCACGACCCCTTTACCAAGACCTTTTCCAAGTTTAAGTATGACTTAGGTTACTCAACTAACACAACCCAAATTACCTTACACAATCTTAACCACTAATTTAACGCAGCAACTCAACAGACCTCATCTGGTCTGAACACAACTACCTCAGAGGAGCCTAACACGAAAGGAGCTGGAACTCTACCCTGATTACTGCTCAAGAATCTTCTAGGCATCTGCAATACATATAAAATATTCTGCAAGGGTGAGCAATTGCTTGTCAGCAGCACCACTATATGAATAACAAGTAAAACAGTTTAAAGTAAAGCAGTTATAGGAACAGAATTTATAACTTGCCAGAAACATGTAAATCAGGTATAAACTGGATATCAAAACTAGCATGCTCTGTAAAACAAGATCAACTATTGTGTGCTGTGCATAAAAACCATAGTTCAATTTTAGCATGCTATTTCCATTTTCAAACCTTCCGTTCCATTACAGGAAGGAACCATAAAACCATATATCCCGTTACGGGGACCCAAAGCCATTTGTTCCATTACTGGAATCACAAAATCACAATCAGATATGTATTGGATGTTATCTAGGGACGCCTGATCAAGCCTCCACAAAAATTATCTAGGATAGTTGGCCAGGCTATCACACAAAATGTCTAGGAAAGCTGATCGGGCTTTCACACAAAATCACCGGATCCGCAGAGACTAGTTAGGTCTCTGATTATCTATGATGGACTAATTAGTTATGTAATGCGCACAACCGAATTAGCCACTTACGCAACATTATCCAATATCTGATTCGTTTTATCCAGTTTCAAAATCACTTTTACCTATCTCTTATTATAATCAATTCTGTCACAGCAAACTATTCAAAATCTCTTTTCCATTTTTAATCACACTTTAGAGATAGGTATTTTCAGAAGTTGTGTTTCCCTAAAAACACATATTTAACAACATTTTCAAACAAAAGGGATACGTAACTTAAAACATTTATGTTCCTGTTCAAAAATAAAATAATATTTCATTCATATATACTGAACCATAAAAGAATGGTCAGGGGTACTTGCCTTGGAGAGCTTTACCACTATTACTGATTGACCTTGGACTGACTTGGACATTCGGCTTTATCGCCTTACTATCAGACTATCCTGGATCCGACTTCAACGTTCAGGTCCTTCGCTTGGAACCTCGCGATGCTTGTCAACTGATCAATAAGTTATCTTTAGTTTGACTTCAATTCATGAGTCCTTCGACTAGAACCTACAAAGCCGAAATACCATACGTTAGACGTTTAACTATGCTTGACATATCCTCGATATCAATCCTACCCAACGATACTCAAACCCGACTCGTAATTATATATATTATAATAACACACACAACAATTAGGGTTCACGTTCTCAGAAATCGGTTCGGTGTTCATTTTCAGAAAATACATATACTCGTCATTTTACGAAATTAGGGTTACTGGATTTTGATAGAACATTCACCATAACATACAATCAGGTTTCGCACAAAATATATGTATATACTTATTTATACTCACTCGACGTTCTGACAATTACAGGGTCTGTCACGAATTTCCGAATTAAACTTCCAAAAATTCGGGCAGCACCTCCTTTGTTTATCGGACTACCCGTCGAACAACTCGACGTCAATTCACAAACACAACCAATCAATTCAGTCCAAACCAATCACGCAATCCACATTTCACAATTTCCTAACCACCATTTTAAATTAACTAATTATTATTATATCTTTTATTTTTATTCGTATTTTTATATTTATTTATTTTAAAATATTAGGACTCAGAATTACATCATCACCGTCCACCGTTCGCTCGTCGAAATTCATCGCGGACGGCGACAAAGTTTCACGGGTACCCGATTAATTCTCGGGTTTCCAACGCGAAATTCCGCCGATAATTGATTATAATTTTCTGATCGTGATTAAATTTATTTCATAAAGTCAATTAGCTAATTTCTACAGAAAATTAAATGGAATTTCCCAACAAAACAATTGAACCAAAGCATCACAACCAAAAGAAACACACGCCACGCACGGGACTCGCATCCGGTCGTCTAGCCGAAAAATAAACCGGCAGCAACTGGAACCATCACAGACCAGGAAACAAAGCGACTACTGAACACATATATATACTACCCATATGTGCGTATATATACGTTAACCAACAAAACGGAATTGAAACCAGGAACCGTGGCCAGAAAAACCAAGGCGGCAGCTGGACTTACCAGAGATGGAAGGAAGATAAGCGAAGACAGAGAGGAGAAAAGAGAGACTGCAGGGAGAAATCGAGAAACAAGAGAGATTAAAAAACCGAGGGGATTGAACAGATAAGAACGAGAAATTGATATTGCTTCCAGGAAGAAAAAGAAAAAAAATAGGCTATATTGATCCGCCACCTCTCTCTCAGGAAATATAAGGAAGACACGTATCTAAAACAAAACTGACACATATAATAGCATAGTCGCGAAAACTTTGCACCCCGATTTACTCCAATATTTGATTTTTAACAAATAATTTGCGGGGAATAAAGATCCAAAAATTCACCAAAATAGTTTTAAAATTATATAAATATCCCCAAGTTAATAAAATATGAATTTTGTTATTTTTTGATAAATTTTGAAACGCGATTTATACCTGCATTTTACAATTAATGAACCGAGCTGTATTTAAAATAAATTCAGAAAATTACGGAAACAGTCTTAAAATATTAGAAATATCCCGAAGTTCACAAAAACATAAATTCTGAAATTTTAAAACAATTTTTAAAATGCATTTTATACCAGCTTTTTAACAATTAACGAAACAAGGCGTGGGTGAAATTAATCCTGAAAATTTCCAAAATAATTTTAAAATTCTCAGAATACTACGAACTTAATAAAATATAAGTTTCATAATTTTTTGAAGATTTCCATAATTAAATATGGATTTTACTATTAAACATACTCAGAAAATCATTTAAAAATAAATAATTAATGAAATATTGATTTCTCAATTTTATAAAGTCCTAAAAATAATTATTGAAATTATAAAGTCATAAAAACAATTTTAGAGACAATACAAGTATTTATGGAAATAAAACTGCAATAACACCATTTTTAACAATGATACAAAATTATACAATTCATTAATTAACCACACAATTCAATTACATACACTAGTAATCACATACACATAGTGACAGAGTAATAACCCACTGACTGAACCCATACAATCATTTTATTTAATTATTTATTCCATAATTATACATTTAAATAATAAATAAAATATACGGGTCGTTATATTAAATCATTCTAGTGTGTATTTTTTGCATCCTTCGGATAATACTGGAATGAAACTAGTTACCACACCTTTTGGTGGAACTACTTATGGAAACTAGAAGCGTTCTATGGTTATAAGACTCACTGCTAAGAATAAAATGAGTTTTATTGATGGAACCTTGCTCAAGCCAGGCGCTAATGCGCCTAAATTCAAGTCTTGGTCTAGATGTAATACTATGATAACTGGCCGAATAATTACTGCTCTAGAACCACATATTGTTGATAGTACACTCTATATGGACACTGCGAGAGATATCTGGTTGGATTTTGAGGAACGGTTTGGACAGGCTTCTTCAGCTGAATTGTATGCCTTAGATCAAGAAATTCTACAAATTTCACAAAGATAATGTTTTAATTTATGATTACTATACACAGTTGAAGAAAGTTTGGGATGAAATTGATAACCTAAAGCCACTTCCTGCTTGTACATGTGCCAATTGCACATGTCACATTATTTAAAAGGTGCTGAAATTGTAACAAGATCAGAGACTGATGATATTTCTTATGAAGATATATAATCAGTTTGCTAATGTTCGTTTTCACATTCTGATTATAGATAATCTTCCTAATCTCCCACAAGCTTATAGGATGTTTCTCAAAGAACAGAGACATAAAGAAATATCCAAAGTGACCACTACTTCACAAGAACATGTTGTTTTGCTATGGATAGGATTCAAAATAGTTTCAAACAATTGCCTGCTTCACATAAAATCAACAAGAACTCCACTGGAAGGCCTTATTCTGGGTACAATACCAATAATTCTATAGGATTCCAGCAATAGAGGAGACCTACTTACTTTTGTGATCATTGCAAGATTCCATGACACAACAGAGAAAGATGTTTTAAGCTGATTGGTTATCCACCAGGGTTTAAAATGAATCAGCAGAGTAACTTTGCAGCATGTGTAACAGTTGAAAATACTAAAGAGTCTCAGACCAAAGATTCGTCTTACACTGGTTCTCATAATCCTTCTCCTCTTGTTATCTCCATGGAACAATATAATCAGCTTATGTCTCTTTTGGCACATAGTAACAATTCTGATCAGGACAATTCTTTTTCTGGAAATGATTTACTAGCAGGTAATTCGTATTGCTTGTTGTCTTCAATTCATACCAACAAATGGATAATAGATAGTGGTGCATCGGATCACATATGTTCATCTATCCATTTTTTTACACTGTTAAGGAAATCTCAGATAATAGTTTTATCACCATTCTTGATGGCATTAAAATTCGAGTGACACATATTGGCAACATCAAGTTAAATAACTTTATTGAACTTACTGATGTTTTGTTTTCTCCTACCTTCAGATTTAATCTGATTTCAGTCCCCAAACTTGTCCACAATACTCCTAATTCAGTATATTTTACTTCTGGTTCTTGTTTGCTTCAGGAGCATTCAATGACTCCACCCAACCTTCTTGGTAAACTGTTTCAAGGCCTTTATTTTGTTGATGAAGGTCTCTTTTCCAATACTGCAGTTCAGTCTCTAGTGTTGAACAAAGCTTCAGCGTCTATTGTTTCTACTCTTATGGCTCATGCCACTGTTAGTTCTCACATTGATGAGGCCAAATTACTCCATCTGTGTCTAGGTCATGTGCCTTATTCTAAACTCAGTACAATTATAATTTTATGGTTTTAAATGATTGTATTTATACTATTTGTCCTGCTGCACGAGATTTATCTTTTTGTTTGAGTGAAATAAAAACTACAAGAATATTTGAACTTCTTCATCTTGATGTTTGGGCCCCGTATCATGTCACAACACACACTAGTTGCAAATATTTTCTGACCATCGTTGATGATTTCAGTCGAGCCACATGGGTTCATCTTATAAAATTAAAGCTTGACACTGTTTCTATTTAACACACCTTTCTTAAACATATTCAGAACAGTTTAGTGCTAGTGTGAAAATCATTCATATAGATAATGCCTTAAAATTATGTCAAGGTAACATTTTAGAAATTTATCAGTCTTTTGGAATATTACATTGGACCAATTGTCCAGACACACCCCAACAAAATGGGGTGGTCGAATGCAAACACGCAAACACAAGCATCACATGAAGACTACTCGTGCTTTGTTTTTTCAGTCCAATTTGCCTTCTTAATATTGGGGCCACTGTTTCCAATGTGTTACTTTTCTCATAAACAGAATGCCAATTAAACAGTTGGGTAACATCACACCATATGAGAAATTATTTCACTGCCCTCCTGACTATACCTCTCTTCTTTGTTTTTGTTGCCTCTGTTTTGTTTCTAGTTCTAAAAATTCCATAACTAAGTTCAACCCAAGGGCACATCCTTGTGTTTTTCATGGATATTCGGCAGCTACAAAAGGCAACAAGATACTTGATCTAGTTACTCATAAAGTTTTTATTTCTAGAGATGTCAAATTCCATGAAAAAAACTTTCCATTTCATATGTCACAGTTTCCTACCCTTCCTACTCCTCAATTTTTTCTACCTACACATGCCACATCTGATCAGTACCACCATATTGATGTTTCAGACATTTTTTATCAGCCCCTTATTCCCTCCCACTACTATTCTATCCACTGATTCTTCTACTGTAGTTGAAATACCAGTTAGAGGATCTACTCGACAAATTCATACACCATCTCACTTGCGTTATTTTGTCTTTAATCTTGCTTCATTCGATTTACTTCCTCAACCTCACCAAGCCTTATTAATACATACTTCTTCTATCAAAGAACCTAGTTCTTATAAACAGGCATCCCTCGATCCTAACTGGGTGCAAGCTATGAAACTTAAAATATAGGCTTTGGAATTAAATAACATCTGGGATATAGTAGACTTTCCACCAGGAAAAAGACCTATTGGATATAAATGGGTATTTAAAACCAAGCTAAAAGCAGATGGCTCTATTGAACGGTTCAAGGCCCGTCTTGTGGCAAAAGGGTTCAATAAAAAATATGGCATTGATTATCACGAAATTGTTTCCCCGGTTATAAAGATGGCTACTGTTCGAAGTATCCTCTCACTTGCTGCTAGTAAAAAATGGAAGATTTTTCAGCTTGATGTTAATAACGCCTTTTTTCATGACGAATTACATGAAGTCTACATGACCATGCCAGAGGGTATTCCAAATCCTTCAAAAAAAGTATGTCGTATTAAGAAATCAATCTACGATTCAAAACAAGCCAGCCGAGAGTGGTTTTTCAAACTGCTTCATAAATTGAAATGTCAGGGTTATGTTCAATCAAAAAACAACTACTCCTTGTTTAACTAGCAATGATATCACCATTGCCGCTGTATATGTCGATGACATCATTATTGCAGGTACCAATCTTGCTGATATTACTGCATTCAAGGAACAACTTCACAAATGTTTTGGTATTAAGGACCTTGGTTATCTGCATTTCTTCTTGGGCTTTGAGGTTGGTTATAAAGATTCTAGAATAGCTCTTACACATGCGAAGTTTACTAAGGAACTTCTAGTTAATTCTGGTATATTGGTATTTAAGAAAATTTCCACACCATTACCCCTCAATTTAAAACTTTATGCAGACACAGATGAGCCTTTTCCTGATCCAGCATTCTATCGAGCTCTTGTTGGCAAACTCAATTTCTTGACCAATACTCGGCCTGATCTATCAAATTATGTGCGAACCCTTAGTCGATTCATACATTCTCCCAAACTCCATCATTTTGATGCTCTGCAACATGTCTTGCATTATGTAGCGAGTACAGCAGGTCAAAGAATTTTTCTTAAGGGATCAAATACTTTAACTTTACATGCATACTCTAATTCGGATTGGGCTACATGCCCCAACACAAGGAGATCAGTTTCTGGATATTTGCTGCTTCTTGGTTCTTCTCCAACTAGTTAGAAATTAAAAAAATAAACCATGATTTCCAAATCTTCCTCAGAAGTCGAATATCGTGCAATGGTTGTTGTAGCTTCTGAGGTTGCATGGTTAGTACGTTTACTTGGTGACATTGGTATTACAAATCTCCAACCTATTACATTGTTTTGTGACAATCAATATGCAATGCATATTTTGAAGAATCTTGTCTTCCATGAACGTACGAAGCATATTGATATCGATTATCATTTTACTCATGATAAAGTGTTGGAAGGACTTATCAAACTATCGTACTTGCCGACTACTTATCATCTCGCTGAATTGTTAAACCAAGATATTACCATATCTGCATTTCAATGAGTTAAAGTCCAAGCTTGGTATGTGCATTCCCATCCCAGCTTGAGGGGGGTGTTGAGTTACAGAGTCGTGATGCTCTTCCAGCTGTCATTTCAACTGTCATTCCAGATACTTCCACATTAGCAATCACAAAATAGAATTATGATTTGGGGCATAATTGTAAATAGATGAGATACTTATTTATAAAATATGGAAATTACTTAGTTAGTTAGACAATGTAGACTTTTACTTTCTCTCTCTAGTTTTAGTTTTCTCTCTTGTAATGTTGTGCTGTTTTTCATCTTTTGTAAAATAATTTTGTTCTTCTGAGTTCATCAGTGGAGTATTATCAAAGATTGTTCACTGAAACCTGATCTTAACTGATAACAAAAATATATAATCTGCAAATTACACAAAATACTTTTGATTTGCACAAAAAAATACGAAGCGCGGATGATTCTAGAAAAAATGCTACAAAATAATGTTTGCATAAACTTCCTCATCCACATATATAATACACATATAGGCGTTTTCTCATTTCTAAATGCCTAAGATGCCTTAAATTTAAACTAACTCTAACACATCTAAAATTTAGCTTAGATGGTCTACACATGCTCGTGCATAACTGTAAAATCCAGAAAAGTTAATGGTATTCACAATCCTCTTATAGTCAAGTCCAAAAAGACATTTCCAAATTAATAGCACGGTCAATACTTAAATGACTACAACAGGATATATAATACGTCCATATCAAACTAAAACATAAATAACATTTAAATTGCTTGCAAGTCCGAACTATATAATTATATTCTAGTCGAAAACTCTATCGCTTATAAAAAATAAAGTACTTGAAATATAAATGAACAAAGTAATATTTAAAATATTAATTTCCACGCGTATTTCAGGCATAATGTTGTCCAATATCACTTAAAACATGGCATGCTTATCCTAAAACCCAAAGATATAAAAGATAGAAGTATAGGACCTTGAATTATTGCAAATTTTCTTATTTAGAAGTTACAAGAGAAAAATTCTACAACCACCTAGCTGAAAGTAATGAGATAATTAAAAAAAATCATGGGAGAGGGCCTTCTGAGTTCTGAGAGGATGTGGCGAAACTTGTCGTGGCCTCTTGTACGATCTATACTCATATGTATGTATATACCTAAAGAGTAATAGTTCTGAAACTCTTGAACCTCTAGTTCTAGTCTCCAAAATTCTAAAATACTATACATTGATAATTTAAACTGTGACAAGGTAATATTATTAGATTCATAAGAAAAAATTTAAAAGCCAAAAAATAGAATATTACATATATATTGAAGAAAATTTCAAAAAGGAGGCACACATCTTCCCTAATCTTCATTACAGTGATAATAACATAATGCTAAAAGTTCTCTCTCTGGCTCAATTTATGTCATGATATTGCATACAAATTCTGCAGGGTGGCTAGACTTTTTAGATAACCCTTGTTTCTCATTCATTCTTTTAATGGAACATATATAACTTTGAGAAGCATGCACACGAAAGTAGTGGAAGAAAATATGAACAACTGTAAAATATAAACCTAACACATTAGTAAATTTAAAAATTATACCTGGTCATGGATGGTAACCAAGTCGCTAACGCTTCAAGCCAAAAATTCAATTAGTTAGACTACTCCAAAAATTCAATTAACCAATATACGGAAGCATACATTAAGTATTCAATAGAAGGAAAACAGAGAAAAGAAGGAAGACACAAAGAGCATGCATGATTCTTAATTAATTGTTAATCTAGGCGAGTTCTTGATACAGGTTTACCAAAAAGTTACAAAGTTGTAGCTGCAAATGTTGTTGCTGCTAGTGGATATTAAGTAACCAGTCGCTCTAAAACCTTAAGGTCATTGGGGAAGGTTGAACATGATTTTATACTCTTTAACATTACCCCTCATTCGTACGATACATTTCGTTATGATTGACAACAATAAATATAACCAATAAAAATACTTATACCAATAATAAAAATTGAAATTAAATAAATGGGGTTGGGAGGACTCGAGCCCGAGACCACCCCCTAAACCAAGCTCTGATACCATTTTAAGTAATCAGTCACTCTAAAATCTTAAGGACGTACAGAAAGGCCTGAACAAGATCTTATACTATTTAACATTGTGATAATTAATTTAGTTGTGTAAATTTACCTCGAGTCTACACAGACGAGATCAAATTTCCTTCCTCGCCATCTGGTAACTTGGTAAAAGCCACCCCATGCAAAATCTCAGCTCAAGTGTCAAGAACAACCATATTTCAGGGTTGTCCATGGCCTTTATAACTTCTTCTTTTTTAATTTTTTTGATTTGTCAGTTGGATTTGAAATCTGAAAGCTAACCTTAATATTGAATTAAAGCTATTTGAATTTGAATCAAAACTATATGAATCAAAGCTTTGAAGCTCAATTAAATCTCGAAGATCTAAACTCCGATTATTTTGTTCGAGTTAATTTGGGTAAGAATGTAAAACCTCACTTTGTTTGAACCCCAATGGGGATTTTAGAAATTAAAATTTTTTTAACTTGAAATCCTAATTTTTATGAATCTGCTTGATTGTATTAGTATGTATTGTTGCTGAAATGTTTATATTGTTTTCAAACCATTTTGACGTGATCTTTGTTACTCGAACTCTTGGGTCTGGCTGCCGATCGTATGTCTAACCCTTGGAGATCGAAACTCGCGGTGCTAACAATTTCAATTTTGGTTTTTTTAATTCTACCATTTTGAAAGCCATCACTATACCCTATTTGACCTCTAGCAACACCCAAAAAAAAGTATAAAAATGGTCAAAAAGTGTTACCTAAAGCAAAAAATTGGGTTATGGTTACACTTTTTAAAATTTTCGTGGTGTTGGATTTGCTCGTGCTACAATAAGGGTCTATGGTAATATTTTTTGACCCTTTGGTAACATAGCTATAAATGTAACAAAAGAACCCATGTGGTTACACTTTCAGTATCTATGGTTACAAAATAAAGGTGTAACCACAGATCTACTGCAACGTACGTAAACCTTTAGTAACACTACAAAGCGTGTTACAATAAACTCTTTTGCAGCACCTTTTTTTCTATTGTAACACAAATATTCTACAACAATTAAATTATTTTAGTAACAGGTTTTTAGCTTATTGTCACACTTTTTTTAAAAACACTCTTGCATTTACTGTAACACTCTTAAAATATCAATTGGTTGCACTTGTTAATTTTCAAAATGTAATAAAATCTGAATCAATTTGCAACATTAAAACCTGAATACATATTTGAACTTGGGAACTGTTGATAACAGTACAAGTTCATACCAACAAATACAAAGTTCAAACAACCAAAATAACAAAATTTCTAATTAATTCCATCCAAAAGCCACCAATGTACTAGTTATAATCAATACCACTTTCACGTGCAGATTAGAAACTCTTTCACCTCTTAAACTTGGGCTTTCACCTTTGCAAGCTTACTGATCTCTTCTGGACGATCCACATAATACTAATCTGTTGTTTCTACTGTGGCCTATATTTATAAAGAAATAATATGTAATAGATAACTACTTGTAGAAAGAGAAAGATAAACATTCAGAAAGCAGAGTTAATTACCCAAATTCTTTGTTAAAACTATCTGCAACAGCTGTTGCAGCTTTACCACCAGCATATCTCTTGGTAAATTCTTCCTTGATTCGTTCAAGATAAGAAATAGGCAATTTTCGACCAGCAGATTCAAAAGAAACTTCAATTTATGAACCGGGTTCTCCTGCATAAACTGCAAAGCCTGCAGGCCATAGAGCATTGATACTAGATTAAGATGCTATTAAATTATGAAAAAACTGTCCCTTAGTAAAAGCTACAGAACTTGGAATCTTTAACTTTTCTGCCAAGTGTTTTCTTTATGTATACTATTTTCTGCCAGATTAGTAGCATAGCATATCCTTCCTTAGCTGTAATGCTAATAGGATGAACAATCAATGCTAAGGGGACACTAATTGACTGAAACTACTCTGGAGGAAGCATTATTTTATTTAATATCGTAAAGTTTCAATAACAAAGATGTTGGTTTATATATTATATCACCAGCACACAAGATTTGTCAAACCCTCCCTCACTACAGTTCTAGCTAAAAATTACAACAATCACATACAAATATATAAAGGGGAGCAATGTGCTTAAGCCTTTTAGCTATTAAGCTTAAACTGGTACTTGTGGTTTTTTTTGAAACATAGGAAAACAAACTTTTCTAATTAAACGAGAAAAAATCTAAAGGAATGGTATTACTATGCGCAACTGAACATAAGATTATGGCAGGTTTTGTCACAGGGATATGGACAATCAATTAATTTGACATCTGTTCGATTAAAAAATCAGTCTCCGACAGATTTTGCTATACCCTGCCACAAAATCAATTGCATCAGATTGCTATTTAAATAACATCCTGACTAGAAAGAGAAACATATGAACATTTTCCCTGGTCTCTCTTTATATTCAGAATATATGTTTCCTCATCGCGTTAGGCCAAACAATTACCGCATCAAACTATTTCTAACCTTGGTGGCATCAATTCGGAATTCTTAGACTTTTCCTCTTAAAAAGGAATGTAGCCTGACAAGTAACTGATAACTAAAAACTGGACAAATCATCAGGATGATCTAGAAACAGCTAAATACATTCCTTTTCATTAACCATATGAGCATCATTGGAAAAATATATAATGCTTAGTGGTTCTCTTGAAAGCAAATAATTAAGTATAATTGCCAAGACCCAATGGTAATATCACAAGAGTACAGTGCAGGACTAGAATTCAAGGCATAAAATGAACATATATCATATACTCACTGACTGTAAATTGTTATTCAATACCAACAGGTCATCATCAACGATTTCAAACAAATTCTTCACTGAAATAGATTTTGAGTTTCTTGATTCTGTTTTAAGCTCAATTACTGGTGTAGGAACTGATTCACACATAAAATACAAACTTTAATCAAAACAACACATAAAAATACAAACTTTAATCTAGACTACATATAAAAATACAAACTTTAATCAAGACTCCACATAAAAACACAAATTATGTCATTGATGTAAAGCACGGAAGAAGGAAATTCCCATATCTACAGAATTTAACATAAAAAAATAAGAGATAACGAGCTAGTTAGTACCTAAAAGTTAATTTGATTAGAAAGGAAGAAGCAACAGTTTTATGCTATATATGTGGACTACAAAATTTATACCATTGTGTCGATGAAAAAGATCTTGAAGTAGCTGGAAATTAGGATTGCAAGCAGGGCATCTTTGAAGCTGCAGAATGGAAATATAAATTAGCAAAAAATGAGTATATTTAATTTTTAGTTAACAGCCTGCTGGATTAATTTGAAGTTCAATATACACTCACTTAATCATACATTAATGTCAATCAATTTATTTACCCCCGATTACGATGTCAGAACAGAAGCAAACTACCCATGATAACTGTTCAACTGGATCAGATTACAATTTATAACCCATATGATATATGAATTATATAATGTACAGAATCAGGCATAGCTTTACAAACATAAGTACACAGAATTTACAAATAACTACCTGCGCGGCCACTTTTTCCGCCCAGAAGACATATCTAAAGAGCACTTGAAAGTTCTGAAGACAATTTCTCACCCCCTCTGCCCTGCGTAAACGATTCATATTGGACATGCTTAAAAGAATGTGGTGAAAATATTAGAAATGAAAAATACCACATTTGTCCAAACAGTTAACTATTCACCCGGGGTTTTAGCCTAATAATTACCCATTACCCTTGCATAATTGACGGTTCAAGCCTCCATATATGAAAATTGGTGTGTAAGTCTTAACTATTAATTAACAAGAAGAAAAAACAGCGGACCATTAATCATGAGAACAGTTATAACAATAGGTTTGAAATTGAGAATACTAACAATATTTATTTGGCATTTAAACTAAATCCATAAGCAAAGAAATAGCAAAATAATTTAACTCAAAAAAAAGAATCACGACCTTCCAACAATCAAGCAACTACAAGCTACATTGATAAAAACCTTTCCTTAATCAGGTTTCAATGAACTCGGCCTCCCAAGCTCAGCCTGCAAAATCAAATATAACAAGAATTACAAAACCAACCCAACAAACCACAATAATCCAGTTATTATTAAGTAACAAACTTTATACCATAACACTAGATATAACAACAATTACACAACCCATTAATTCAACCACCATAAGATACAGTCGGTATACCTTAAAACTAGCTATAACAACAATGACACAAAAAACCATCAAACCATAAATTTAATTATCATAAAGATTCAATTTTATAACCATAAAACTAGCTATAACAACTACAGTATTACAGAAAAAATGAAACTCTTTTTAATATGTAACAGGTTAGTGGTACTTTTATTTATTTTATATCAAAACACAAACATACAAGCCCGACCAGGAAAAATCACATACCCGACCAGGCAAATACATGAAGAACAAGACAAGTAAACAAAGATGCATTCTTACAGTGATGATAAAAAGATACAACACAAACTTACAAACCCTTAAACATGATAACTAAAAGCATACAAGAAAAATAAAATCACATAAATCAAACCATTATTATAAGAAAATAAGAGAAGAAAATAAGGGCATACCTGACTAAATGTTGAATAGAACTAGAATAAAAGCTCGATTGAAAAGAAAGCCCCAATTACTCAAACCCTAAACCCGATTGAGAAAAGCCCCAATTTTTGAACCCTAATTCACTTTAATCCCAGCTCAAACCTAACAACTATAACCCAAATGAGAAGACTCTGAACCCTGATTTATCTTCTGCAATAGCTCTGAACCCAATTTTTTGTATGTGTTTTGATGCGTGAGAGAGTGACGAGAGAGTTTGTGTTTGTTTTTCAGATGTGTTTTTGATATTTAGGACAAAATAAATGAGCGGGCTATTAGATAATTTTGGGCCGCCCAAAAATTTGGTCCCAAAAAGAACTGCTTAAAATTTTAGTTCTATGGTAACACATTTTTTGATATCAATGCTAACATTTTTTTATGTTACAATAGCAATTTGCTCATGTCTATGATAACACTTTCTAATCTCTACTATAACGTTAAAAAAATATGTTAGTGTAGACCAATTTTGGGGGATGTAAGGTAATATTTTTGCTTGTAACACCAAAAAAGGTGTTGGGAGAGGCCATATATGGTGTAGTGCATGTATCTCTATGATGATGTTGGATACGTAATTATTTCTGAATTGCAAATTTATGTTTTTTTTTGCAAGAAGCGGAAATAAGGGTTCAAGATATGGAGAAAGAGATATATAGATTGCATAAGAATTTAGATGAGAGAAATGGGCAGTATCAAGAAGTAGCCTCTACTGCTGAGAAGGCATTATCTCGGGTTTTGATCTTTTGCAAAACATAAATGCATATGCAAGTCATATAGTCTTAAATGTTATTTCAACATGATTGTTTAGGTCAGATTGCAATCAAATAGTACAAAATCAAACTGTCACATCTTTAACTAAGTTATATAAAATGTTTTGGCAGTTTGTTGGTTCAGGTTTTCTAGGATCGTAGTGCACAAATACATTGAATTAACCAAGTGTGTGTAATAGGTATCGATTTAAGAAAGTTATAAACAATATAACTCTGTCGTCTTCTCCTAATTTCATTTCGAATTAATATTATTATTGATGTTATAACTTGTCGGCCTAGTTTGCATTAGTAAGCTGAAAATATTTTGGTGATTATTTGTAGACTTTGAAATTTGGCATTGGAAATATTTCATTTTCTTTTTTATCCATGGTTTGTTTCTCTTTTGTTGTTCGATTAATCGTATACATTTACAGTTTTAAATGTGTGTATATATATATATATATTAATATTACCAAGTTAAATACATAAAGTCACACAAGTATCTACTGCAGCGTGAACCTTTAACCCTTTTTGACCAAGTGAAGTGGGATAAACACTAACCAAAACTCATAGGTTATTACTTATTATATATTTTTTTGTCATTAGTCATTATAAAATTCCACCTAAACTTCCACATTTTTCAGTTATAATGTAGGGTATCGTTTTGTCCTTAATTTTGAAATGGAAAGAAGAGTTGGATCTTTACTTGCAAATATTAAAATACATTCATATTAATTTCACATTATGAGGACTAATATTCTGCTGACTGATGTTATATTGTTCAGATACTTTGTGTAATGGCCAGCTGCAGGACTTAGTGCATCAAAGAAAGTAGTCTAGTTTTATAATGGAGGTATCTGAATTCAGCTATTAAATATGTACTTCATTAATTTTTCCGGTAATGGAATATGAATGAAACTGTTGCTTAGGAAATCCAGGATAGATATGTCTACTAAGTACTGACCGAAACTGACATGTAAGATGTAGCTTTTTCTTTTATATCTGGTTTCCCAAATAGGTGTTAACACATTAAAAAATAAATAAAAGAAGACTTAACTATATTTTCAATTCATGAAGTCTGAATGTGTAATTGATTTTTCAATTTTAAGATTATGTTCTTTTCCCCTTGGATCCCCTTTTTCATTTTCGGTATTATGAGTGTCACTTATTGAAATTATGTCCGCCTTCTTGTACCTTTACCTTTCAGGCTTTGTTGATGACTAAGCAAAAAAGAGAGCGAAAGAAGCAAGGGCTGATACTGGCAAATGGGGAGAGCATTTGAGAAATTATAAATTTGAAATAAATGGGGTACTATCAATCTTGGAAACATTTTAATTTTGAACAAGGTGTAGTCTATATGGTTTACAACTTTATATTATTCTTGACAATAGGGAATGTATGGTCAGTATAAATATGCCTTGTACATTCATCAAAAGTCATTATATAAATTACAATAGTAGCCCCACCTACTGTCCAGATTAACAATTTAGTGTGTGTATTGTCTTCCCGTTTCTGTTATGAAATAACGCAAATAGTCAAGTACATAACCCGGTGGTGGCGTCTTTCACAGTTCTTTGATTTATTCATTATTTTTTGTATGACAACATTAATTGAGATTTTGGTGATTTATTTACAACTAATTATAAAAAATTGATGTGATTATAATTAGTAATGTGTAATTATAAGATTAGTAATATTTGATTGGTTGTGAATAAGTGGATATTGGAAATGTTGCTTGCTAAATTTTGTTTGACACACTTGTGATGTTGTTGTTTTCTAATAGTACTATATTTTGTTTCTTGCTTAAAATTACTGACCTCAGATGGTCCCAGTAAAATATTGCCAATATCCACTTATCCGCAAAAATATCAATAGAGAATGTGTATACTTACTCTCTCATTTTGATCAACTATCAAAAGAGATTAACATGTAAAGGATGATGATCCTTGTATCCTGTTATTATTTTTGTTCTACCATTTTGTAAGAAAAAATTTATATCTGCGCATATGTGTAAAATACCATATCCCTTTCTCTATTTTGATTACTTTTATATGTCATTTCGCAGCTTCAAGGTTTTAAGATGTTGAGATCTACCCACGCGATAAATTTGTCCATATATAGGTGACTAAAGATCAAGGGTATTCATGGATACATTACAAGTGACTTGTTTTAGAAAATAGTTTTATTTGTTTGGTTTTGCAAATAATGTAATAAAATTTTGTATTGGGATCTAGGCTCATATAGAGCAAGTCATCCTTACTTACTCAATAATGTAAGAATGTTGGATTTATTTTGTTAATCAAAAATTCAAATTTAGTTATTTTATAATGTGATTTAGTTTTGGTAATTTTAATGCATTATTAGTGATGTCTAAATAATAATTAATCATCAGTTTTTAAAGCAAAACTGATGCCTAATAATTGAATAAGATATCAGATAGATACAGAAAACTGATGTCTAATATGATATTGTACATCACTTTGGCTAAACAAAACCGATGTTTTAAATATAATTAAACATCAGTTTCAACTGATGTCTATATTACATTTAGACATTGATATCCATGAAGAGTAATGATGTTTAAGATATATTTACACATCAGTTTGTTTTCTAAAAATGATATTTTTGTAGATTTATACTATGTAAGCTATATGTTCAAGTACCTCTAATACTATTAATATAGCGATATAAGATTAAAACTCATATTGGTTATAAGCAAAAAGGATCAATAAACATCATAAATTATTAAAAATGTGATGTCTAATATGATCTTAGACATCGGCCAGAAAACGATGTCTAAGGTGGTGATTTTTAACATCACCCACAAAGACATCGGTCGAAAAAGTATTTAGACATCAGTCAAAAACCGATGGCTATTAACCAAACTTTCAGTAGTGTATATTTGCAGAGATATATCGGTGTAGGACTTTACTTATTATAGCAATCAATAAATGAATACATATTAGGATTCCGTATTTAATTGTAACATATCTTTTAGATTGATTGTGTAGATGTGTAGTATATAAGCACATGTTAGGTTTACACTATATGTGTTGGTTCGAATTGATATATCATTCATATAACCTAGCAACTCTCAAGTATATTTGTTAATCCTTTGAGAGAGTTTTGTAATCAGTTTTTATCTATTAATATAAAATTGTTCTTTTTGTTGAGTTTATTAATTCGATTTGATTGTTTAAACTGTATTCACACCCCCTCTACAGTTGATTTAAGGCCTAACAATTGGTATCAGGCTTGTTGTTGATACACAAACAGTTTAAAAACAATTATCAATGGCAGACAAAGAAACTCAACAAAATCCCCCACCACCAGCCACAAACCAAATCAGTCATACATGAGCAGATATGAGGCTATCAAGGTTCTAATCTTGAAGATTCGTGAATATCCAATGTGGAAAGTGAAGATGGCCATGTGTCTAGAAGCAACAAATCCTGAATATCTGAACATGATTTATGATGGATCTCACAGGCCCATGAAGGTGGTTGTTGGTGTCCCTGGTCAAGAAGATAAGATGGTTGACAAGGACAAAAAGGACTATACTCCTGAGGATTACTCATCAATTATGAAAGATGCAAAAGTCAGACATTTTTTGCATAGCAATCTTGATAGTGTCATGTCCAATAGGTGATTGGATGCAAAACTTCCAAGGAATTGAGACACTTTGGAGGTCAAGTGTCAAGGCACTACTGTTATCAAGAAGAACAGAAGGATAATACTCACTTAGGAGTATGAACACTTTGAACCAAAAGCTGATATGTCCTTGATTAAGATCTATGACATGTTTTAAAATTTGATAAATGACTTGTCACTGGTTGGTAAAGAATATGATCCATAAGATTCTAACTTAAAGTTTCTTCTTGCACTCCCTGAAAAGTGGGACTTGAAAGTCACATCAATAAGCGACAACTATGATCCTGATGAAACATCTCTAGATGAGATTTCTGGTATGGTGAAGACTCATATATTGGAGATAGAGCAGAGAAGCAAGAGAAAAAGGCCTAGAGCAAGACAGGTTGTAAGGTTGAAGATAAAACAATGGAGAAAGCTGGGAGAAAAAGCCATTCCAAACGCAAGGCTATGATTGCAAAGTCTGATACTGAGTCATCAAACTCTGATGATGACTCAAACTCTTATAATGATTCAGACACTGAAAGTGATCATGATAATGATGAAGAAATTATATAGATGGATGCTTTACTGGTAAAAAGCTTCAAGAGGATGGTCTACAAAGACTTCAAGAAGGGAAAGAGGTTTTCTATGAAAGGCTCTAGTTCCTCAAACTCTGAAAGAAGGAATTACAGAAGAAACTCTGATGAGAAGGAGTCAACATCTGGGAAAATTGACAAGTCAAAAAAAAAATGTTGCAATTGTGATGAAGTTGGATACTTTGCAGAAGAATGCCAGAAGCCAAAGGCTGAGAAAAAAAGCCTTGATTACAAAGAAGAACTAGGATGATACATTAGAATCTCATGAGGGTGTCAACTATGCACTCATGGAAAATACTGAAAGTTAGGTTGAGACTACTGAGATGAAGCTACCTCAAACTACTCTTGCTTTTGATACTGATGATATATGTGAATTAAGGCTATTTCTTAAAACACTACATGTTAGTTGTAGGGATCAAACACTTGAAAATGCTAGGATCAGAACTAAAAATTCTGACTTAAAGAAAATGAATGATCACCTAGAAGCTGAGTTGATTTTCATGTTAGAAACTCAAAAAGAAAGAGATGACACTTTGTATGTTAAAGAAAAACTATTATAAAAGCATGCATAGCTTGAAAAAGAACTAGCTAAAGAAAGAGAGGTTATTAAGCTTTGGACTAATTCAGGAAAAACAATTCAAGGTTTAATAGAAGATGGTTATTGGGGATTAGGATTAGGTTATGCCAATAAATCTAATTCTGATGGATTAAATGGAAAAAGGAATTGAGAAGATTAAACCAATAGATACTGATAGAAAGGTAAAGCTTAACGAGTCTCGACTAAAGACCCATTAGGTTTAATTTAAGTATTGATGTTGTTAATTTATTAAATGAAAAAGGATCTGTAATAACCCCAAATTTTGGAATTTTTGAAACCCTTATGAATAGTGATTTTGCTGAATAAGAAAACTTTTCATGCCACACTATGTAGGGGTTCTTCTATTGTTATTCTGAGATCTTATTAGTACTTTATATGGGATATAAGTGTATGTAAAGATCGTCAGAATCCAAATTCGAACACTTTGATTTTTCCCGAAAATCCACCAGATACAAAAAGAAGTGAGTATAAGGTAACAGGATAAATAGGATTTAAATTCAAGGATTTTAAGAGGGGATCATAAAAAGGAATATAATGTTTTGAGAAAGGTTAAGGAAACCTAAGTAATAAGATCCCGGGTATGATCCCTCAAACGATAAACGAAAACGAAAGTTAGGCGAACCGTATAACAGATCAGCGGTCATTAGCCAAATAATTAAAAGCTAATCAAAGAGATTAGTGGGAATGATGTCATCAAACCAATGAGAAGAGGACAAAGGAGGGAGGGTGACATCACATGGTGATATAAGCATGACCAAGCAAGTGTGTTGTTGGATGATTGTGAGCCACACAATATTTACCATGGTAACAACCTAATTAACAAGCAAAACAAACACAAAACTCAAAAGCAACCAAAACAAAAACATTTTCTTCTTCCCCCACTCTTTGCTCTCGGCTTTTCCATGAAAAGCAAAGGAGAAAATTTCAAAAATCAAGCTACACACCTTCATAATTCAAGAGGTTTGTTTCTTTAGCTTCCATAATTCATAACTAAGATGAGCCATAAGTTTAAGCTCAAGATTCCATGTTTAACATAGCTAATCAATTCATCAAAGTTCTTGGTGAATAGTGTTTTCAAGAAACTAACTTTGTGTTTTCTTATATTTTCTTCAAGATTCAAGCTTAGTAAAGATAGTTAGTGGTTATTTAAGGCTTCCTAAGTGATTCTCCACTCTCCAAGGAAGGTATAATCCCTCCAAACCCTAACTTTACTTTGAGTATTAGGTTTGGTTTTGTTTGTTATAGTTCATGAGAGCATGATTCTTGTATTATTAGAGTTTGGATGGAATTATAATGATTTTGGGTTATAAATCTTGGTTGTTGGTTGATGAACCTTAAGTATAATTAGTAGCTCTTGTTTGAGATTGAATAAGTTGGAAAAATCATGAGGTTATGGACTGAGTTAGTAAGGTTTGGATGAAGTTTGGTGGTATTGGTGGTTATGGGTTGATTTGTGGTTGATTGTGGTTGATTGGAGTAGTTTAAAATTTGGTAATCGCGTAAACATAGCCGTCGTAATGTCCGATTTACTTTAAGACTGTTTTGTTCTTAACAATCAGAACCCGTGAACTCACTGTTAGGTTTTGACCATTGCCATGATTATATAGTTCATGTTACGAGCTTCGTTTTGATATGTGGTTCGTTTGAATCCGATGTACGGTTTAGGAGAAACGACCGTTTTAAGTAACGGCGTTTCGCGACCGAACCATTACCCCTCGCCTTACTTTGAAACCTTGGTTAAGGACTTTAAATGACTAATTGGGGTATGAAACAATTATGTTAAGTGTATTAGGCAGTTGGTAAGGTACTCGCGAAAGAATCGCTTTAAAATTCTTAATGGTTAATTTATTAAATATGGTGGAGCCGAGGGTACTCGAGCGACATAAGTGAATCGTTAAGCGCAAAAGCAAGCGTTAGAGTCTAATTGGTTAAAGTCTAGATTCTTAAGCGACTTTGGTTTAATTCCAACTTATATATTGTTTATAGGTTACCAAACTCGTCCCAAGCCATTTATAACCCCCAGTCGCTCAGGCAAGTTTTCTACCCGTTATACTGTTGTTGTGATGTAAATATATGTATATGCATTATCTTGTGATAAGTGCATGATTGTTATTAACAAATCTTGCGATATATTGGAGCATGTGATACGGTATATATGCATGTCTGTTTCGTAATCTTGATATCTAATTATTGATCCAATTGCTTATAAGTTGCATAATACCTATGCTAGAGATAAGCAGTAGTTGCGTATACCCTTAGTATAGGGGACCCAAAGGTGAACATTTTTCTAAACCGGGAGTCGATGTTCCCGAGTATAATAAATATATATATATTGATATAGTTTTCAAAACTATTAATCGAATAAGGTTTATTCGATAACTTTATTTTATTTAATGAATATTATTATGAATATTCATTCGAGGACTTATGACTCCGCTTACTTTATTTAATGAATATTATTTTGAATATTCATTCGAGGACTTAAGACTCCGTTTATTTTATTTAATGAATATTATTCATAATATTCATTCGAGGTATTATGACTCCGCTTATTATTTAATAATATCCTTTATTTTATTAAAGAATAATGTTTCGATAATCAAACTTATTTTCGATTATTCAAATAAAGATAGTACTTTCATATAAGTATATCTTTGGTTATTTAATATCCATTTCAAGTATGAGTTTTAAAACTTCTACTTCGATTATTTTTGTAAGGATTATCTTCATGAGAATATTATTTAAATAATAATATTCAGATATTTCTAATATATCGGGACTGATTTATTTTAATAAATCAGCAGTACTCCAAACATTCTTAAAAATGTTTTCGAGTCTTCAAAATGATTTCTAAAAGTTAGGGCGGATCCCAAAACTCATTCTTTTATATTTAAGATCCTCCTTTCGAAGGGGATTTAAATACTCGCTCAAAACCTGGGGGATCCGGCTCTGTGGTGTATTTTACATTCGCAACGTGGTTGCTGTTTTGAGAAAACAATTTGATTACTTGCCCAACGTTCGGGAAGTAAGTCCATCTAATTGAGTCAGCATAAGCGACAGGCCGGGGTACGGTCTATCAAAGTGTAAGTGGCTGGGTGGCAGTCCATCAACGCGTAAGAGGCCGGGTGGCGGTCCAACACAAGGTCCTTATGTGGCCAGGGTGATGATCGGTGGGGGATTCATCCATCTACTAGTAGAAAAGGGTACTTATTGGTATCTTTGCCTGATCAGCAAGATATCAGGTTTATGCCAAAATTCTGCTTTTCCAAATTCATTGGATATTGCAACTCTGTTTATAATATTCATAACAGAGGTTTCAAGAAGTGTATGAAATGTATATATATATAGGTATATATATATATATATATCGGGACTTAATGAAGTATCTCGTAACATAATTTCTTTCAAATGATATTTCAAAGATTGAATCTATTCAAGTCTTATCTTGAAGTCTCATCATTGTGATGAACTTTTGAAACTGATTATAACTTGAACGGTGGTAGTTCAAGTAGTATTTGGGAAAGATATAAGTATATTGGGGTATCTTGTAGCTTCCTCTTTTCAACTTATATCTGGTTATTGATTATCTTATGCATGGCAAAGATTTTCAGAAAAACGTTGAGACAAAGTTAGATATATGAGATCACCTTGCAACGATATTTTTATACAGTTATAAACTGGAACTCTGTGTATATTATACAGGTCAGAGAATTTCAAAGATTGTTAAAAGTATATATGTATATATACTGAATATTTTGCGAGTTGTTCGCATAAGAGATCAAACTTGGTTCATTTCTTTTGACCAAGACTTTCACGAGTACTATGAGAATGCTCATATATTGTTAATTATTCTACATATTATTTTGGTGGGCTTGTTGCTCACCCTTGCTTTCTTCTTTCATCACACAACAACAGATAGAAAAGATGAACAGGACCAAGCTCCCAATTCGCGAGCGGATAGGAAACGTTCCGCAGTTTTCTATAGGCGTTGATGTCGCTGTAGCTGAGGTAGGAACTACCAATAGGCTAGGCTTTCAACTTTTGATGTACTAGACTTATGTATCTTTATCAATTGTAATAATGGCAAAGAAATGTAAATCCATTCAGAAACCTTTTTAAGGTGTAATGGCGTATAATTTTGGAATAAAATGACTCGTGTTATTTTTGGATATTCATCCTTGAGACTATAACTTATGGTGTGTGTGTTTATTGTGGGGTCACAGTACAGAGTAGTTGATTGTTTATTAAGATTGGGTGTTATTAAGGGAAATGGAACTCGTGACAACCCGGATCCCCGACCCCGGATTTGGGGGTGTTACAGAAATGGTATCAGAGCTAAGCGTTATAAACCTCAGAGATGATGTGACGTTAAGATAATAAGTTCACTAAGATAATAAGAAATCTTGCCAAGTTCATAGTCGGGCTACCTAACGTAGTACTGACAGTTAAAACCTTATGGGAACCCTTATAAATATTGTGATAGAAGCGTAGTTCGTTATCGTATATGGTAGCGGGACTCTGAACCCTGAGGATGAGGAGCAACAGTGTGATGATGTTTTATTACTAATTGGAGATCGGATTGTGGATCCGATAGAGCGTCCTAACGCAGGACCAGATGATGTTCATATTGAGGATGTAGCGGTTGAGGATGTTGTCCTAGAAAGGATTGTGGCTGAGGAGGATTCCGTGGAGGATCCTGACAAGAATGAATAAAGGACCACTGAGGAATTGATGACCATGGTTAGGTCGACTACCAGAGGTAGGATTGGTCGGTCACTACCGGAGGTTCGTTCAAGTTTGTAAAGATAGTAGCCCCCTTTAACGCGGCTTACTCGTAAGACTGAGAAGTTCGAATGGACAGAGAAATACGAGAACAACTTTCAAGAACTGAAGCAAAGATTGGTGACGGCCCCTATGATGGCGTTGCCGGATGGAAAAGGAGATTTTGTGATGTGTAGTGATGCTTCGCATAAGGAATTAGGGTGCTTCTTATACAGCACAACAAGGTAATCGCGTACGCGTCAAGACAATTAAGGGAATATAAAATTCGATATCCCCACCCATGAGCTTGGGCTCGTGGCAATAGTTTTGCCCTAAAGATTGGAGGCACTACTTGTATAGAGAGAAGTGCGAGAATTACCTAAGCCATAAGTGCTCTAGTACATTTTCACGCAGAAAGAGCTCAACATGCGCCAAATGAGGTGGTTAGAGCTAATCAAGGATTACGATTATGAGATTCTTTATCATTCGGGGAAAGCCAATGTGGTGGCTGATACCCTTAGTAAAAAGGAGAGACTCAAGATGATAATGTCTTTGAGAGAGTTTATAAGAGATTTTGAGAAAATGGAAATAGAAGTGAAGGTAACCGGAGCCGGTACCGAAAAGCTGTTTGAGATTGCAATACAGCCTGAATTATTGGAAAAGAACATATTGTGCCAGAAAAAGTGATGAATGAAGGCAGAGAGCCAACAAATAGATAAGAGATTAATACCGAGAAAGATGATAAGGGAATAATGAGATATTCCTATAGAATTTGGGTTCCAAATGTTCAAGAGCTTAAAGATGAGATCTTAGATGAAAGCTAGTTTGAGGAATAAGATTTAGAGCAAACCCTGAACGTGATAGTCAGGGAGGTCGCCATCAAGATAGAAGGAACCCATAACATGATGAAGTGGAAGATGAGGATTTAAAATATGTAGGATGACCCCGATTATGGGGAGGAGGATTGAATGTTCAGACTAAGGAAACAGAAGTCGAGTAAGGAAAGGAGACCCGAGACGGTACTCCTATACGAAAATTTATGGACCTGTCTAGACAGAACTTAGACTATTATCCCCAACCACCACCCTGAGGAAATAATGCGGTGAGAAATTCTTTCAGGACCTCTAAGTCGCTAAGCTCTCAGAGTTCCAAGGAACAAGCTGACCCAGTCGAGGCAAGAGCCTGGCTAAAGGAAATATAGGAATCATTTGAGATTCTAAATGATTGACGAATCACAAAAGACTGTTTTGTCACTTACCCTCCTAAGAGAGAGGCCACCCGCTGGTCAAAGGCCAAGGAAGGCACGGAGCAAGAGATTATAATAAACTGATTTAAGTTCAGTCAATTGTTTTCAGGAAAGTACTTCCCAAGGTTATGGAGATAGTGTAAAAGCTTTAGAGCCGGAACAAAGGCAGACGAGTATGATGAATTACGAATCTAAGTTGTAAAAGTTATCAAGATTCGTTCTGAGGACACGAAACCAGAATGAAGGGATGTTTGAAATCAATGCTTATGTTGTGTTGGTTCATGAAATAATGATAAGAGAAAGGAAAATAAAAAGAAACTAAAGTGAAAAGGAATATAAAGGCAATAGAGTTTGAGGTATGATAAGGGAGTTGGGTATGAGAAAACCCTAAAGACTCGTAGCAATAGAAATAGAAAAGTATGCATTCGTCAGGATGAGGGTGATTCATCATGAGTTAAAATTAATGGTTGAAGGCATAAGAGATACATATATTTTATCCCCTGTAAGTTGGAAGGATTCGAGGAAACCTTGAGATAATTCGAAGGATAAATAATGAGACGCGGATAGACTGAGGAGACAAGGAAGTAAGAAATTAGGAAAATTGGATGAAGGAAGTGACCTTCAAGAATGTGAAGTGTAAGACCGGTGGCTCGATACCCAGAAAGGGAGACGCCAGGTATGAAAGATATCTCAACATTGAGGTGACTGTTGAGATAAACAACAAAAGTAAATAAGGAATTATTAAGAAGATGTTCACGTTGAACACGACCAATATCTTCCAGAACATCCTTGTTATCGTTACCAAATTAGGCAAGAAAAGCGGATAACCGTTGATATCTTTTGGAGGCCATATTGATTGACCTCATTTTGAATACAGATGTTATTGTGAAATTAGGCATATACTATCGAGGTGGGAATGATTGAATAAGACACCCTTATCAGGGATATATGACTTAATTTATCCATGGAAGGATGCATGTACCTTTTTAAAGGTGGAATTAAGGATAGAACATCGGTAACTTAAAATGAATCCTAGGGGAATGCATAAAGGTTGGCATTTCACCCTTAATAAGGATAGTATGAGTTTTGATAGTATGAATTGGAAAGGATTAAGGTAATAACAACCTTTAAGAATCAGTAGAGAAATTTTTTTCAGAAGTATATAGACAATGATTCTGGTATTAATAAATGGTATCTTGAGATGCCCTGTATCTAGGGAATACAGGAGGAACGATTCAAGGATAACCTTAGAGGTTTTACAAGGAGAAAGGTAATATTCAAAATTCTCAAGAATAGAAATGTTGATAAAGGAAATGTGACGTAATTATAATGATGCCAAGTGGGGCATGTGTTAAACCACGAGAAAGTATGGATTGAACCAGTAATGGTCGAAATTGTTCAGGGAAATTAGGACTTAAGATAAAAGATGTTCTAAGTATGATTGATAGTCAGTCGTGACAGTGATTAACCTCTAAAGACTGAGGCAATAACTTATGGAAAAATGGTGATATTTTTTTTTACTCATCAGATTTTAAGGAAAACATCTTCACATAAGCTGTGATTGAAATGAGGTAGAAAATTTATTTGGAGGTGGTTAAATTGACATTGACTGTAAGGAAATTTTACTATCAGGAAAGGCCAAAAAGGTGGCCGACACTTTAAAGGTAAGAGGATAATTATAGGCGCTTATGCCAAAGGAATACAGTGATGATGGTTAAAGCTATGAAGGTTGTATTATGGTTTGGAAGATTGACATTCCTTCTGATGACTGTGCAATACCCAACTGTAATAGTAGTTTGGTAAAGGTTTAATTCGTATAATCGCCATGAGCGGGCTATCTATCTTAGAAGGTACTATCTTGAGATAAGCCAGGACCATGTTACAGAAATGTTACGAAATGACTAAATGAACCTTTGAGATGCATGTCTCCCAATAAAGACATACGATTAAGAATGGTATTAACCTGCTATCGTTGCCTTCATTGAAACTCTTTTGCAATTTTATCTGCTTCATGTCATGAATGTACGTCAGGATCAGGAGTGTTCTTCATGAATCATGAACGGTGATCATGTTACCTCCTTAAAAGAATTCGATATGATATGTATGGACTCCGTATGGTTAGCTATTAAGTCTTCATGGAAAGCGAATGACTATAGTAGGTCAGTGGTGGGCCATAGTAATGCTCCAATGAGTCTATGAATAATGAGACAATGATAACTGTGAGAGTTATATTTTAATGAATGTTGAGATTGAGTACCACTAATCGGGTCGTGGTGATGTATAAGTTATCATTGAATAGACTAATTAAGTAGATTATTTACCTATTGAATATTTATTCCTCCTTATCAATAGAGGGTCGTATGACTATACGAGGAAAGTTGCGATGCAAGCATAGAATTCTAGTAACGATGATGTCTAGAATGAGATCCCAGATTCGATTTTCGATATCGAGGGAGTTTCAAAGGTGATTGTGTATAAGCTCGAGGAAGAGCATGGGTCCATAGAATGATGGATGGAATAGTAATTATTTAAGCATGTGAAATGCGATGCGATAATACTTGATATATATATACATATGTTTTGTTCTCCTATGACAAACCTCTGTAGTTCAGAGGTAGGTTCCAAGCCAGATATTTTGTGGCAATATATTTTTTTTCTCATATACACAATTCTCTTCAATTCGTTCTTTTCTCTTCTTTTCATTTCATATAAGCTGAGAAGAACAACCCTTCCAGAAGGGGAGGTATTGCTGAATGACTATCTATCTGTGTGATAGAAGCCTAGTAGGATACCATCTGTTGTTTAATTGCTTGTCAAGTACTAAAGGCTGACCACCTTCTGTACTAACTATGCAATAGAACAAGTGTTCATGATCATAGTGATCTCTCAACAAATTCCTTTACTTCTATATGATTGATCAAATTTTGGAAAATAGAAACAGCTGAAAAAGGAGTAGTAAAGTTATGGTGGTATTCGGAATGGAAACACATTCGTGATACTAAGGTGGACGTGGTTATTAAAAGGTTATAGAATGCTAACGAGCAAAAGTATAACCAGTATAATATTAGGAACGGAAGGTAGTAGCGATTACGAACTGGAAAAGAATGGGTATTGAGAAGCAAAAGCTCTAATGCTAGAAGCTATGATGAGAGTCTGTACAATAGACTTGAAAGAATTTGGAATGATCACTTAACACGGATTGAGTTTTCTTACGACAATAGATCATATGTCATTATCGAGTTGTCGCCTTATGAGATCCTTGAGGGAAGACAATGTCGATCTCCCTTATGTTAGGATGAAGTTGTAGAGCGCAAGATGCTCGGACCCGTAGTAGTTCAAAGGACCAAGGATATAATAGATCTAATCAGAGGACGGCTGGTAGTAGCCCAAGATGGACATAAGAAGTATGTTGATTTGACATGAAAGGAAAAAGAATAGGAAGTAGGGGACCTAGTGTTTTTAAAGGTATCCCCTTGGAAACCCTTGGAAAGGATTGATGAGGTTCGGAAAGAAAGGAAAGCTAAGTCCACAATTTGTCGGACCCTTGGATATACTAAACATACTGGGAAGTTAGCATACGAGCTAGCCCTACCCCCGAACCTGTAGCAAGTTCATAACGTGTTCAACGTATCAATGTTAAGGAAGTGTAATTCGGATGCCAGATAGATAGGGGCATATGAGCGCATAGACATGCAACCCGACGTAACCTATATGGAGCAACCAGGAAGGGTTATAGAGTGAAAAGGAATAAGTGCTTAGGAGAAGGGTTATCAAACTATTCAGAGTTTGATGGAAGAACCACAATGTGGGAAAATTTACTCGAGAGTTAGAAAGTGCAATGTTAAGAGAGTATCCCTATTCATTTTCTATCTGATTCCGGGACGGAATCCTTTTAAGGAGGGGAGACTGTAATAACCCCAAATTTTGGAATTTTTGAAACCCTCATGAATAGTGATTTTGCTGAATAAGAAAACTTTTCATGCCACACTATGTAGGGGTTCTTCTATTGTTATTCTGATATCTTATTAGTACTTTATATGGGATATAAGTGTATGTAAAGATCGTCAGAATCCAAATTCGAACACTTTGATTTTTCCCGAAAATCCACCAGATACAGAAAGAAGTGAGTATAAGGTAACAGGATAAATAGGATTTAAATTCAAGGATTTTAAGAGGGGATCATAAAAAGGAATATAATGTTTTGAGAAAGGTTAAGGAAACCTAAGTAATAAGATCCCGGGTATGATCCCTCAAACGATAAACGAAAACGAAAGTTAAGCGAACCGTATAACAGATCAGCGGTCATTAGCCAAATAATTAAAAGCTAATCAAAGAGATTAGTGGGGATGATGTCATCAAACCAATGAGAAGAGGACAAAGGAGGGAGGGTGACATCACATGGTGACATAAGCATGACCAAGCAAGTGTGTTGTTGGATGATTGTGAGCCACACAATATTTACCATGGTAACAACCTAATTAACAAGCAAAACAAACACAAAAATCAAAAGCAACCAAAACAAAAACATTTTCTTCTTCCCCCACTCTTTGCTCTCGGCTTTTCCATGAAAAGCAAAGGAGAAAATTTCAAAAATCAAGCTACACACCTTCATAATTCAAGAGGTTTGTTTTTTTAGCTTCCATAATTCATAACTAAGATGAGCCATAAGTTTAAGCTCAAGATTCCATGTTTAACATAGCTAATCAATTCATCAAAGTTCTTGGTGAATAGTGTTTTCAAGAAACTAACTTTGTGTTTTCTTATGTTTTCTTCAAGATCCAAGCTTAGTAAAGATAGTTAGTGGTTATTTAAGGCTTCCTAAGTGATTCTCCACTCTCCAAGGAAGGTATAATCCCTCCAAACCCTAACTTTACTTTGAGTATTAGGTTTGGTTTTCTTTGTTATAGTTCATGAGAGCATGATTCTTGTATGTTTAGAGTTTGGATGGAATTATAATAATTTTGGGTTATAAATCTTGGTTGTTGGTTGATGAACCTTAAGTATAATTAGTAGCTCTTGTTTGAGATTGAATAAGTTGGAAAAATCATGAGGTTATGGACTGAGTTAGTTAGGTTTGGATGAAGTTTGGTGGTATTGGTGGTTATGGGTTGATTTGTGGTTGATTGTGGTTGATTGTGGTTGTTTAAAATTTGGTAATCGCGTAAACATAGCCGTCGTAATGTCCGATTTACTTTAAGACTGTTTTGTTCTTAACAATCAGAACCCGTGAACTCACTGTTAGGTTTTGACCATTGCCATGATTATATAGTTCATGTTACGAGCTTCGTTTTGATATGTGGTTCGTTTGAATCCGATGTACGGTTTAGGAGAAACGACCGTTTTAAGTAACGGCATTTCGCGACGGAACCATTACCCCTCGCCTTACTTTGAAACCTTGGTTAAGGACTTTAAATGACTAATTGGGGTATGAAACAATTATGTTAAGTGTATTAGGCAGTTGGTAAGGTACTCGCGAAAGAATCGCTTTAAAATTCTTAATGGTTAATTTATTAAAAATGGTGGAGCCGAGGGTACTCGAGCGACATAAGTGAATCGTTAAGCGCAAAAGCAAACGTTAGAGTCTAATTGGTTAAAGTCTAGATTCTTAAGCGACTTTGGTTTAATTCCAACTTATATATTGTTTATAGGTTACCAGACTCGTCCCAAGCCATTTATAACCCCCAGTCGCTCAGGCAAGTTTTCTACCCGTTATACTGTTGTTGTGATGTAAATATATGTATATGCATTATCTTGTGATAAGTGCATGATTGTTATTAACAAATCTTGCGATATATTGGAGCATGTGATACGGTATATATGCATGTCTGTTTCGTAATCTTGATATCTAATTGTTGATCCAATTGCTTATAAGTTGCATAATACCTATGCTAGAGATAAGCAGTAGTTGCGTATACCCTTAGTATAGGGGACCCAAAGGTGAACATTTTTCTAAACCGGGAGTTGATGTTCCCGAGTATAATATATATATATATATATATATATATATATATATATATATATATATATATATATATATTGATATAGTTTTTAAAACTATTAATCGAATAAGGCTTATTCGATAACTTTATTTTATTTAATGAATATTATTATGAATATTCATTCGAGGACTTATGACTCCGCTTACTTTATTTAATGAATATTATTTTGAATATTCATTCGAGGACTTAAGACTCCGTTTATTTTATTTAATGAATATTATTCATAATATTCATTCGAGGTATTATGACTCCGCTTATTATTTAATAATATCCTTTATTTTATTAAAGAATAATATTTCGATAATCAAACTTATTTTCGATTATTCAAATAAAGATAGTACTTTCATATAAGTATATCTTTGGTTATTTAATATCCATTTCAAGTATGAGTTTTAAAACTTCTACTTCGATTATTTTTATAAGGATTATCTTCATGAGAATATTATTTAAATAATAATATTCAGATATTTCTAATATATCGGGACTGATTTATTTTAATAAATCAGCAGTACTCCAAACATTCTTAAAAATGTTTTCGAGTCTTCAAAATGATTTCTAAAAGTTAGGGCGGATCCCAAAACTCATTCTTTTATATTTAAGATCCTCCTTTTGAAGGGGATTTAAATACTCGCTCAAAACCTGGGGGATCCGGCTCTGTGGTGTATTTTACATTCGCAACGTGGTTGCTATTTTGAGAAAACAATTTGATTACTTGCCCAACGTTCGGGAAGTAAGTCCATCTAATTGAGTCGGCATAAGCGACAGGCCGGGGTACGGTCTATCAAAATGTAAGTGGCTGGGTGGCAGTCCATCAACGCGTAAGAGGCCGGGTGGCGGTCCAGCACAAGGTCCTTATGTGGCCAGGGTGATGACCGGTGGGGGATTCATCCATCTACTAGTAGAAAAGGTTACTTATTGGTATCTTTGCCTGATCAGCAAGATATCAGGTTTATGCCAAAATTCTGCTTTTCCAAATTCATTGGATATTGCAACTCTGTTTATAATTTTCATAACAGAGGTTTTCAAGAAGTGTATGAAATGTATATATATATAGATGTATATATATATATATATCGGGACTTAATGAAGTATCTCGTAACATCATTTCTTTCAAATGATATTTCAAAGATTGAATCTATTCAAGTCTTATCTTGTAGTCTCATCATTGTGATGAACTTTTAAAACTGATTATAACTTGAACGGTAGTAGTTCAAGTAGTATTTGGGAAAGATATAAGTATATTGGGGTATCTTGTAACTTCCTCTTCTCAACTTTTATCTGGTTATTGATTATCTTATGCATGGCAAAGATTTTCAGAAAAATGTTGAGACAAGGTTAGATATATGAGATCACCTTGCAACGATATTTTTATACAGTTATAAACTGGAACTCTGTGTATATTATACAGGTCAGAGAATTTCAAAGATTGTGAAAAGTATATATGTATATATACTGAATATTTTGCGACTTGGACGCATAAGAGATCAAACTTGGTTCATTTCTTTTGACCAAGACTTTAACGAGTACTATGAGAATGCTCATATATTGTTAATTATTCTACATATTATTTTGGTGGGCTTGTTGCTCACCCTTGCTTTCTTCTTCCATCACACAACAACAGATAGAAAAAATGAACAGGACCAAGCTCCCAATTCGCGAGCGGATAGGAAACGTTCCGCAGTTTCCTATAGGCATTGATGTCGCTGTAGCTGAGGTAGGAACTACCAATAGGCTAGGCTTTCAACTTTTGATGTACCAGACTTATGTATCTTTATCAATTGTAATAATGGCAAAGAAATGTAAATCTATTCGAAAACCCTTTTAAGGTGTAATGGCGTATAATTTTGGAATAAAATGACTCGTGTTATTTTTGGATATTCATCTCTGAGACTATAACTTGTGGTGTGTGTGTTTATTGTGGGGTCACAGTACAGAGTAGTTGATTGTTTATTAAGATTGGGTGTTATTAAGGGAAATGAAACTCGTGACAACCCGGATCCTCGACCCCGGATTTGGGGGTGTTACAGGATAAACATCAGCATCTAGGTCAAACTTAAAAACTAAAAAGTGTGAACAAGTTCATACCAAGTCAGTAAATGTTGGTTAATTAACTCAGAAACAGCTTAAACAAAAGCTGAAGGAAGTCAAAATGAAAAAATAGGAGAAACAGCCTAGAAAGAATGAAAATTGAAAAGTAAGTGTCAATAAGGAGAACAAATACAAGCCTTCACCCAATGAACCTAAAGAGGCATGTTTAAATTATGGTAGTACTAATCATCTTGTTGTTGCTTGCAGGATGAATAAATAGATAAATACAGTTCCTCCTAAATCAGAGTTTTGGGATAGAACAATTAGGTATAAACTACAGAATCCATATTTTCATTGTGGTAGTTTTTGTTCATTGAGTATCACAGTTTTTGGCATGCAATTTACACATTCATTGAGTATCACAGTTTGTATTATGAATATTATGAACTAAAACCCTCTTTAAATAAAACAAAAGTTATTTATGTATGTGTAAACTCTGATATTAAGAATGTTAGCATAAACTCTGATTTAAAGTCTTCTGCTACAAACATTAACAAACTTAAAAAGGCCAAAGGATCCACGAAAGTCTGGGTCCTTCAAAACACTAATTAATTATTTATCCAATTACAAGGTGTTATAGGGAGAATTTTGTATAACAATGTTTTGGAGGTTATTGGTAGGAATAAAGATCAATAGTGGTGTTTAGAGGGCGGAGGGAGGTTGTTTGTGGTGGTCGCTGAGCTTGTATGTTGAAACCTTAAGAAAGAATTGGGTTTTTGCTATTCTCTATTAAGTGTCGACTCATGTCTCATACAAGTGCCTACGTACCCTATTTATAGGGATCAAGCCTCACATAGTTCTTGCGGAACAAGTCACCTAGACTAGGGTTAGGGTTCTTCGACCCGTGCAGCCCAAGCCCATGATAAAATCAGGCTGTAATAACCCCAATTTTTTGAATTTTTGAAACCCTTATGAATAGTGATTTTGCCGATTATGCTGAATAAGAAAACTTTTCATACCACACTATGTAGGGGTTCTTTTATTGATCTTCTGAGATATTATTAGTACTCTATGTGGTATATACGTGTATGTAAAGATCGTCAGAATCCAAATCCGAACACTTTGATTTTTCCCGAAAATCCACCAGATACCGAAGGAATTGAGTATAAGGTAACATGGTTAAAGGGATTTAAATTCAAGGATTATAAGAGTGGTTCATTAAAGGATTATAAGATATTGAGAAAGATTTAGGGGAACCCAAGTAATAAGATCCCGGATGTGATCCCTCAAACAACGAAAGAGAACAGAGTTAAGCGAACCGTAAAACATATAAACGACCAAGGGATAAGCACATACAAGTAGAATGGGAAGGAAGCTTCCAAGAAAAGCTAAAACAAGTGGTTAAAAGAGAAGGTGACATCATCAAACCTTAAGGGAAAGACATGTGGCTTGGAGGTGAGGTCATCCAAGTGATGTCATCACTTTATCAAAGCAATCTCCACCAAGTATTCATTTCACAAACACCAAAATCAAAAGCAACCAAAACAAACACATTTCTCTTCTTCCCCCATCTATTGCTCTCGGCTTTTCCATGAAAAGCAAAGGAAAAATTTCAAAAATCAAGTTACACACCTTCATAATTCAAGAGGTTTGTTTCTTTAGCTTCCATAATTCATAACTTAGATGAGCCATAAGTTTAAGCTCAAGATTCCATGTTTATCATACCTAATCAATTCATCAAAGTTCTTGGTGAATAGTGTTTTTCAAGAACTTGAAATTTTGTTCTTGAGTTTTTGTTTAGATTAAGCTTTGGTAAGGACTTTCAAGGGTGATTCCAAGCTCCTTAGTTACTTTTACTCACCAAGGAAGGTATAATCTCATACCCTAGCCCTACTTTTATATATTTAGAGTTTTTGTGTTTGGAATGGTTCATGAGAAGCTTGATTATTGTGTATTTAGAGATGTGTTGGTTTTGTGATGTGTTTGGAGTTGTAAATCTTGTTGATTAGTTAAAGAACTTAGGTAAGCTTTTAGTTCATGATTGGGAAGTAGTGTAAATTGGAAATATTGAGTTGTTGGGGCTGTTGTAGCATTGTATGTATGAAGTTTGGTTGTATGGTTGAATTGTGGTTAATTGGTGGTTGATTTGGAGTAGGATAAAAATTGGTAATCGCGTAAACATAGCCGTCGTAATGTCCGATTATCCTAGACTATTTTTTTTCATAATATCAGGACCCGAGAACTCACTGTTAGGTTTTGCCCATTGCCATGATTAGATAGTTCATGTTACGAGCTTCGTTTTGATATGTGGTACGCTTGAATCCGATGTGCGGTTTAGGAGAAACGGCCGTTTTAAGTAACGGCGTTTCGCGAACGAACCATTTCCCCTCGCCTTACTTTGAAACCTTGGTTAAGGACCTTAAATGACTAATTGGGATATGAAACAATTATGTTAAGTGGATTAGGCAGTTGATAGGGTACTCGCGAAAGAATCGCCTTAAAACCCTTAATGGTTAATTTATTAAAAATGGTGGAGCCGAGGGTACTCGAGCGACTTAAGTGAATCGTTAAGCGCAAAAGCGAGCGTTAGAGTCTAGTTGGTTAAAGTGTAGATTCTTAAGCGACTTTGGTTTAATTCCGGCTTATGTTGTTGTTCATAGGTTACCGGACCCACTCTAAGCTTAAGTCTACCCCGGAGCACTCAGGCAAGTTTTCTACCCGTTATACTGTTGTGGTGATGTATATATGTATATGCATTATCTTGTGATAGATGCATGTTGGTTAATTAGCAAATTTTGCGATTTATTGAAGCATGTTGAGATGGTATATATATGCATGTCTGTTTCATAATTTGGTTAACTATCTGTTGATTTCAATGCTTATAAGTTGCATAATACCTATGCTAGAGATAAGCAGTAGTTGCGTATACCCTTAGGATAGGGGACCCAAAGGTGAACATTTTCTAAGACCGAGAGTCGATGTTCCCGAGTATATTATATATATATATATATATATATATATATATATATATATTGATATAGTTTCAAAACTATTAATCGAATAAGGTTTATTCGATAGCTTTATTTTATTTAATGAATATTATTCTAAATATTCATTCGAGGACTTATGACTCCGCTTATTTATTTAATGAATATTACTTTGAATATTCATTCGAGTACTTATGACTCCGCTTATTTATTTAATGAATATTAGCTTGAATATTCATTCGAGGACTTATGACTCGGTTTATTTTATTTAATGAATATCAGTTGAATATTCATTTGAGGACTTATGACTCCGTTTATTTTATTTAATGAATATTATTTTGAATATTCATTTGAGGACTTATGACTCCGCTTATTTATTAAATAATATTCTTTATTTTATTAAAGAATAATGTTTCGATAATCAAACTTATTTTCGATTATTCAAATAAAGATAGTACTTTCGTATAAGTATATCTTTGGTTATTTAATATTCATTTCAAGTATGAATTGTAAAACTTCTACTTCAAATTATTTATATAGAGATTATCCTTATGGGAATATTATTTAAATAATAATATTCAGATATTTTCTAATATATCGGGACTGATTTATTTCATTAAATCAGCATTACTCCAAACATTCTTAAAAATGTTTTCGAGTCTTCAAAATGACTTTTAAAAGTTAGAGCGGATCCCAAAACTCATTTATATATTTTAGATCTTCCTTTCGAAGGGGATTTAAATACTCGATCAAAACCTGAGGGATCCGGCTCAGTGGTGTATTTTACATTCGCAACGAGGTTGCTGTTTTGAGAAACATCTTGATTACTTGCCCATCGTTCGGGAAGTAAGTTCATCTATTTGAGTCGGCATAAGCAACATGGGCTCAGTGGGCGTCCATGAAAGTGTAAGTGGCTCAGTGGGAGTCCATCAAATGCGTAAGTGGCTGAGTGGCAGTCCAGCATAAGGTCCTATTACGGCCAGGGTGATGACCAGTGGGGAATTCGTCCATCTACTAGTAGAAAAGGTTACTTATTGGCATCTTTGCCTGATCAGCAAGATATCAGGTTTATGCCAAGGTTTTCTCCTTTCCAAATTCATTGGATATTACAACTCTGTTTATAATTTTCATAACAGAGGTTTTCAAGGAGTGTATGAAATATATATATATATATGTGTGTGTATATATATATATCAGGACTTAATGAAGCATCTCGTAACTTCATTATTTATAATGATATTTCAAAGATTGCATCTATTCAAGTCTTATCTTGTAGTCTCATCAGTGTGATGAACTTTTGAAACTGATTATAACTTGAACGGTGGTAGTTCAAGTAGTATTTGGAAAAGATATAAGTATATTGGAGCATCTTGTAACTTCATCTTTTAAACTTATATCTAGTAAATGATTATCTTATGCATGTCAAAGATTTTCAGAAAAATGTTGAGACAAGGTTAGATATATGAGATCACCTTGCAACGATATTTTTATACAGTTATAAACTGGAACTCTGTGTATATTATACATGTCAGAGGATTTCAAAGATTGTGAAAAGTATATATGTAAATATATATACTGAATATTTTGCGACTTGATCGCGTTAAGATATCAACTTGGTTCATTTCTTCTTGACCAAGACTTTCATGAGTACTATGAGAATACTCATATATTGTTAATTATTATACACATTATTTCGGTGGGCTTATTGTTCACCCTTGCTTTCTTCTTTCATCACACAACAGCAGATAGACAAGATGAACATGACTAAGCTCCCAATTTGCGAGCGGATAGGAAACGTTCTGCAGTTTCCTGTAGGCGTTGATGCCGCTGTAGCTGAGGTAGAAATTACCAATAGGCTAGGCTTTCAACTTTTGTTGTACCAGACTTATGTATATTTATGAATTGTAATAATGGCAAGGAAATGTAAATTTATTCAGAAACCCTTTTTATGGTGAAATGGTTTATAATTGTGGAATAAAATGACTTGTGTTATTTTTGGTATTCATCTCTGAGACTATAACTTGTGGTGTGTGTGTGTATATTGTGGGGGTCACAGTACGCAGTAGTTGGTTGACTGTTAAGATTAAGTATTGATAAGGGAAATGGAACTCGTGACAACCCGAATCCCCAACCCCGGATTTGGGGGTGTTACACAGGCCTTCATCCAATTAGTCACGTAAATCTCGACCGGCTCCACACATTTCCTACATTCTCACGGCATCTCCGCATTTCTTCCTGTGATTGCAGGAATTCCCCGTGTCGGCCCCGAAATTTACGAGCAACTCAGTCATCTATGAGTCATTTTCCATGTTATACATAAAGTCCTTTTACGCGGCCGACCTGGTCGCCTCAGCCCGCACCACCTCTTCTCTAAATCAATAAATAAGATATCTCCTTTATTTTGCACAAGATGTGGGCTCATGGGCCCAGCTGGCATATAAGCACTTGAGCCCAGCTCACACGTCACGAGCCCAGCCCGCGTATGGGAGCCCAGCTCGCACATGAGAGCTCAGCCCTCATGTGCTAGCCAAACTCGCATATGAATCCATATTTTTTGGCCCACATGTGTGAGCCCAATTCTCCAATGCAACCACAGGGACCTGTTTAGGGCCCATGACCGAAAGTGGGCATAATAACTATCCCCCAAAAAACTTGGTCGCATCTTGAGGCTAGAAATTTTCTAACATTAGCTTTTCTGATCTTGCGAGTACGAGCTCACGAGGTCGCACCCGACCGCCTCTCATGCCTTTCAACAGTCATGAGTTTTGAACTCATGATAGCTGTAGGACAGCTTGTGTAGGGAGCCGTGTCATCCTTTGAGATGATGACACGTGTTGCTTCCCCTTTCTTTCTCCTACCCCTATAATATGTGGAACTTCAACTTTATTTCTTCCCTTTGCCAAGAACACTAACAAATTATTGTCCATTTTTCTCAAGAATCTACCACATCCAAAACAACCATCACCACAAGAATCGTCTACCGGCGATGATATTCTCTGGCAACAGATTCATCAGGATCATCTTTTGAATCATCTACAGGTATCCCTTTGATCCAAAAACATGCATTCTCATTCTTGTTTGTTCATATGCACCATATGAGCACACACCGCCTGCTCGATGCGAGCTCACACACAATCAATAACTATGATGCGAGCCCCTTTGCTCGCATAAACATTTAGACGCGACCCCGTGTGTGACGTGAGGACACTTAGGTGCGACCCCATATTTATTTTTATATATTTTTAGGGAAACACATTAACTTCCACCATCTCTTACAGATGTCGAGTGCGTCTTCTGCTCACTTCTACGGGTCATCTCGTTCATCATCCAGCCCGGCTTGCTCTTCAGCTACTCCATCTCCTTTGAACCAATATCCACCTGAGCAGAGGGGCTCAAAGGACTTCCAACGCAATCTCACTCTCTCTCTCTGGCCACCTCATCCAACTTATTTCTCCCAGCTCTGTTATCACCCGGCCCTAAAAATTGCTCGATTTGAGAACTTGATGCGAGCCAGTGGTTCCAGCTCACAAAAACCTCCATCTCTACCCCAACCCTGAAGATTACACCAGGGAGACCAACATTTATGATTGAAGAAATAGACCTGTGGATATTTCTAAGAATCCTGCATCACTTAGAGTAGAAGAACTTTTAAGACGCGAGCCCACTTCTATTGACAAAGAGCGAGCAGAGGAGATCCTAAGGGAAATGGCCCAAGAGAGAGAGGCTCGTCTTAAGCAAGCTGAAGCTAATGACCTCGACCCAATTTATCTTGATTCTGAATCCACTGACAGTGATCTTGGTAGTGCTTACTATGACACCAATAAAGAGAAGAAGCCTGTTACCGCAGAATTTCCCATCCTAGGGCTCGAGGGTGAAGAAGACGAATCGCATTGGTCTTATAATTCCCCTAAGAGCGAGGAGGTGGCATATGTGACAAGACAACTCAACATCTGCAACTACAACTATATTCCTGTGGTTTCTCCTGACCCGTATGTGCCTCCCTCTCAGCCCGAGCTAGAGGGCGAGATCATTTTTAGAAAATAAATCATTCTGGACGGGGAGGAGAGCTCGACCTCAGCCCAAGAGGAGACAAAAGCTCTTGCCTGTCATGACCTCGCCTCTTCTCTCACTCAGAAGCACCTGGCTGAGTGTATCGAGCAGTTCTAACTCGAGGGTCATGTTATCCTGACCAGGCCGCACATGCGATGTTATAGGTTTAACTACCCAAGAATGGAGGAAAGGTGCCCCGCATGGTCCTTTCCACCTTTCTTCTCAGGTTAGGGATCTCTTCACCTCTCCACCCTTTTATTAGAGATGTGTGTGAGTACTACCAGCTCACACCATTACAAATCAACCCGGATGGATACCGGGTCGCCATTCCTCTGTACATCATGTACCACAAGTGTGGCTACCCCTTCTAACCACAAGGCAACTAGGTTACCTTCTCAACCTAAAGCACTCGCCAAACGACTTTGGGTATTTCTATCTCTCTGTCTGGTCATGCTACAACAAGAAGAACCTTATCCACAATGGGCCGAGTAACTCAGGGAAGTGGAAGAGCCAATAATTCTATATTCATGAAGTAACTCGAGTCCAAACTCACTTTTAATATAATCCATGTGAGTTTCCTCTGGCCCCACTTCCCTTTATTTCTTTATAATATTCCATTTTGCTAACCTAATTCTTTATCACCAGCCACCCCGCCTCGAACTGTCCTCCAAGGGCAAGAGAAGATAAATGCGGACATCCTTCTTGAACTTCCTCTCGCGGGCAGAGATATCCGTAAACTCATAACGACCTCAAACCTGGTCGCATGTGGGTTCTTGAAGGAAGGGGTAAGACTTACCCCCAAGAAGAAGAATCCAAAAAAGAGAACCAGAAAAGGTAAGAATATCGGGCTCGCACCTGCGAGCCCGTACCTGCGAGCCCGTGTGCTCGCGCTTTATATTTTATGCACATGTCCCACTTCATATTGCACTTTTTACTTCCTGCATCTCTTATCTGCTCGCATCTTGCTATAACTAATATATTATATATTGTTCATTTTCAAAAATGGCCATCTCGCCCATTTCCTTCATGGAAGAGGCTGAGCAGACTGCGGCCTCGGGCTCAGTTCAGCACATTTTTACGGCCACAGCGGCTCGCTCTCAAGTGGCCCCCCAGCTCGCATGACTACCCTCACAGAGCACCTCAAAAGTGGATGGACCTCTTCTCGGCTGAAAAGGCATCGTGGCCCTAAGGATAGGAAAACTGGCGAGCCTGACCCGAAAAGAGCTACTCCATCTGATGCCCCTTTCCCCACTTCTTCCTCTGCCAGTGCAGTTGCGACAATATTTGGCCGGCTCGCTCAGGATAGTATCAGCGACCAGGATGTGAAAAATTGGACCTCAACTTCTCTCGAGGCCAATAATGATGCATTGACCAAGGCCGCTGCCGCAGTGTACTTTTGCCAACTTAAAGCTGGATGCCAAGGTGAAGTCCCTTCAGGGCAAGGTCAATGAGCACGGGTAGGAGAAGGTTAAGCTTGTAAAAATTATAACCAAAAGATGCTTGACCTGTCTTCTGCTCACGAAAAGGCACTAAGGGACCAGAAGGAGGACCATGACCTGGCCGCGGATGAGTGGAAGAAGGAGAAAGAGGCCCTTGAGGAGAAGGTGGTGGAGCTGGAGGGGTCACTTTCTGCCCTGACTGCGAGCCTGGAGGCCGCCCTCGCGGATTCCAGGAACCTGGGGGCTAGAAACTTCATGAAGATTTTCATTAGCAAGGTTCCTGACTTCGATTGGGGTGCTCTAGGCACAGGTACAGCTAGGCATGCTGAAAAGCTAAAGTTTGGAGATGGAGAGGGATGCTCAGATTGTAGAGGAGGCTCGTGTAGCAGCTGAGCAGGCCCAGAAGGAGGCGGAGGCCAACAAGTCTTAGTTTAATTTAATTTGATAAACTTTTTGATGGGATAACGGGCACCCCATTTATAGTATCTTGCCCTCAAGTCTCAACTCTGAACTACGGTTGTTGTAAAAGTTTCCAAGTATTCTATGCTCACACTTACTTTTTCTGTGCTAGCTGATTTCCCTTGTTAATTTTCTTAATTTTATGTAAGTTTGATATGCCCTTACTGACCTAGGGTTATCATAGCCTTGGCCGCGTATGGCGGGTGTTACACCTTAACAGCGAGCCGAGCCCACCAGCTCGCATCATCTTCCTGTCTCTTATTTTATACTGTATGTGCCCGCATTTACTTTTCATGTAAAACAAGTAAAATTAATGATAATTTTAAGTAAAATAGGCTCACATCGCTGCTCACTCATATTTGTTGCATGTATACTTGCGTTAGCGAACTGGGCCCATGGGCTCACATATCGTTATTGTATTCTTTCTTCTCATAATGCGAGCTATATAGTTCAAGTCAGATTTGCTCGCATCCTTCTTCCTTTATTAGAAATCTTCTTTTAATATGATGAACTTTTACCACTACTGGTCTAGAGTTATCGCAACCCTCCTCGCGTATGTATTTATAGTATCTTGCCCTCAAGCCTCTACTCTGAACTACGGTTGCTGTAAAAGTTTCCAAGTATTCTATGCTCATACTTACTTTTTCCGTGCTAGCTGATTTCCCTTGTTAATTTTCTTAATTTTGTGTAAGTTTAATGTTCCCCTACTGACCTAGGGTTATCATAGCCTTGACCGCGTATGGCGGGTGTTACCTTAACAGCGAGTCGAGCCTACCAGCTCGCATCATCTTCATGTCTCTTGTTTTATACTGTATGTGCCTGCATTTACTTTTCATGTAAAAAAAGTAAAATTAATGATAATTTTAAGTAAAATAGGCTCACGTCGCTGATCACTCATATTTGTTGCATGTATACTTGCGTTAGCGAGCTGGGCCCATGGGCTCACATCTCGTTATTGTATTCTTTTTTCTCATAATGCGAGCTATATAGTTCAAGTCAGATTTGCTCACATCCTTCTTCCTTTGTTAGAAATCTCCTTTTAATATGATGAACTTTTACCACTACTGGTCTAGAGTTATCGCAACACTGGACGCGCATGGTGAATTCGTTTATTTGATAGAGGGCCGAGCTCATCGGCTCGCATCCTTGAGCTCGTGTTGCCTTTTTAAATTTAAAATAAGTAGAATATACTCATGTTAAAACTAAGGAAAACAAACTCACATCCCTACTGGCCTATTATTGTTATATGGCCGTGTATGGCAGGTTTATTTCCCTAGATGCGGGCTGGGACCACAAGTTTAACAAAGGGGACGCGAGCCAAGGATACAGGCTCGAATTACAACTATCCTTAAACTTTAAGTCAGCTCTAAACTCACATGGCATGCTTCTAGGTAATCTTAGGGTACCTCTTTCTACTTTCATAGTTTTATCCTCATCTTTAACAGTCCGTTTTGTGCCCACTATTTCCTAGCGGGCCCAGGCCCATCTTGGTTTATAGACCTTGTTGTAAAGCAAGCTGATGCCCGGCTTGACTTATGATTTTAACATGTTAATGAAGCAACTGTTTTGCCCTCGCATGGGCTCCTAAGGATAAGCTCTTTTGCTGGTATTTTAATCTATTAATAGATGTCAAAATATCAAGGCAACAAATAAATATCAATCATTCATTCATAAATAATGGAAAGTGAAAAGATTACATGCTTGTGGTCTTAGGGAGGAACCTATATGGCACTACCCCACGAGACTTAGGAATATTTTAAGATAATACTAAGTCTGAAAAGAATAATGTTACTGATAATACTTGCGGAGATGCTCCGCATTTCAGGCTCTCGGGATCAATTTGTCCTGAATATCATTGAGGTGATAGGTTCCCTCCCAAAGCACTGATTTTATCTTGTAGGGGCCTTCCCAATTTGCTTCAAAGACTCCGAGGCTTACAACCTTGGTGTTTGGCATGACCAGGCGCAAAACCAGATCTTCCGCCTTAAAAGTCCAGGCTCAAACCTTGTTGTTGTAGTACCTTGTTGTCCTCGGTTGATCTATTGTTATCATGATCTGAGCATCCTCTTGAGTCTCTTTAATCATGTCCAAGTAGAGTCGATGGTTGACCTCATTCGTCTCTGAGTCATAATTATCCCTTCAAAAAGATCATGCCCCTACTTCAACCGGCACCATGGCCTCAGACCCATATACCAAATAGAAAGGGGTCTCCCTAGTTGTAGTCCTAGGGGTCGTGTTGTAAGATCACAGGACCTGTGTGAGCTCCTCTGGAAATGTTCCTTTCTTTTCCTCAAGCTTTTCGTTCAAGATGTGCTTAATAATTTTATTAATAGCCTCCGTCTTTCCATTGCTTTGGGGATGACAAACTACACTAAAACTCTTTTGAATTCCCAGCTGCTCACTGAACTCTCGCATCTCCTTGCTATCGAACTGCTTCCCGTTATCAGATACCAACTTGTAAGGGATGTCATAGCGGCATACAATGGTTTTGTATATAAATTCATTGAGCTTATTTGCGGTGATGGTGGCCAAAGGCTCGGCCTCTGCCCATTTAGTGAAGTAATCCACCGTAGCAACTGTATATTTGACACCCCCTTGCCTTTGGGAGTTCTCCAATCAGATTGATTCCCTACATAGCAAAGGACCAAGGGCTAATGAGGGATGTGAGAGGAGACATGGGGCTTTTATAATAATTGGCATACCGCTGGCACTTATCACAAGCTCGAGAAAATTCAAAGGCATCTTTTTTCAGTGTTGGCCAATAGTAACCCTAACGAAGGACTTTCTGAGCTAGGGAACTACCCTCCGAGTGATTGCCACAAATGCCCTCATGCACCTCCCTTAGGATATAGTGGAATTCATCTCCGTCTATGCACTTAAGGAGGGGCACATTAAACCCTCTTCTGTATAGGATCCCGTCATATATCACATAGTTGGCTTCCTTGTACTTTATTCTTCTTGCTTCATTATTTTTATCTGGAAGTGATCCTTCCTTTATGTAAGCTAAGATAGGTGTCATGCATGTGGGGCCGAAGTCGCTACCAATGTTTTCCACCTCATATTCGAGCACATTAGGCTGCCTTTGTATATCAAGGGGCATGACCCCTAACAAAGTGGCCTCATGGCATGAGCCAAGCTTAGCCAGCTCGTCCACGCCTTCATTCTGCCCGCGCGGAATCATTTCTAGCCTCACCTCATTGAACCTTGCAATTATCCTCTGTGCACACTTCAGGTAAAGCTCTGTTTTTGGCCCCTAAGCTTGGTACCCCCCATTTACCTGATAGACCACAATCATGGAGTCGCTGAACACATTCAAGTTCTCCTAGCTTGAGACCGTTAATTAGGATTTCATACTCAACATCATTTTTGGTTGCAAGGAAGGCCAGATGGGTCGCACGTCTGATCTTGTGGGCCTCCGGGATGATCAGCTCAATTCCAGCTACTGCCCCATCTCCATTAGAGGCTCCATCCATAAATAGGCTCCACCATGGGGAACTATTTTGGCTTTCCAACCCGACATCCTCTTTACTAGGTATAACAACAAGGGTTCCCTACTCCACTTCCTGATGTCGAGAAAATTATAGGATAAAATCGGCCAGGGCTTGGCCTTTGATTGCGGTCATTGGCTTATAATCCACCTCGAACTGGCTGAGCTCAACCGTCCACTTCAATATTTGACCAGATTCCTCCGGCTTGTCCATTACCTTCCTGAGGGGATAGGAGGTTCGTACTTTTATCCTGTGCATCTGAAAATAGGGCCTGAGCTTTTGGGAGGCCAGGATCAGAGCATATGCTAATTTCTCGAGACTTGTATACCGAGTCTCTACATTAGCTAGCCTCTTACTCACATAGTGTACCAAGAGCTGGATACCATCTTCCTCTCGGACCAATACAACCCTTACTGCAAAGTTACAGATGGTCAAGTATATGACCATAGTCTCACCTGCCTTTGGGTTGGACAACATCGGGGGACTGTAGAGGTGCTTTTTTATGTTCTAAAAAGCTTTCTCACATTTTCATGTCCACTCAAAATACTTTCCCACTCCTTTAATTGCTTTGAAGAACTCTTGGCATTTGTCTGAGGAATTTGAGATAAAGCGATTAGGGCAACCACTCACCCCGTTAAGCGTTGGACGTCCTTCACCCGACGTGGGGATCTCATCTCTAATAGAGCTTATATCTTGGTGGGGTTGGGCATAATGCCCCTATGGTTGACAATAAATCCCAGAAACTTCACAGAATCGACCCTGAACACACATTTCTAGGGGGTTGAGCTTCATCCTGTACTTCTTCAGGATCTGGAACATGTCTGATAGGTGGTGGATGTGATCATTTGCTTCCTTTGACTTCACAAGCATATCATTCATATACGCCTCCATAGTCTTTCCCAATTGGTGCTTAAATATCTTGTTTACCAATCTCTGGTAGGTTGCCTCAGTGTTAAGGAGCCCGAAGGGCATCCTGATGTAACAATAGAGGCCTCAATCAGTAATAAAAGAGGTATGTTCCTGATATGACCCGTACATTAGGATTTGGTTAGTTCCCGAGTAAGAATCCATAAATCTAAGTAATGTGTGTCCAGCTGTGGAATCAACCAAGTGGTCGATCCAGGGTAGAGGAAAGTTGTCCTTCGGGAAGGCTTTGTTGAAGTCAAAGAATTCCACACATGTCCTCCATTTATCATTTGGTTTCTTGACAGGCATTGGGTTGGCCAACCACATAGGGTAGAAGGCTTCCCTTACAAGCTCTGCCTCCATCATTCTATCCACTTCTTCTGTGAGGGCCTATGCCCTCTCTCCACTAATTGGTCGCCTCTTTTGTCTGACCCCCTTCTTTTTTGGATCTAAGTTGAGCCGGTGGCACATGACATTTGGGTCAATCCCCACTATATCAGAGTGTGACCATGCAAAGACATCCAAATTTCTCCTCAAGAATTGGGCCAGGTCTTCTCTCAGTTCGGTGCTTAATTCAAAGTCTATTCTGAGTACCTTGGAAGGTCATTCGGGTCTACCAAGATTGGGATTGTGTCTTCTGCGGCCCCAACCTTATCGATCATTGAGGGCATTCTCGGGTCCAAGTCTGCTTGAGCCTCACTACTTTCTCCCACTTCTGTGATTGTCAAACCTTTCTGTGTCCTTGATCTCGGGTTGATGAGCTCGAACCAGATTTACCAAGGGTTCAGAGGTCATGGTGACCGTGCGAGTGATTCCGTTGGGCAGATATATGGTTATTATTGTTTCTTCACGTGCCCACTTCCCTTTATTGAGTCTTGTAGCGACTTGTTCCAGGCTCTCTTCTTCATGACTCGCCTCTTCTACTATCCCCTCTTGTACCAACATAATGGGCTGAGATGCCTCTATTAGCAGGGCCCCTGGGCGCAGTTCCACCTGAATCCCCATATGCTTGAAATAGTCCTCTGACACTTCCTCGATTGAGGTCATATTGCAAGTTTCGTGTCCCTCAAGATGTACTATTTTACTGCTTTCTGCCTCTTCCATGACGACATCACTTTCACCTGGATTGGTCATCTCTTTCGAGGTGTTCCCTAGATCTGCTGCCCTGAATGCCTAATTGTAGCAGACTCTTGATTCGTATTGACAGCTCTTCAAGAAGCCTACCCCCGTGGGAGTCGGGAATTTTACTCTCATGTGATGGATCGAGGTCACCATCCTTATTGCCCTCATAAGGGGCCTTCCCACTATAATATTGTAGGCACAAGGCTAATCTACAACTATAAACATGACGATCTGGGTGTCCACACAAGGTTCTTCTCCCAAGGTCACTGGAAGCCGGATCATCCCTTTCACACCGATTGAGTTTCCCGTGAACTCGTACAAGTGCCCACCCGTCGAGGTTAATTCTCTATCAAGCAAACCTAGCTTCTTGTAGGCATCGTAGGTCAAAACATCAGTCGAGGTCCCGATATTCACCAATGCTCGGTGAACATTCACCATCCCAATCTTCATTTTTGTTACCAGGGCATCAGTATGAGGGTAATGCACCCATTTGGCATTGTTCTCCCTAAACACAATGTCATCAGCCTCCCTTTCAAAGAGCTCCGGGGGCCTTTGGCTCAGATGGTTGACGTTGGTGAGAGGCTTGTCTTTCGCTTCCTGGGCATACCTGTCCATCGCTTTCCGATTGTCTCCGCCAATATGAGACCCTCCTAGAATTATATGTATGATATTGGCTCGAGGTACTCTCTCTTTCTCTTCTGAGGGTAGAGGGGGGACTGTATGATAGTCTGTTCTGTACTTTCGAACCTCCTTTACAACCCACTCAGTAAGCTTCCTTGATGGATCAGCTTCTCATTTTCATCTTTGAGCTGTTTGTAATCAGCCGTTTCATGCCCCATGGCCTCATGATATGCACAATACTTTTAAGTATCCCTCCTGTTGTAGTCCGTGAGGGGGTTGCCTTCCTAAATACCCCCTTTCCGGTGTAGATAGCATATATATGGTCAATGGAGGCCACAAGAGGGGTGTGCATCAGCCATTTGCTCGTATAAGGTCTTTCCGAATCCTTGGTCGTCTCTTTTCCCTGGGCAGACTTCTTTGGGCTTGAACTATCCTGATATGTCTTCCTCCTTTCATCATGACTTGAGGACCGGTCTCTCTTGTCTCGATAGTTCTCGCTGATTTTCAGCTCCCTCGTTGACTTCTCCACCCTCTTAAAGGGTTCATCTTGCTCATAGAATTCTACCAAGGTCCTTGGCTCACTAGCCTGGATGCTTTTCCAAAATTTCGACCCTTCTTTTAACCCTACAATCAAAAAGTTCTTGATGGTCTCCTCGCTGGCGCCTCTCACTTTAGGAACTTCGATATTGAACCGGAGAAAGTACTCTGCCAGAGGCTCCCCTTCCCTTTGTTTGATATAGGCTAGCATGGCCATAGGAGGTGAGTAGTGGAGGGTGGACTGAAATTGCCTGATGAACAGGTCCTCCAATTTCCGCCATGTTCTTATGGTAGTCGGTCCCAACTTGGAGAAACATTATTGGGCACTCCCTCGGAGTGATGCTGTGAAGAGTCTGTAGCGGGTTGGCTCTGGCACCTGATATACCTCCATCTCAGTGTTAAACTGTATAAGATATTCTGACGGGTCGGCTTCGCCATTAAATAGAAGATCGGGGTTGTGCTTGAATATTCGAGGTAAGGGAGATGATCGAATAGCGGTCGTGAACGGAGAAGGGGTCATTGAGGTCGGGGGTCCCCTCTCCTCCCACTCCATCTGGTCTAGGATCCTTCTTAGTCTCCCACTCTAATGACTTTTCTCTCCCTGTCACCATTTGCATTACTCGAGTGGTGAGAGCCCTGAGGTCGTTCATGGTGTCCCCCCTTCCAGACCGCATATGCGACTCCTCTTCATGATTGTCTCTGCATCTACTTTGATCCTCCCTTCTGGGTGGGGTGCGCTGACGTCTTTCTGGAGGAGTCGCTGCATGCTTTCTTTTTGGGTTTCTCTAATCTTCGGGTACCTTCTCTTTTCTCTCTTTTTTGCAATTCTCTAACTTGAGCCTGAGGTCATGCTCACTTAGCTTCTTGCCCACGCGGTCTAGCACACTAGTCGACCTCGCCTCGAATGAAGCTGGCTTCAACCCCGATCTCTTAGAGATATGGCTACCCCGCTCGACCTGATCTTGAATATCTCTTTCCCTTCTAGTGATACCTCTATCTTCTACTTGGTCTCCGTTGCCAAGTCATCAAACTCGTGGATCAGCCTTTTTTGAGGACCCTTGCCCTTCTTGCTATACTGGGAGACCTTGAGGCGACGTGCCTTACGCTTGGCGTTCCGGACTGAGCTTTTCTCTACCCTAGACATTCGGGTGTTAATCTCGTTCATCTGGTCGGCTAGCCCCTCGAGATACATCATGACCGCCTGCCCGTCCATGATTGCGGTTGGTGGATATGGTGCCTGATTCTCCAGGGGCGTGTGCTCGACTCCGTTTTGGTCCTTCTTCTTGCCCTCGCTTCCTGGTGTCACCACTAATTTGCTTTTTTTGGTCATCTTTTCTCCCTAAGATGAAATTCCTCTCCTTCTAGCGCCAAATGTTATAGGGAGAATTTTGTATAACAGTGTTTTGGAGGTTATTAGCCGAAATAAAGATCAAGGGTGGTGTTTAGAGGGCGGAGGGCGGTTATTTGTGGTGGTGGTTGAGCTTGTATGTTGACTCCTTAAGAAAGAATCGGGTTTTCGCTATTCACTATGTTAGATATATTTGATAATGTCATGGCTAATGTGATTTATGTCTAGTTTTCAGATCTTACTTAAACAGGATAAATCAGTACTTACTGGAAGTCAGGACTTAAGGATATCAGTACTTATATTATCAGGAGATAATTATCACAAGATGGATATCAGAACTTAAGTACTGAAGGACGTTCAGATAAGGAAGGCAGCTGGTTAAAGGAAAGAAGATCGAGACAAACATAAGAAGAGATATGCTTGAAGAAGGAATTTTATGAAGAATAGAATACTTGGAAGAAAAGATATCTGATTGATATATTTTAGGAAGCAGAATTATATTCCATATCAATTAGCGATTATCTTGTAACTGTGTAGTATATAAACACAGACATAGGGTTTACACTATAAGTGTTATCACAATCGAGAAGATTATTCATTGTAACCCTAGTAGCTCTCGTGATATTTGTTCATCACTGAGAGAGAACAGTTCCATACTGTAACAGAGTTTATTGTTTCAATAAAGTTTGTTTTCTGTTACTTGAGTTATTAAAGTTTGATTTGATTGTACTATACACTGTATTCACCCCCTCTACAGTGTGTGTATGACCTAACAAGTGGTATCAAAGCCTATCTGTTAACGCACAAATAGTTTAAGATCTAAACACAATCATGTCTGAAACAGAAACTCCAACTAGCCCACCAAAATTGAAGAACCTCCAAAGACACAAATTCAAAGCCGGTATGAGACTATCAGAGTTCCCATATTGAGACCATCTGAATATCCCATATGGAAGGTGAGGATGACCATATTCCTGGAAGCGACAGATCCAGAATATCTTGATAGAATCAAGGAAGGGCCTCACAAACCAACCAAGCTCGCTGTTGCAGTTGCAGGTGAAGCAGCAAAGACTGTACCAAAGGAGAAGAGTGATTACACTGCTGAAGATATCGCATCAATTGCTAAGGATGCTAAGGTACGACACTTACTGCATAGTGCCATTGATAATGTAATGTCAAACAGGGTAATAAACTGCAAGACTACAAAGGAGATATGGGATGCCTTGGAAATAAGATGTCAGGGAACTGATACGATTAAGAAGAACAGGAAGACAATACTCACTCAAGAGTATGAACACTTTGACTCAAAGGCTAATGAGTTATTGACTGATTTATATGATAGATTTGTCAAACTCTTGAATGATTTGTCACTGGTTGATAAGGAGTATGATCTTGAAGATTCAAACCTTAAATTCCTGTTAGCTCTTCCTGAATGCTGGGATTTGAAGGCAACAACAATAAGAGACAACTACAATCTTGATGAAACAACTCTTGATGAAATTTATGGAATGCTCAAGACTCATGAACTTAAGATGGAACAAAGAAGCAAGAGGAAAGGAGGAAAGTCAAGGACAGTTGCTCTTAAGGCTGAAGAAGAATCCCCCAAAGCAGCTACCTCAAGGAAAGACAAGGGTAAAGCTCTCTTCATAAAGTCTGATACTGAGTCATCAAGTTCTGAAAGTGATGATGACTCAGAATCTGAAAGCTTGCCTGAAACGGATGCTGATGAAGAGATGATAAAGCTGTGTGCTCTTATGGTGAAAGGGATCACAAAGATTGCATACAGGAAGTTCAGGAAGGGAAAGAAGTTTTCCAGGAAAGGCACAAGTTCTGATAAGAAGAATTTCAGAAAATCTGAGAGCAGAGGAGGAAAGGCTGACAGAGGAGATTATACAAATGTCAAATGCTACAACTGTGGTGAGAAAGGCCACATATCTCCTGATTGCAAGAAAGTGAAGAGTGACAAATGCAAGGCTCTCGTCACAAAGAAGAAAAGCTGGACAGACACCTCAGATTCTGAAAGTGAGGAGAATTATGCCTTGATGGCAAATGTTGATAAAGCAAGTGCTGAAAGTAGTTCTGAAGCTGCTGAATCAAAGGTACCTCAAACTACTTATGCTTTTCATACTGATGATATTAGTGAGTTGAGAAAATATCTTAAAACCATGTTTATTAGTTATAGAGATCAAACTTTAACATGTGAAAGATTAACTTCTGAAAATCTTGCTTGTAAAAAGAGGAATGATTATTTAGAAAAGGAGTTAGTCATGTTCCATCAAACTCAGAAAGATAGAGATGATGCCTTCTATGTTAGAGATGAAGTACTTAAAATGAATGAATCTCTAAAAGTTGAGTTAGAAAAGGAAAGAGAGATTATCAGGACTTGGACTAACTCTGGCAGAACAACTCAGAATCTATTAAGTAGTGAAAACTGGAGAGATGACTTAGGTTATGGAAAGGATAAGAATGATAAAGGAACTGTATATATTAAGCCTGTAGTTTTTAAACAAAAGCCAAAGATAAAACCTGTTAAGTTTGTAGCTGTAAAGTCTGAAAATGAGAAATCAGAAGTTAAAAAGGAATTAACTTCTGACAAACTAAAACAGGAAAAGACAACTGAAGTAAACGTAGGCTTAATGACAAAGAAGCAGCTTAAGCATAAGCTGAAAGATGTTAAGAATGCAAAAAAGGTAAAATCACCTAGGAAAAATAGGAATGGAAAGGAAGGTGTGAATAAAAGCAATGATTATAAGCCTGTTCCTAATGCTCCTAGGAAAATGTGTCATAACTGTGGAAGTTCTAACCATCTGGCTTCTTTTTGCAGGAAAAATAAGAACATAAACTCCTTACCTTCAAAGTCAGAAGTTAAGAGTCAGTTTCTTAGATATAAGCTACAAAATCCTTATTTTCATTGTGGTAGTTTATGGCATTCCATTTATACTTGTAAGGAATATCATAGTTTGTACTATGATTATTATCAAATAAAACCTTCTTTAAAGAAAGTTACCATTGTTCCTTCTAGTGTAAGTTCTGATTCAAAGTCTGATAGTGTAAATTCTGATAAGAAAATTGTTAACATAAACTTTGATGCTAAATCCGCTACATATGTTAACAGACTTAATAAGGCCAAAGGATCCAAGCATGTCTGGGTCCTTAAAACTAATAATTAGTGGTCTTTATGATTGCAGGGCAACAGGAAAAACATCCTAGTTCTGGACAGTGGATGTTCAGGACATATGACTGGAAATAAAGCCCTGCTATCAGACTTTGTGGAGAAGGCTGGCCCAAGTGTTTCTTATGGAGATGGCAACATTGGAAAAACATTGGGATATGGTAATATCAATCTTGGGAATGTCATCATTAAAGAAGTAGCTCTGGTCTCAGGACTCAAACACAATCTGCTGAGTGTTAGTCAAATCTGTGACAGAGGTTATCATGTGGATTTCTTTGAAGAACACTGTGAAGTTGTAAGTAAATCTATAGGCAAAGTTGTTCTGAAAGGATACAGGCATGGTAACATCTATGAAGCCAAGCTTTCAACAAGTACTGATGGTTCTGCAATCTGTCTGATGAGTAGAGCATCAATTGAAGAAAGCTGGAATTGGCACAAGAAACTCTCTCATTTAAATTTTAACAATATAAATGAGTTAGTCAAGAAAGATCTTGTGAGAGGACTGCCAAAGTCAGTATTTGCTCGTGATGGCCTTTGTGATTCTTGTCAAAAGGCCAAACAAAGGAAATCTTCATTCAAGAGCAAGACTGAATCATCAATTCTTGAGCCTTATCACCTACTACATATTGATCTATTTGGTCCAGTAAATGTCATGTCTATTGCAAAGAAGAAATATGCTATGGTCATAGTGGATGAGTTCACCAGATACACATGGGTGTATTTCTTGTACACTAAAAGTGAAACTGCATCTATCTTGATTGATCATGTCAGGCAACTGGATAAATTGGTCAAAGATTCTGTGAAATTAATAAGGAGTGATAATGGTACTGAGTTCAAGAATTTGATGATGGAAGAGTTCTGCAAAAACCATGGAATCAAGCAGGAATTTTCTGCTCCTGGAACTGCACAGCAAAATGGAGTTGTTGAAAGAAAGAATAGAACTCTCATTGAAGCTGCACGTACAATGCTTGATGAAGCAAAGCTTCCAACCTATTTCTGGGCTAAAGCTGTGCAGACTGCTTGTTTTACTCAGAATGCAACACTCATTAACAAGCAAGGAAAGACACCATATGAGATGGTGAAGAAAAAGAAGCCAAATCTGAAGTATTTTCATGTATTTGGACGCAAGTGTTTTGTTCTTAAGACTCATCCTGAACAGCTATCCAAATTTGATCTAAAAGCTGATGAAGGAATCTTTGTTGGATATCCACTTTCCACAAAAGCCTTCAGAGTCTATAACTTGAGAACAAGAGTGGTCATGGAATCTATCAATATCTCTTTTGATGATAAGAAGATTACTGGACTTGAAGATTTTATTGATCATGATCAGCTGAGATTTGAAAATGAAGACTCAAATTCTGATACTGAAAATCCTGACAATCTAAATCCTGATACTGCAAACTCTAATGGATTAAACTCTGATGTTATTGAAACTGTGGTGACTACACCAAAGGAAGATGCACCTATGCAGGGGAGCATACTCAAGATATAACCACATCTCAAGAAGCATCAGAACATACATCTGGCTCTTCAAGTTCTGATTTGTCAAGTTCTGATAAGCCAAGTTCTGATAGTTCTGAAAATCTAAATTCTGAAGAATCCAACTCAGAGAGCATAGTTTCAGGGGGAGCATCAGAAAATGTTAATAAAGACAGCATGGATCATGGGGGAGCATCCAGTTCTAGAGAAAATCTTCCATCTGCAAGGAAGTGGACTAAATCACATACACCTAATTTGATAATTGGAAATCCTGATGTAGGTGTCAGGACTAGAACAGCTACTTCAAGTGAATGTCTTTACAATTCTTTTCTTTCTTAGACTGAGCCAAAGAAAGTGGAAGAAGCTCTTCAAGATGCTGATTGGGTGCAAGCAATGCAGGAAGAGTTAAATGAATTTGAAAGAAACAAAGTCTAGACCCTAGTGCCAAGACCAAAGAACAAATCTGTTGTTGGTACAAAATGGGTATTCAGAAACAAAACTGATATTGATGGCATAATTACAAGGAATAAGGCAAGGCTGGTTGCAAAAGGATATTCTCAACAGGAGGGAATTGATTATGATGAAACATTTGCACCAGTTGCTAGATTGGAAGCCATAAGGATATTTTTGGCTTATGCTGCTCACAAAAAGTTTACTGTCTTTCAAATGGATGTGAAAAGTGCTTTTCTCAATGGAGAATTGGAGGAAGAAGTATATGTTGAACAACCTCCAGGCTTTGTAGATTCCAAATATCCAGATTATGTCTACAGGCTTGATAAAGCACTTTATGGACTTAAGCAAGCTCCAAGAGCATGGTATGAGACTTTAGCTCAGTTTCTTCTGGAAAGTGGATTTAACAGAGGAACAATAGACAAAACACTGTTCTACCTCAACCATGGAAAGGACTTACTTTTGGTCCAGATTTATGTTGATGATATCATTTTTAGTTCTACAAATGACAGACTTTGCAAGAAGTTTGCCAAACTGATGCAGTCAAGATATCAAATGAGTATGATGGGGGAACTTAGCTATTTTATGGGCCTTCAAGTCAAGCAGAATGAAGAAGGCACTTTTATTTGTCAAACTAAGTACACCAGAAATTTGCTGAAGAAATTTGGAATGCAAGATTGTTCAAGTGCATCCACTCCCATGGCCACTGCAAAAAAACTGGACAAGGATACTGGTAAATCAGTAGATATTACTGATTACAGAGGTATGATTGGATCACTACTCTATCTAACTGCTAGTAGACCTGATATCATGTATGCTACCTATCTTTGTGCAAAATTTCAAGCAGATCCAAGAGAACCTCACTTAACAGCTGTGAAAAGAATCTTCAAGTATCTTAAAGGAACAGCTGATCTGGGATTGTGATATCCCAGAGAATCAGATTTTAATCTAATAGGTTACTCAGATGCATATTTTGCAGGTTGCAAAATTGACAGGAAAAGCACAAGTGGAAGCTGCCAATTTCTTGGAGGCAGATTGGTTTCTTGGTTTTGCAAGAAACAAAAGTCAATTTCCACATCCACTGCAGAAGCAGAGTACATTACTGCAGGAAGCTGTTGTGCACAGATTCTTTGGATGAAGAATCAGTTACTGGATTATGGGTTAACATATTTCAAAATCCCTATTTACTGTGATAATCAAAGTGCTATTGCTATGACAGGTAATCCAGATCAACACTCAATGACAAAGCACATCAGCAACAGGTACCACTTCATAAGGGAACATGTGGATGAAGGTACAGTGGAATTGCACTTTGTTCCAACAGATCAACAACTAGCAGATATCTTCACAAAACCACTGCGTGAAGCTACTTTTACAAGATTAGTAAATAAACTTGGAATGGTTTCAGGTTCTTTCTCTAAATCTGCTTAGTTTTGTTCTGATGCATCAGACTTTATGATCAGTATTTACAGAAATTACTCTCTTTGTGTATTCTGTGCTTAATAGAAAATTGCTTAAGTACTGACTGGTGTCTGATGTGACTTTCTAAACTCCGATAGTGATATGTCTGTTTAAGTAACTATTCTATCCTATGAAGATACCTGTGCTAGATGCTGACCTAGTAGTCTTCAATAAACTAGAGATCCCATGTTAGAAGTAATTATTTCTGTGGAAATCTATTGACACAAGCAAATTCTGATATTGAGCTTAGTTGAGTTTACTTTGTCTATCTTATTACTAAGTCACAAACTAGAATAATGCTTCTCATCTGTTAAGTTCTGATGCTAGTAAATCTGTTGAATGTACTAAGTGCTGATAAACCTCACTTATCAAAAGAAAAAGAAAAAGAATCAAGGAATTAAAATCAGGTACTCCTTTGAGATCTAGAGTAAAAATGTGGAAGGGACAACCCAAGTGCATTGCTGGTATTAAGTAATATGCATCAGAAAAGCAAAATATTTTCTTGGTGACTTTTCACACTCTATGATTACTGGAGAAATACTCTGATAATAGCATAAATTCTGATAAGCAGTCGTGACTCGCTTACACTGAGAAGCCACTGTAAAATGGAATTTAAAAAGATGCATAAAATTAGCACAAAACAGTTGAGGTGGACTCAAGCATGAACTCATTCAATAGTAGGCTTCAGAATAATGACAGATTTTTAGTAAAGTTTTAGTTATGCCCTATTTCTAAGATATACTGAAGTGAATCAGACTTTACTCTTTGTCTGATATTTTAGCTTAATGCACACACTAAACACTCCATATGAATGATGAAAATTATTGTGGTGATCTATATTATTTTAGATGAACAGTTTATGTGTCACATTGCATAAATTCTGAGGATAAGTTCTGTTGAACGTTCTGATGATTAAGTTCTAAAGAATCTATATCAGAATTTGTGTGAAGAATTACAAAGATAGGCATTCATTTTTCGAGTTAAGAAATCATGTTCTGATAACTGTTAAGTTCTGATATAAGTCTAAGTTCTGATATTAAATTCTGATCCTTTACTTGACTTATTTGTGGATAAAATCTAAAAACAGTCTTATTTTAAATCAGAATATGTTGGGGTGGAATATTAACAGTCAATATAATTAGGGATAGTGGTACACGTACATGCACAGTAATTCTTACTTGTTTCTTGTGCGCATTAAACCCTGTTTTACCTTTCCAATGACTGTTTTTCTTCTTCCAAGTCTAGGGAGACGAGGTAGAATTAATTCTACTTGTCAGCATTAAATTTCCTTGCGTCTCCTGGCATTCTCTTACCTATATAAACAAACACTTCACAACAGCCTACACATCAATTCTTTTGTCACAAACTCACCTTCATTTTCTTCATACCAACAAAACCATGGTCAACTACAACATGTTTTTGAACTATGAAACATTCAACATGGAGCTGAGCTGTGAAGCCTGGCAGCAGGAATGGCACGTCACTGCCATTCCTGATGAGATTTGGGACTCGGTTCCCAGGAGGTTCTCACCCACCTCCTGTTTTTTTACCTAGACTACCATCGCCATCTGGAGCGATTGGAGGAGGAAAGGATGGAAGCCCTCCGCCAGCAAGAGCGAATCATCAGACTCGCTATTCTTTTTGTCGAGAGTAGGAAGAAGAAATAACTTATTTTCTTCTTCCTGTTTTTCTTCATCGTCAGCCTTGCCCTGCTTCTTGAGCTAGGACTAAGGCTGTTGATGTTAGGTTTAGAAGCTTAGGACAATCTTGTAAAGTTCTGATGTAATTTAAATTTCATGAATGTATTCTCTTAATATATTAATGGAATTAATACTTTTTGCAAGTTTTTGTCTCTGAGATGTTTGTAATTTAAATGCACTGATAAATCCTGATATATCCATATTCTGATGACCATTTCCATTTTGATTTAAATTAAATTCTGATCTTACAATATCAGTACTTATTTACTTGATTTAATTTTGGTCATTCTCATACTTGAATTTCTTCTCAGAATATTGGTGTTGCAGTGAAAAATAATTGAATAAGTGGGAACAGTTTCAATTTTGAATTAAAACTGATTTACCTCGATTAATGGAATTATTGGGTAAGTGGAATGGTTTTTCCTTGAAAAACTGCAAGTGGGTAAGTAATGATTAATGTTTTCCCGTGCCCATTAACTATTCATTATTACTGCATGTCTGACAAGTGTCCAATGGTTATATTTTTTTTTCCAAGTATAAGTAAGACAGAGAGAAGATTTTCCAATCTTTTATTTACATTTACACTTTATCTCTCTTTCTTTGCTTTTACTCTCTTTCATCTCCTGACGTTGGTTTTTCATACAGACATTTTCTCAAAAACCTAAAAGGCAACTCTTAATTTTCGATTTTTCTCATGGCACCTAAGGATTTGATCATTGATGGAGCTAAGTTCGTTCCAAATAACTATGCTACAATTCTCGATCATGCTGAAGCTCCATCTGAGTTGCATTTTGTGTAAGATCTTCTTGCACACAGTGAAATTGGGTATGCATTGACCCAGCCTTCAGTCTTTTCAAGCCAACAAGTTCTGACGTTTTGGCGGACTGGGCACTTTGATAATGGTGGTACAAATGGAACTCCCAGTATTGTTTTCGAAGTGGATGATTCTACACATGTGGTAACTCCTGGTACAATTCGCAAGGCCCTACATTTACCAGAAGGATGTACTTTTTCAACCCCGAAGGAATCAGCTCTTCAAGAGTTAATGGCTAGTTTGGGGTATGAGCAGAGTTTGGCTAAGCTTGGGCAGTTGAAACGGGCTCATATCAGAAAGGAATGGAGCTTCTTCTTCGACTGCATCACTAAAGCTTTTGGGAATAAGTGTTCCAACTTTGATGTCATTCCTATAATGAGTCAGCACATCGGGTATGCTATCATTAACCAAACTCATTTTGATTTTGCCAGTACTGTGATAGGTTTCATAGGGGATAGGATGATAGAAGATAGAAATGTAGTTTATTTTGATAGATTTTGTCAGCTTATATATAACTTTTGCTGTACTGATCCCCCTCAACTAGCCAGTACCTTAACTCCACCATTCAAAATTGTAAAACGAGCCTTTAATGACCTGGTAAATTCTGACACTAAGAAAAAGGTGGTTAGACCTTTACAGATTCCTCAGTTTGTAAAACAGATCTTGGTAAATGCTGATCCTCAAACCTATAGATCTGTTTATCCTGATGTTCAACCTACCACCACCTCCCAAACACCACAGTAACCATCAGAACATACCACTCATCCATCTATACCTCAACCATCCCTCAAAACATATCTCAAATCATATCTCTTAACTTCACAGACAGCTCAACCTTCATCCTCAGCACCTACTGTGAAGCCTTCATCTTCCAAGCCTAAGAGGACAAAGGTTGTTCCTCATACACCTCAGAAGAGAAGGAGGATTGTTTTGAGAGATGAGTCCGATAGTGAGGAACAGGTTTCTACATCAGAACCTGTTGTCAAAGAAGCTGAGAAAGTTCCTTCTCAGAAGGATTCTGGAATTGGGGGATCTAAGCTTCTCAAAAGGCTTAGAAAAATGACTTCTACTGGAACTCCCAAGGAATCCCCACCTTCAAAGAGATACAAGAAACAGAGAGCTAAAAGGCCAGTTTCAGATGATAAGGAAGCAGCAGCTAAGGAAGGAGATCAGGAATCTCTGATCTCACAAGAACAAGAATCTGCTGAAGCCACTGCTTCTCCATTAACTCCACCTCAGGAAGCTGCTACTGAAATGACAAACACACCATCTGTGTCTCCTATTCAAAAGACTGTATCTCTTGTTGATCCAGGCACAAGTGCTGAAATTGATATTCAGAACCTGGTTGTGCCTGAGGTACTTTACTTAGAAGCTCCAACAGCAATTAATCCATCCACAACACATGTTACTGATGCTACTCAAACTCCAGAATTATCTACTACACCTTCTCTGCATCTAGATGATGATGGTCAGAATATAAGTGAGCATCAGGATATGGTTGTTGATCAGAACTTGGAACCAGATCAGCACTTAGAGGATGATGCTGAAGCCTCAATTGCTTCTCATACTGTTGTTTTATCAGAAGATGCTGATTTTGTATGTTCTGATGCTGCAAATGCTGATAATACTGGTGATGCTGCTATAACTGCAGATGCTGATGAAGCAGGTCCTTCAGGACATGCACCTCAACAAACTGTTCCTAAATCTGAACTAGTTAAGAAGTTTGTTACAAGAGAAGTACCAGTTCCTTGGAGTGAAACTCCTGCAGGACAGGAGTGGACTAAGGAATGGAACTCAGTTACCTATGTTCCATCTGCAAAGAATCTTGCTGAGCACTTGACAAAAGCTGATGAGATGTTAATTACTGATAATTTCATAACACAGCTTCGAGTCACTGTATTGAGTACTAAACATATACAAGGTCTCCATTCCACTACTCATGCAGAGTTACATAAAATTCAGGAGGAATTAATCAAGCAAGAACAAGTTCAGAAACTTGACAAGAAAAAATTCTTCCAACCTACCTTTGACATAGTTGCTTATATTGAGAAGACTCAAGAGAAACAACAATCTCAGATTGATGAAATTTTGAAAAATCAAGCTTCTCAGCAATCTCAACTTAATGAAATCCAAGCTTCAGTGAAATTGCTTGTCTCTCTTATGTTACCTGCTGATGCCAAAAAGGGGGAGAAAGTAATTAAGTCCAAATGCAAAACTGATAAGACACTGAAGGGGAAGGATGGTGAAAAAGATGACCAAGGAAACTATGGAATGGGTGGAGGTCATAGTCAAGGTAAAGGTTTCTCATCAAGAAAAGCTGAAATCACAAGTCACGGGACAAGTTCTGATGCTGGAAAAAGAATTACTCTGCTATTGGTAAAAGGATAAGTTCTGATGAACTTTTAGATCTTGATGAAGAAATGTCAAGACAGTTATTTCTTCAGGAAAATCCAGGAATGGACTTGGAGAGTCTAATGGAAGAAGAAGCCAGACTTAAATCAGAAAAAGTCAAATCTAAATCTGAAGCTTCTGGTAAAAAGACACTTCCAAAACTCAAAGGCATTGTGATAAAAGAAAGGACAAATCCTGAAGCAACCATGGATAAATCACAACTGCAGATAGATCCAAGGTCCAAGGGCAAAGAGAAAGTTGGTGAACCTATCAAGGTTTATGTGCCTCCTACGAATGAAGAAATTACTGATGAAGATGCTGATCTTGCTCTGACTTCAAGAAAAGTTTTTAAAACAGCCTCTGGCATGGCTCAAGTTGTTCAGAGTCAAGAAATAGTTAGTTCTGATAAATCAAAGACACTCCTACCAGGATTCACTAAAGCCAAATAGACTCAACCTTTGAAGAATGCTACAAGTGGTTTTGAAGCAAGAGTGGTTACTGGAAAGGAAGCAAGAGATAAAACTGGATTGGGAAGTGCTGATGAAAGTAGAATACAGAACACTACCAATGATCCAACTTCCTTAAGTGAACCAGGTATTGGAGCAACTACTGAGAGATTGAATCAACTGGAATCTGTACAAATGGTTTATCATACCTACTTGAAAGAACACATCTTGTTGTACTTCATGACAGATGGTAGGGTTTATCATATAAGGGAAAATGCCAATCCACTGAAGTATTTTGAAGAACTGGAGCATATATTATTCTTACTTCAAGTGAATGACAGAATAACAGAAAGTGCTGTAAATTATTTGAGGAATCAGATTCAGAGACAGAAAAGGCTTTATTCCGTTAAGTCTGACAACACATATCTTCCAAAGTACAGAGATCACAAAGGTGATATAGTTGAGATGAAGCCCAACACTGCCAAGATTATAACTACCTTTCGGGGTTACAGGGCTGTGGAATTCAATCTTGAGTCTGATAAGGCATATTTGATCAGACTGGATCAGGACATAAGAAAAGCTAGAATTAATGATCTCAGGGCTGCAATCTTTCAAATTGGTGAAGATACTGCAGAACTTAAAGATGCTAAAAGGAGGATGGTTGATGAACTCAGATATGTTGAGAGATGTTTATTGAAGAACTATCTCAGAACAACTCCTGACATCAGAGAGATCAGAAGATGAAGCCAAGTCAAGATCTACAACTGCTTAAATTCTGATATGAATACAGACTGAAGTTGTTATCAGAAGTTAAAGATTGGTAAAGCTTTAAGGACTATAAGTTGTAGTTATCTAGTCAAATTCTCATGCATTTGTACTTAATGTTTTTGACATCATCAAATATCTGTTAAACTTGTATATTATGCTAATTTACAAGTTGGGGAGATTGTTAGATATATTTGATAATGTCATGGCTAATGTGATTTATGTTTAGTTTTCAGATCTTACTTAAACAGGATAAATCAGTACTTACTGGAAGTCAGGACTTAAGGATATCAGTACTTATATTATCAGGAGATAATTATCAGAAGATGGATATCAGAACTTAAGTACTGAAGGACGTTCAGATAAGGAAGGCAGTTGGTTAAAGGAAAGAAGATCGAGACAAACATAAGAAGAGATATGCATGAAGAAGGAATTCAATGAAGAATAGAATACTTGGAAGAAAAGATATCTGATTGATATATTTTAGGAAGCAGAATTATATTCCATTTCAATTAGCGATTATCTTGTAACTCTGTAGTATATAAACACAGATATAGGGTTTACACTATAAGTGTTATCACAATCGAGAAGATTATTTATTGTAACCCTAGCAGCTCTCGTGATATTTGTTCATCACTGAGAGAGAACAGTTCCATACTGTAACAGAGTTTATTATTTCAATAAAGTTTGTTTTCTGTTACTTGAGTTATTAAAGTTCGATTTGATTGTACTATACACTGTATTCACCCCATCTACAGTGTGTGTGTGACCTAACACACTATCAAGTGTCGACTCATGTCTTATACAAGTGCCTACATACCCTATTTATAGAGATCAAGCCTCACGTAATTTTTGGGGAACAAGTCACATAGACTAAGGTTAGGGTTCTTCGACCCATACAGCCCAAACCCATGATAAAGTCAGGCCTTCAGCCAATTAGTCACGTAAATCTCGACCGCTCGACAAATTTCCTACAATATCATGACATCTCCTCGTTTCTTCCCGTGATTGCAGGAATACTCCATGTCGGCCCCAAAATTTACGAGCAACTCATTCATCTATGAGTCACTTTCCATGTTACACACAAAGTCCTTTTACGCGGGCCGGCCTGGTAGCCTCGGCCCGCACCGCCTCTTCTCTAAATCAATATATAAGATATCTCCTTTATTTTGCACAAGATGTGGGCTTATGGGCCCAGCTCGCATATAAGCACATGAGCCTAGCTCACACGTCATGAGCCCAGCCCGTGTATGGGAGCCCAGCTCGCACATGGGGGCCCAGCTCACACATGAGAGCTCAGCCCGCATGTGCTAGCCCAACTCACATATGAATCCACAATTCTGGCCCACATGTGTGAGCTCAATTCTCCAATACGCCCATTGGGACCTGTTTAGGGCCCATGACCGAAAGCGGGCATAACACAATGTAACAGAAAAAATTCTCTAGTTTTGGACAGCGGATGTTCATGACACATGACTATAAATAAATCCCTGTTATTAGAATTTAAGGAGGAGGCTAGCCCAAGTGTTCCTTACGGAGATGGCACTTTAAGAAAAACTCGGGATATGGAAAAATCAAACTTAAAAATGTCATCATTGAAAATGTAGCTCTAGTTGCAGGACTCAAGCATAACCTGGTCAGTGTGAGTATAATATCTGACAGAGGTTACCATGTGACTTTTTATGAAGAACATTGTGAAATTGTCAGTAAATCAGATGATAATGTTGCAATGAATGGTTATAGACATGGTAACCTATATGAAGCCAGGGTCTCCATAACTTCTGATGGTTCTGAAATATGTCTACTAAGTGGAGCAATTGTGGAAGACAGCTAGAACTGCCATAAAAGACTTTCTAATCTCAACTTCAACAACATCAATGAACTTGTGAAGAAAGATCTTGTTAAAGGATTCCCCAATGCAGTTTTTACTTCTGATGGCTTATAAGACTAATGCTAGAATGCCAAATTAAGGAAATCATCTTTCAAGAGTAATATTGAATCCTCAATTCTTGAATCATATCACTTACTTCATATTGATCTTTTTGGTCCATTAAATGTAATGGATATTTCAAAGAAGAGGCATGCACTTGTGACTGTTGATGAATACACAAGGTACACATGGGTGTATTTTCTGCACACCAAGGATGAGAGTCCATCCATTGTTTTTGGTCATGTAAGGGAACAGAAAAAAGGATCAACTCACAAATTAAAGATCATTAAAAATGACAATGGAACTGAATTCAAGAACATCACTATGAAGGAATTCTGTAAATACAAAGGGATCAAACATGAATTTTATGCCCCTGGAACTCCACAGTAAAATGGAGTTGTTGAAAGAAAGAATGGAACTCTTACAGAATCTGAAAGGACCATGCTTGAAGAAGCAAAATTGCCAACCTATCTCTAGGCCAAGGCTGTGCAAACTGCATGCTTCACACAAAATACAACACTGATAAACAAGCATGGTAAAACACCATTTGAGATGGTGAAGGGAAAGAATCCAAATTTGAATTACTTTCACATTTTTGGTTGCAAATGTTTTGTTCTCAAAAATCATCCTCAACAGCTCACAAAATTTGATCTAAAAATTGATGAAGGCATTTTTGTAGAATATCCACTGACTATAAAAGCTTTGAGAGTTTACAATCTGAAAACAGGAGTGGTCATTGAATCTTTTGATGTATCTTTTTATGACAACAAGATTACAGGTCTATAAGATGTAGATGATCATGAAGAATTGAGATTTAAAAATGAAGTACCATATGCTGAATAGTTAAATCCCGATGATCTGAAAAACTCTGATACTGCAAATCATGATATCACTTTAAACTCCAATGAACCACATAATAGTGGCAATACTACAAATAATGAAGCACATATTGAGGGGGAGCAACATGATTCACATCAAGAGTCTAGTTTAAGTGAATCAAATCAAGAAACATCAGTAGATACTCCATCAGACTCTGATTCCGCAAATACTGATAATACTGGAAGCACTGATTCAAGGGGAGCTTTAGGAAATAATGTTGGTACACAGCAAAGTGAGAATAGAGACTTCATGGATCAGGGGGAGGCTCTACTTCAAGAAGTCAACTTCCTTCTACAATAAATGGACTAAGTCACAAACACCTGAATTAATCATTGAAAATCTTGATAGTGGTGCCCAGACTAGAAAAGACACTCAAAATGAATGTCTATACCATTTTTTTCTATCTTAAACTGAACCTAAGAAAGTAGAAGAAGCTCTTCAAGATGCTTATTGGATCACAACAATGCAATAGGAGCTCAATGAATTTCAAAGGAACAAAGTTTGGACATTGGTACCAAAACCAAAGAATAGATCAGTAGTTGGTACAAAGTAGGTGTTTAGAAACAAGACTGACAGTGAGGGCATTAATACAAGGAATAAAGCAAGTCTAATTTTAAAAGGTAATTCACAGTAGGAAGGCATTGATTATGATGAGACTTTTGCTCCAGTTGCAAGGCTTGAGGCAATCAGAATTTTTCTAGCATATGCTGCTCAAATGAAGTTGAAGGTGTTCCAAATGGATGCGAATAGTGCATTTCTGAATGGTGAACTTTATAAGGAAGTTTATGTGGAACAGCCTCCAAGGTTCATTGATCCAAAATATCCAAATCATGTCAAAAATTGGATAAGGCACTCTATGGACTAAAACAAGCTTCAAGAGCCTGGTATGAAACACTTGCTCCATTCTTATTGTAAAGTGGCTTTAAAAGAGTTACCATTGAAAAAACTCTATTTCATAAGTAGCATGGTAAAGACTTGTTATTAGTTCAAATATATGTTGATGATATCATTTTTGGCTCTACTAATGATAAACTCCGTGAGAGGTTTTCCAAGCTAATGTAGTCTAGATATCAAATGAGCATGATGGGAGAGTTAAGTTATTTTCGGGATTACAATTCAAGAAGACTGAAGAAGGGATCTTTATCAATCAAGCAAAATATACCAGGAATTTACTTAAAAGATTTGAGATGCAAGATAGTTCAACTGCAACAACTCTCATGACCATTTCGACCAAGTCAGATTTAAATACTGATTAGATATAACTAACTACAGAGGTATGATTGGCTCTCTTCTATATTTGACTGCTAGTAGACCTGATATTATGTATGCTACCTGTTTGTGTGCAAGGTTTCAAGCTGATCCAAGAGAACCACATATGTTAGCTATAAAAAGAATTTTTAAATATCTCAAAGGGACCATAAATCTTGGATTGTGGTATCCTAGCGATTCATATTTTAAGCTAATTAGATATTCATATGCTAATTTTACAGGATGCAAAATAGAGAGAAAAAGCACTTCAGGAAGCTGCCAATTTTTTTCGGTAGATTGGTTTTTTGGTTTAGCAAGAAAAAAAGTTAATTTCCACTTCAACAGCAGAAGCTGAGTACATTGCTGCAGGAAGCTGTTGTGCACAAATTCTTTGAATGAAGAATCAATTACTGGATTATGGGTTAGAGTATTCTAAAATTCCAATATATTGTGATAATCATAGTGCTATTGCAATGACAGGAAATCTAGTACATCTTTCGATGAGAAAACCCATCAGCATAAAGTATCATTTTATAAGAGATATGTGATGGAAGGTACAGTGGAATTGCACATTGTGCCTATAGATCAGCAACTAGCAGATATCTTCACCAAACCACTTTGTGAAGCAACATTTACAAGACTGGTGAATAAATTATAAATGATCTTAGGACGGTTCTCAAATACTAATGAATAAAGTTGTGTTCAGTAATAGGAAAATGAGTTCAGAGTTTGGTATTTTTTATGTAACAGTATTTCTTAAAGTTTGATAACTGTGTTAAACACTGATGTCATGTATTCATGATACTTATTACTTGAAAATTCAAATAGAGTGTTAAATCCTGATATTTAAACTCTGGCAATAGTTGCATGATAAACTTTGATAGTGTAGATAAGTACATATATTAGTCAAACTTATGTGTTGACTGATAAACTCTGACAGTAGTTAATTAAATATTGATAATGGTCATACTCTGATTGACTGTTAAAAATGATGACTTTTGAATTTATTCAGAATATTTTAAAAATAGTATTTTAATTAAATTACTGAGATGTAGTATAGTGGGTGATTTTATGCAAATGATTAAAAGTGTATAGTTGGTGGCGTGTGTTTAGGAAAAATGATTAAGTAATCACAACACATTACCTTGTGTAACTGTGCACGTATTTACTGCTCATTATTATCTATTCCATGATTGTTTTAACATCTTGCCACGTGTCCCACTAAGGTGAACCGTTTGTGTGTAATAGAGTACAAAATTATATAAAATTAATTTTTGATTTTAAATTATCACTTTATCTCTAATCAAACTCTTTTCACTCTCTTACTTCTTCTTTTTTCTCAATTAAACTCTGATAACCTCATCAATTTTTAATCTTTTTTTAAACAATTCATCATGTCTTCACCAGCTACATCAACTGCTTTCAATTACAATGGTGCAAAGTTTGTCACCAACTATGCTGCATTTCTGGACCACGCTGGTATCAATCCTGATTATCACATATTTCAGGATTCCCTAAATGTGAGTGAGGTAGGGTATGCTCTCATAAATCCTATAGTTGTATCTGGGGATCAATTTCTCGCTTTATGAAGGACTGGGCTTTATGATGATGGTGGTAAAAGTGGTACTCCAAGTATTACTTTTGAATTTACTAAGGAGATTAAGGTTATGACACCACAGAAAGTTAGAGAATCTCTTCATCATCCTACTTACACATCTTATAACACTTTCATTGATGATACTGAGATGAGGAGGTTCTTTACTGAAATTGGCTCTTATAAGGACTTGAAGAACATGGGGTAGTTGAATAGACCCGAGCTTAGAAAGGAGTGCAATTTTTACTTCGATTGCATTACCAGGACCTTCGGCAATAAGTGTATAAACTTTGATGCACTTCCCATAATGACACAGCAAATTGGGTACTCTCTAATTCATTATTGTAATTATGATTTTGGTATAGTAGTTTTATGGTTTATAGGAGATAGGTTAAAAGCTGATCGTAATATAGTATAATATACTAGATTCTGTCAGCTTATCTTTAATCATTGTTTCCCCAATATCCCACTCCCTGCTAATCAATTTATTTCAGTGTTTAAGCTCACCAAAAGGGCTTTCTATGATTTAATTTCAAAAGATAAAGAGAGGGTTGCACTTGCACTGCTCATGTTGCCAATTTCTGTCAAGGACTTGCTAATTGCAAGGCTTCCTTAGACTTATGCAGAACAGAATGTGCAGAGAGCTAAGCTACAAGCTATGACAGTTGGGAACCCCAATGTAGCTATCTCAAGCTCTACAACACCAACACATCTTCAGACATAATTTACCTCAAGTGTCTCCCAAAAGGCACTTGTTGTAAAAAGAAAGAAGTTAGCAAAGTCTGATGTTCCTCAAGAGAACCCACAGGATATTACTGTCGTACTAATCATTGATACTAGAAAAGGTTTTCTTTCTTTTTTCTCCCAACTCATGATCTGAATTTGCTAGGCCTTATGGTCAGAGAGCTTTCTTGAAGTCTGCTCAATATACTGGTGCCAATGCTATTGCTGGTGCCAATTTTATTTATAACGACTCGTGTATTTTCTTTTATTTTTAATATTTAAAAAGTATAATAATTGAATAAATAATTAAATAAAATGTGTGCATTGATTTTTGGCAGCAGTTTGTTAATTATTATTTATTTATTTGTGGTCTGTTGGTATATGGGATTGGATTTTGTGATTTATTATTAAGATATGTGGTTTTGTTATGCTTTTAAAAGTGATTTTATTACAGTTTTAATTCCATAATTATTTGAGTGGTCTCTAAAATTTGTTTTATAATTTTATAATTTCAATACTTATTTTTAAGACTTTATAAAATTGAGTAATCAGTATTTTACTAATTATTTATCCTTAAATGATTTTCTGATTGTATTTATTTGTAAAATTTATATTTAATTCCAAAATCCTTCAAAAATCACAAAAATTTATAATTTATTAAGTTCATAATATTCTGAGAATTTTAAAATTATTTTAGAAATTTTCGGGATTCATTTCACCCGCGCGTTGTTTCATTTAATTGTCGAAAGCGGGTATAAACTATATTTCAGAAATTATTTTAAAATTATGAAACTTATATTTTAATTGAGTTCGAAATATGTATAAAATTTTGAAGTTATTTTGGTAAATTTTTGAGTTTGTTTTCTCGCGAACTCGTTTCATAAATAGTAACTGCGAGAAGTAATTGGCCCTGTATAACGCGAATTGTAGTAATAAGAAATCGACACGTATCCTAAATAAAGGACACGCGTCTGCAGCCTGTTAATTGAGGGAACCATTCCCTTTTTCCTTTGTCTCTCTCTCTCGACTGAACTCTCACATTTCTCCCTTTCTCTCTCGGTTTAATCTCTCAATATCTCTCCCTCTGTATCTCTTCCTTTTCCCGTTTCTTTCTCCCATTTTTTCTCTTCTCTTTTTCCGGCATTTCTTTCTGGCTTTCCTGTTGCTCCGGTCTCTCCGCCGCCGTGTTTTTCCGGTGAGCTTGGTGGTCCTGTTGCTTATTCGTATGTATATATCTATACATAGATATATATGTGCTTGTGTGTGTATAGTGTCTGTGTGTGTGCATTGTGACTTTGTGTGTGTGTATTGTGGTTGTGTGTGAGTTGTGTTGGTGGTGTTGGTTCAGGCGGCATGTGGCCGCGTGCTTCCATGTTCCCTTGTCTTCTGTGTTGTAATTGGGATGGTTCTTTAGGCTTACAGTTGGGCCGGATTTTTCGGGCCTCTGTTGTTGGGCCTGTTTATGCAGTTGGGCTTGGTTAATGTAAATTGATTTTTATTTTATTTTCTGCAGAGAAATAAATGAGTAACATTCGTGAAATAAAAAATTTTGTTGCGGGAAAATTATAGTAATCGATATAATTTATTTGGGAACCCGTACTATATCGTCGCCAATAAATTGTACCGCCGTTGACGATGAACTTCGGTGAGTCAACGGTGGACGGTGATGACTTGGTTCTGTGTCCTAAATTTTATAAATAAATATAATGATTCATATAAAATGTTTTCGAAAATAAATTATATATTGGAGTTGTACGTAAATAATTACGAGATTGTGGAATTGAACTTGTGGATTGTTGTGGTTGTTGACGTCAATTGTAATCGACGGGTAGGCTTATAAACAAAAGAGTTGCTGCCAAAATTTTCTAAAATTATTTTAAAACGTACTCTGTTATAATTAACGTGTTACCCCTAATTATATTCGGACTATGTGATTACGTGATTATGTGTATAATAACTATACGAGTCGGGTTATCGGATTAGGTTATTAGGGTTTGAGGATATCAAGCATGTTGGTATAACGGATTACGGTATTTTGTATTTGTAGATCCCTGTCGAGTTTCGCCAGGACCGAAGTCAGCGTAAAAGCTACTTAGGGTTTTTGAAAGCGTTGCAAGGCAAGTACCCCTGACCATTATTTTATGGTTCAGTACGTATGAATAGCTAATGTTTTAATCTCGTAATGGAACATAAACATTTTAAGTTACGTATCCCCTGTAGTTATAAATCACTGCTTTAAACCCGTTTTGGGGAAAAGTAACCTCGAAGGGTACCTATCTCGAATAAAATGATTTGCGAACTAGATTTTATATGTGTGCTATTAAAATAAATGGTTTCGAAATGAGATAGGTACAAGTGATTTTGAAAACTGGATAAAACGATCAAATATGGGATATATAGGGGCCAGAGTAGGCCTATTGAGGTGGCATAAGAGGCTAATTCGGTTGCGCGCATTATATAATCGATTAGTCCAGTAGGTCAGAGACCTAGCTAGTCTCTAAGTTCCGGAACAGGTAAATGGGATGGCAGTTAGAGCCGTCTGGTGTTAATAGCCTGATCAGCTATCTTCACATATCCGTACGTATCTGATTTGGCTTTGTGATTCCCGTAAGGGTATAAGTACTTTATACAGTAGTTTTATAAATGTGAATAGCATGCTAAAATTGGACTCTGGTACTTATAAAGCACACTACTACATTTGTTTTGTTAAAAGCATGCTTGTCAGTGATATCCAGTTATCTCAGTTTTTCATTATATAATGTTGTTCGCATGATTACAACTCTGTTCCTATCATTGTTTACATTACTGTTTTTATCTTGTTATTCATATGTTGGTGCTGCTGAGCGATTATGCTCACCCTTGCAACCTATTATATAAATGTCGCAGATGCCTAGAAGACCAAACAGACAGACCCATGTTCCCGCCCCTCCAGGACCCGAATCCTCAGAGGTAGTGTATATCAGGCCACGTGGGGTCTGATGAGTTGCTGAAGAAAGTTAGAGTGTGTTAGACTTTTGGATAAACAGTTTGTAATAATGTTGAACTTGGATCATACTTGAACCTGGATCGGATCTTGGTTTGGGGTCGAGTTAGTATATATTAATAATAATCTTGTTGTTTATATTTCTGGTATTTGTGTTGAGTGACGTCAACTCCTGACCCCGGGGTTGAGGCCGTCACAGTTGGTATCAGAGCTACAGGTTCAAGTCCCTGATCCAGGTTAGGGATTGAGTTAAAAAGGTGTAGAATTGAGTCTTAAGGTGTGAGTCAGCAACTCATATAGAGGAGCAAACCCTTAGAGTCAGTCGAGGGTTCCGACGGCGTTACCCTGGCATCTATTAAATGTTTTAATAGAACTGCCTTGACCTTGTGGTGTCTTTTCAGTATATTTCTTCTATTGGTAGTGACCTATTGTGATTTCTAGTTCTCCATCTTGGGAGAAACCCTCAGACTCGGATAGCTCAGACTCCGAGAGGACCCTGGATGTTGTTGCTAAGGCGACTCTTATGCCTCCCCTACCAGTTTCTCTATTTGTACCAAGGGACATCCTTGGACCTAGTGCCCGTCCTCGTTGGGTACGTAGGTCTGTGTCTGCTGTTAGGGATTTTACTCCCGGCTGTGGTCCTAGTTCTTCCTTGTCGAGACCTCCGGTTCCTCCTGTGCAGTGGTACCTCTTCTCCGATCCCTTGCCATGTTCACCAAGCGGTGAATAGATCTTTTATCAGAGAGCAGAGTCCGGGATTGGCTGCTTAGCAGTGGCAAATGGTTAGACCAGGGTTGCAACAGAGAGATACAGAGCTCAGAGTTGGCTTCCAGGAGTTCTGTAGTTGTTTTCTTTATATATGTATATTATGTTGTGATAGTTTGTAGCAGGCGGAGGCTGCTATGATAGCCAATTTTGATGTGTATTTGGATGGTTTCTTTTCAGTTGGATTTCAGTTGTACTAGTTGGATTCCTGTTGGTTATTTTATTGTAGTTGCTTTATTTCGTTGTTCAGTTTTTATATATTTGTGCGTTGTTATTATTGTTGTTACTATTATTGTTGCTTCTGTTGCTGGCATTTTTAGATTATGATCATTCATTCAGGATGGATCCAATTAAACTGAGGATGAGGATATTGTCTTAGTGGCAACGCTCTCCTGATGCATATGTATAAACTGATTGGAGCAATCCATTTTCTTATATGTGACTGTAATGTTTCAGGTAATGCCACTAAAGAAGAATTCTCAACCCAATAACGGATTTGCTGGGGATCCCTCCATGAGTGAATTGATGAATTTGTTGTGTCAGTAGTCTACACAGGTGGCCCAACAGCAATAGCAATTCCAGCAGCACTAACAAAAATTGCAGCAACAATAACAACAACAGCAACAACAACTCATACAGCAACAACAACAGCAAATCCAACAGCAGCAGCTGCAGATCCAACAACAGCATGAGATGAGGGGGATGAACCAGGTTGTTAGTTTTAAGTCTTTTCAGGAAGTGAAAGCCCTAGAGTTTAAAAGAGAAGTAGATCATGTTGCTGCCAGGATATGGTTGAAGGAAATGGAGAAGGCGTTTGCCTTCACCAAGGTGAGTGAAGATTTAAAGACGGATTATGCTAGTTATTTTATGAAGAATGATTCGAACTATTGGTGGGAATCTACGCGAGCATTAGAAGGAGAAGGTCCTGTCCCATGGGCCAGATTCCCAGAGTTGTTCTTGGAGAAATACTTTCCGAACTGTCTCCAGAGTCAGATGGAGATTGAGTTTTTGGAGTTAAAGCAAGGAGACAGGAGTGTGACGGAGTATGAAGCAAAGTTTACGGAGTTGGCCCGTATAGCACCAGAATATGTGAGTTCGGAAGCTCAACGAGCGAAGCGGTTTCAACAAGGGTTGAAGCCAGAAATAAGGAGTAGAGTTGTAGCTCTACAACTCAAGACATATACTTCGATAGTTCAGGCTGCTTTAGTGATAGAAAGTGACCAGAGGTTATCTGCAAAGGAGCAGGGTGAGAAGAAAAGGAAGTTTGAAAGTGGACCTGCTAGGTCAAAATCAGGTATAGCAAGTCAGAAGTTCCAGCATTGGTTTGCAAAGAATAAGAATAAGAAGTTTATGAGACAGAATTTCCCCCAGGCTAAGCCCAGTTTCACTTTAGTTAGTTCTACCTCGACAAGGAGCAAGCCAGTGATTGATTGTAAGACATGCGGGAAGAAACACAGTGGTTAGTGTCGATAAAATATCAATTGTTTTAAGTATGGCCAGAAGGGTCATTATTCTATGGAGTGTAAGTCTGAGACTCAAGGAGTAACCTGCTTTAGTTGTGGCAAAGTGGGGCATATTGCTAGGAATTGCAAATCAGTGACCCAAGGTAGTGTCAGAAGGAGCGTGTCTCAAGGACCAGCAACCAGTACCGCTAGAGCTAGAACCTTTAAGATGACCAAGAAATCTCTAGCTCATGATTCCGATGTAGTTGCAGGTACGCTTTCTCTTAATTATGTACCTGTTAATGTTTTATTTGATTCGGGAGCGTCCAAATCCTTTATATCTATGAAATGTGTGACTAAATTGTAATTGAGGTTGGAAGACTTAGATGAACCTTTGACCATAGAAGTGGCTAATAAAGATAAAGTGCCCGTAAGTCGATTCTGTCCTAAATGCTCCCTAGAGATTTCAGGATATACTTTCCCTACCAACCCAATACCCTTTGAGTTAGGAGACTTTGATGTTATTTTAGGCATGGATTGGTTGTCTCTATATAAGGCAAATATTGACTGTAAGAAAAAGAGAGTTGTTATGTACACCCCATATGATAAAAGGATCAATTAATAAGGACAGAGGCAGGATAAGAAGTTCCTTTCAGTATTGCAAGCAAAGAAAATGTTGCGGCAAGGGTGTGAAGCATATTTGGCTCATGTGGTGGATATGAAGAAAGAGACCCCTACTTTGGATGAGATTCCCATAGTAAGAGAATTTCCTGATGTCTTCCCAGAGGAGTTACCAAGATTACCACCTGATTGAGAGATAAAGTTCTCCATTGATTTGATACCCGGAGCGGAACCAGTTTCCAAAGCTCCATATAGGATGGCCCCAATGGAAATGAAAGAATTGGCCAAGCAACTTCAGAAACTATTGGATAAGGGAGTGATTCGACCCAGTATTTCTCCGTGGGGTGCTCCAGTGCTATTCGTAAAGAAGAAGGACGGAAGTATGAGATTGTGCATTGACTACAGAGAGCTGAACAAGTTGACAATAAAGAACAAGTATCCTTTGTGGACCCTATAAAGATTGAAGCCGTATCCAAGTGGGAGCAACCGAAGACTCCGACGGAAATAAGAAGTTTTCTTGGATTAGCTGGATATTATCGAAGGTTTGTAAAGGATTTCTCTAAGATTTCATCCCCATTAACCAAGATAACTAGGAAGAATGAAAAGTTCATTTGGACAGAAAAGTGTGAAGAAAGTTTTCAGGAATTGAAAAGGAGGTTAGTGTCCGCTCCAGTACTAGCATTGCCACATGAGACGGGAAACTTTATGATTTATAGCGACGCTTCTTTGAAAGGATTGGGTTGTGTACTAATGCATCACGACAAGGTTATCGCCTATGCCTCAAGACAACTAAAGCCTCACGAGCAGAAATATCCAGTTCATGACCTTGAGTTGGCAGCTATAGTGTTTGCTCTGAAGTTATGGCATCATTACTTGTATGGAGAGAAATGTGATATTTATACGGATCATAAGAGCCTGAAGTACATATTCACGTAGAACAATTTGAACATGAGACAGAGAAGGTGGTTGGAACTGATTAAGGACTACGATTGTTCGATTAACTATCACCGGGGTAAAGCCAATGTGGTGGCTGATGCCTTGAGCAGAAAAGAGAAGTTGAATATGGTTCGGATTACGGACGAACTAGCACGAGACTTAGAAAGGATGGAGATTGAGGTTCGAGTACCAAGTGAAAGTCAGGAGCAACTATATGAAGTTACCTTCCAGCCAGCGTTGATGGAAAAGATCAAAAGGTGTCAAGAAGGAGTTATGGAGCAAGAATTAGATACTTTGACTGGAGAAGAGTTGTGCACTCAAAAGGATAACCAAGGTTTGTTTAGATTTTCTTCCAGAATTTGGATTCCTAATGTAATTTAAATGAAGAATGAAGTATTACACGAAGCGCATAACTCTAGGTTTTCTATCCACCCTGGTAGCACTAAGATGTACCAAGACTTGAAGAGAAACTTTTGGTGCCCAGGAATGAAGAAGGATATTGCCAATTGGTTTAGTAAATGTCACGTGTGCTAGACGGTAAAAGCGGAACATCAATGACTAAGTGGATTGTTACAACCTTTGGAGATTCCTCAATGGAAGTGGGAAGAGATTTCCATGGATTTTGTAGTGGGATTGCCAAAGACGAGAGCAAATCACGATGCCATTTGGGTAATCATTGATAGGTTGACCAAGTCAGCGCATTTTCTTCCAATCAATGAAAGGTATTCTTTGGAAAAGTTAGTTAAGTTATATTTGGATGAGATAGTGACCAAACATGGGGTTCTTGTGTCCATTGTGTCAGATCGAGACCCGAGGTTCAATTCTAGATTTTGGACCAAATTCCAAGAGTGTCTAGGAACTAAGTTGAATATGAGCACCGCCTATCATCCTCAGACAGACGGTCAAAGTGAGAGAACGACAGGCAATAGAGGATATGCTGAGAGTTTGTGTTTTAGATTTTAAGGGTAATTGGGATGAACACTTACCTTTGATTGAGTTCTCGTACAACAACAGCTACCATGCCAGTATTGGAATGTTGCCTTACAAAGCTTTGTATGGACGTAAGTGTAGATCACCGTTGTATTGGGATAAAGTAGGAGAAAAGAAAGTGTTAGGCCCCGAGTTGGTTTAGCAAACCAGAGATGCGGTAGCATTGATTCGGAAAAGGTTAGAAGCAGCCCAAGATAGGTAGAGAAAGAATACGGATTTACATAGGAAGGATATGAACTTTGAGATAGGAGCACTGGTGTTACTAAAGGTATTACCGTGGAAAGGGTTAGTATGATTTGGTCAGAAAGGAAAACTTAGCCCCAGATTTATAGAACCATTTGAGGATTGAAGAAAGTGGGGAAGGTTGTCTACGAGATAGCGTTACCACCGCAGTGGTAGCACATTCATAATGTGTTCCACGTATCCATGTCGAAGCCTTATGTTCCTGATTCGAATCAAGTCATAGAATATGAACTGATTGAGCTTCAGCCAGATTTGTCCTATATGGAACAACCGATCCAAATCTTAGACCGTAAAGAGCGAGTCCTTAGGAATAAGTCGATCCCCATAGTGAAAGTCTTGTGGAGAAATCCTCGAGTAGAAGAGTCTACTTGGGAATTAGAATCAGACATGCTTGATAAATATCCTCATTTGTTTAGCTGAGTCAGATTATGGGGACATAATCTTTTTAAGGGGGAAAGGATATAACGACTCGTGTATTTTCTTTTATTTTTAATATTTAAAAAGTGTAATAATTGAATAAATAATTAAATAAAATGTGTGCATTGATTTTTTGCAACAGTTTGTTGATTATTATTTATTTATTTATTTGTGGTATGTTGGTATATGGGATTGGATTTTGTGATTTATTATTAAGATATGTGGTTTTGTTATGCTTTTAAAAGTGATTTTATTACAGTTTTAATTCCATAATTATTTGGGTTGTCTCTAAAATTTGTTTTATAATTTTATAATTTCAATACTTATTTTTAAGACTTTATAAAATTGAGAAATCAGTATTTTACTAATTATTTATCCTTAAATGATTTTTTGATTGTGTTTATTTGTAAAATTTATATTTAATTCCAAAATCCTTCAAAAATCACGAAATTCATATTTTATTAAGTTCATAATATTCTGAGAATTTTAAAATTATTTTGGAAATTTTCGAGATTCATTTCACCCACGCGTTGTTTCGTTTAATTGTCGAAAGCGGGTATAAACTGCATTTCAGGAATTATTGTAAAATTATGAAACTTACGTTTTAATTAAGTTCGGGATATGTATAAAATTTTGAAGTTATTTTGATAAATTTTTGAGTTTGTTTTCTCGCGAACTCGTTTCATAAATAGTAACTGCGGGATGTAATTGGCCCTGTATAACGCGAATTGTAGTAATAAGAAATCGATACGTATCCTAAATGAAGGACATGTGTCTGCAGCCTGTTAATTGAGGGAACCATTCTCTTTTTCCTTTGTCTCTCTCTCTCTCGGCTGAACTCTCACATCTCTCCATTTCTCTCTCGGTTTAATCTCTCAAAATCTCTCCCTCTGTATCTCTTCCTTTTCCCTTTTCTTTCTCCCGTTCTTTCTCTTCTCTTTTTCCGGTGTTTCTCTCCAGCTTTCCTGTTGCTCCGGTCTCGCCGCCTCCGTGTTTTTCCGATGAGCTTTGTGGTCCTGTTGTTTATTCGTATGTATATATCTATATATAGAAATGTGTGTGCTTGTGTATGTGTATAGTTTCTGTGTGTGTGCGTTGTGACTGTGTGTATGTATTTTGTGGCTGTGTGTGCGTTGTGTTGGTGGTGTTGGTTCAGGCGGTGCATGGCTGCGTGCTTCCCTGTTCCCCTGTCTTCTGTGTTGTAATTGGGCTGGTTCTTTGGGCTTACAGTTGGGCCGAATTTTTTGGACCTCTACTGTTGGGCCTGTTTATGCAGTTGGGCTTGGTTATTGTATATTGATTTTTATTATATTTTCTGCAGGGAAATAAATGAGTAACATTCGTGAAAAAAAAAATCATTGCGGGAAAATTATAGTAATCGGTATAATTTATTTGGGAACCCGTACTATATCGTCGCCAATAAATTGTACCGCCGTTGACGATGAACTTCAGTGAGTCAACGGTGGACGGTGATGACTTGGTTATGAGTCCTAAATTTCATAAATAAATATAATGATTCGTATAAAATATTTTCAAAAATAAATTATATATTGGAGTTGTACATAAATAATTACGAGATTGTGGAATTGAACTTGTGGATTGTTGTGGTTATTGACGTCGATTTTAATCGACGGGTAGGCTTATAAACAAAAGAGTTGCTGCCAAAAGTTTTTTAAAATTATTTTAAAACGTACTCTTTTATATTAAACGTGTTACCCCTAATTGTATTTGGACTATGTGATTACGTGATTATGTGTATAATAACTATACGAGTCAGGTTATCGAATTAGGTTATTAGGGTTTTAGGATATCAAGCATGTCGGTATAACTGATTAGGGTATTCTATATTTGTAGATCCCAGTCGAGTTTCGCCATGACCAAAGTCAGCATAAAAGCTACTTAGGGTTTCCGAAAGCGTTGCAAGGCAAGTACCCCTGACCATTCTTTAATGGTTCAGTACGTATGAATAGCTAATGTTTTAATCTCATAATGGAACAGAAACATTTTAAGTTACGTATCCCATGTAGTTATAAATCACTGTTTTAAACCTGTTTTGGGGAAAAATAACCTCGAAGGGTATCTATCTCGAATAAAATGATTTGCGAACTAGATTTTATATGTGTGTTATTAAAATGGATGGTTTTGAAATGAGATAGGTACAAGTGATTTTGAAAACTGGATAAAACAATCAGATATGGGATATATAGGGGCCAGAGTAGGCCTATTGAGGTGGCGTAAGAGGCTAATTTGGTTGCGCGTATTATATAACCGATTAGTCCAGCAGGTCAGAGACCTAGCTAGTCTCTGAGTTCCGGAACAGGTAAATGGGATGGCAGTTAGAGCCATCTGGTGTTGATAGCATGATCAGCTGTCTTCACATATTCGTACATATCTGATTTGCTTTGTGATTCCCGTAAGGGTATAAGTACTTGATACAGTAGTTTTATAAATATGAATAGCATGCTAAAATTGGACTCTAGTACTTACACAACACACTACTACATTTGTTTTATTAAAAGCATGCTAGTCAGTGATATCCAATTATCTCAGTTTTTCATTATATAATGTTGTTCGCATGATTACAGCTCTGTTCCTATCATTGTTTACATTACTGTTTTTATCGTGTTATTCATATGTTGGTGTTGTTGAGCGATTATGCTCACCCTTGCAACCTGTTATATATATGTCGCAGATGCCTAGAAGACCAATCAGACAGACCCGTGTTCCCGCCCCTTCAGGACCCGGCTCCCCAGAGGTAGTGTATATCAAGCCACATGCGGTCTGATGAGTTGCTGAATAAAGTTAGAGTGTGTCAGACTTTTGAATAAACAGTTTGTAATAATGTTGAACTTGGATCATACTTGAACCGGGTTCGGATCTTGGTTCGGGGTCGAGTTAGTATATATTAATAATAATCTTGTTGTTTATCTTTCTGGTATTTGTGTTGAGTGACTTCAACTCCTGACCCCGGGGTTGAGGCCGTCACATTATTGCTGAGTCAGAAGTTGTAGCACAGGGTGTATCTAAAGTACAAGCTTCTCATTCTTCTCAAACTTCAGAATTTGTTAAGAGAAAGCTTGTGCTAACCGAGTCAGAATTAGATGATGAGGAAAATGCTCCCTTATCATTCAAGTTCAAGAATATAAATACTAATTATACTTAAGCTCCAGTTATTTTACCAACTGCACAGGGCACAACAAACACTGATGATGTAAACATTAAAAGTTCAAGCCCTAGACCAAGGAAAAGGAAGCTGGTCAAAACTTACATTGCTCAACAAAAGCTGAAACTGAAATAAAAAAAGCTGAGGAGGGACATGATGCACTCACTTCACTATAAAATCCAAGGAGTTGTAAGGATGACATTAATTCTAATGCACCTTTCACAATTATTGATTCTCGTACAAAGCTAAAATGAAGGGTAAGGAAAGTTACTCATGAGAAAGTTGAAAGGATAGCCAGGAGGTTTCAAAAACAAGGAAAATTTCATGGATCAAGCACAAGAGAATCTGCAAATCAAAGGGATGCAGTAGCTACTACTGATGCAGTCCACACGAACCTACACCTCAAAGTGGTGTAGCAGACATTGAAGACATTGTACCTCTTGCTACCAAATCAATCCAAGAATGGCATGATGCAGCCACATAAAAACTCACTGATGAGGTCTCTAAAGTTAAAGCTTTCTGCAAGACAGTTGAGTCTCATTATGCAAAGAAGACAGTTGGGGTGCAGCATGGCCTAGCACAGGAGTCAGACTCTGAATATGAGAAGAGAAGTACACAAGAACCTGGATTTTAAAGTAATCTAGAAGCTCCCACATCTCTAGCCACACAAGAACCACTACCTCAAAGTGGAAGTGTGGGCTTGACTCCTGTTGTAGTTATCTTGGCATTAGATATAGAAGGAAGGGTACATCCTAGTCCAACATCAACTGAAGTTCTTTCAGTTCCACCTTTGGATGCCCTACCTATTCTATAAGCTGATATTCCAATCACACAAGGTGCCTAAAGTCCTAAAGAAACAGGTGATGATCCACAACCTGTAGACCCCCAGTTAAACTCTGATGCACCAAGTGCTCATATTTCCCTACAGGTATAACAACTGATACTTTCTTGCAGTGCACTCAAATTTCTCATCCATCCACTATTGCAATCCATGTTCTTGATATTGAATAGTCCACTCATGTTGAAGTCACAATTCCTGAATCACCACAGCATTCTACTGGCACTGAAATTCTGGAGTTAAATAATGATGCTCCAGTTCATATGGCCACTATTCATGAATATATAGAGCTAAATGCTGATGGTATGGCAGTTTCTGAAGCAGCTGGATCACATACTGCTCCAATTCCTGACTCCATATTAAACTCTGATGCTGAAGATAAAGTAACACATAAAGTCAAGGAACTAGTTGTTGATGATGAATCTATTCATGGTAGTGAGTCTGATAATGGAGATGATATTGGTGTATCCAACATCAATGTAACACTAGATACTGATGAAGATCTTGATGAAATCATATTTCTTGAAAGCATGACAGAAAGAGAAAAGAAGCTGAAGATATCTAAATTGGATGTTGTTAACACCAAGAAGTACTTGGATGAGGAATGGGTATCTAAATGGAAGGATCCAAATTATCCTATTACTGTTACTCATGTTGCTCAACACTTGGAGACAGCTGAGAAACAAATCTCAAATCCTGATGTACTCACCCATCTCAAGAATTCAGCTATAATGGTAAAATCCCTTTAGACTACTCAGGCAAAAGCAAACTCCGAGATGGACCAACTCAAAGATGCATTTTATGAGGTTAAATTCAAATTTAAGCTTAATTTGCAAAAGTAATTGAAGCCTGTCCTTTCTAGAAAGGACAAACTTGAAGCCAATTAGGCTAATTTGGAAGCAACTCAAAATAAAATGTATGTGCAATTGGATGAGGTCCAACAGTCAATGGAGCTGATTGTTTTCCTCATGCTTGGTGATGATGCCAAAAAGGGGGAGATAATTTTAAAATCTAAATGCAAGCAGCTCCAGCTAAAAGCTGATAACAAAGATGATGCTCCGAATGGTGGGAGGAAAGGTGGAAAGTTAGTTGGGAGCAATAAGGGTGGATATATTATTGGCTCTAATGGCACTTTTAAGTCCACTATACGAAGGGAAGATGGAAGGAGTGTTGGAGCTGGAAGGAAGAAATCTGCAACTCTTACAAAAGAACTGACTGTGACTATAAAGCAAACTCGAACAATCACAAATGATGATGAAGACCAAGGTATTCTGAAGATAGAAGTTGCAGCTGAGGCAAGTCAGTTTAAACAGACTCCGAAGTACAAAGGAAAAAATATAACTATATTCTACAGGGATCCTAAAATAACAGCTTATGATTCTGAGGTGAGTGGAAGTATTTTTGAAAGAGAAAATCCAGAAGTTGATCTTGAGCAACTAAGGTTGATAGAAGAGAAATTCAAATCTCTGAGACTAGTAAATACTGATGTTGTCTTATCATATGAAGATATTCCTGGACAAAGGCAAACCAAAGGAGTGGTGATCAAAGAAATCAGTCAAATTGAAGTTGAAAGACCTAATCTTAGGTCTCAAGCCATCGTAAATGCTGATAGGAGCTATTAGGGGAAAGAAAAGGTTGGTGAAAAATCAAAACCAAAGTCCAAGAAAAAATCAGCATCTACTAAAACTCAAACACTGATAGATATAGTCTATTCAGTATGCCAAACACATGATGATGCTGATGAAGGAAAGGTACTTGAAGAAGAAGCCAATCAAGTTCACAAGAGAAGAAAAGTGAATTATGGATCTGATTGGGATGAGAAACTACAAATCATTCCAACCACTGACATTACTCAAGTTGGAGAAATAAGTGTTGAAGCTCAACCAATCACAACCTCTGATACTACTCATATTGTTGACAGAACAACTCAAGAAACAAAAGATGATCATCCTATTCCTGAAAGATACTCAAACTCTGATTCTGCTTAAACTCTGATAAACCAGAATTGACCATTGAAGAGAAGAAAAGCTACTATGGGGAAGCAAGACACCTGCACCAAAAAGGGATTCTTATGATACCATTAACAAGATCTATAGTGATAATTCACAAGCTAGAATGGCTGGAAGGAGAGATGGATTAGGACTTCCAAATGCTGATAACTTCATTGGTAATGCTTTCATTCTAATGGAGCTTGGGAATTTGACAAGAGTAGGGGAAAATGTGAAGCTTGAAGACTTACAGAAGATTCTTTCATTTTAGAGAGTGCTTGATTTGTATAATACAAAAAAGCCAAAAGAAAAGATGTTGTATTTTCTTGAGTCTGGGAAGAGGTTGAAGATTTCTCAAGAACAAATGGGAGACAAACCATGGCAGGAGTTGGAATATGTCATAACTTTACTAAAAGTAATCAACTCTACAACCGCCAGGTGGTCTGCTTATTTGAAAGACCTGGTATTCAGAATGCAGAGAGAAATGACTTATAAATTAAAATATTCAAAGTACATTGATGATACTAGAAATACTGTTGATATGCCTAAAGGAGGAGCCAGACTGACTACATCCCTTGGTATAAAAGTTCTCACTTACAATCCAAATGGCAAGAAAGTTGGATTCTTGGAGCTAGATGATTTGTCACTTGGAAGATCAAATATTTATGACCTCAGAGCTGCTATCTATCAAAATGATGAATCTAAAAAAGAGCTCAAGGATATCAAACAGAGAATGGGGATGTATCTGAATGTTTTTGAAGAGAATCTACTCAAGAAATTCTTTGATGATGTTACTAGATTTGTCAATGTTGAAGACTGAAGTTAAAGTCTGAAACACTGAGTGTAAGATTGTACATTTGTTAGTATTTCTGCATTTAAATAATTTTGACATAATCAATTATAAACTTGTACATATTTTCATAATTCACAAGTTAGAGGAGATTGTTAGAAGAAATTGATGATATCAATATTTAGTTTTCCATCAACATTTGATACCAGAGTTTAACAGAGATGATTCCATCAATATTTATCATCGGTATTTGTTGATTAGTACTTGTCATCAGTATTTATTCACATCAGTATTTGTCAAGCTGGAAATTGGGAGATATCAAAGGAGGATATATTTGCAGAGGTATGTCGGTGTATGACTTTACTTATTGTAGCAATCAATAGATGGATATGTATTAGGATTCCTTATTCAATTGTAACATATCTTCTAGATTAATTGTGTAGTTGTGCAGTATATAAGCATAAGTTAGGTTTACACTATATATGTTGGTTCGAATTGATATATCATTCATATAACCTAGCAGCTCTCAAGGACATTTGTTCATCTTTTGAGAGAGTATTATAATCAATTTTTATCCATTAATATAAAAATTGTTCTTTCTATTGAGTTTGTTATTTGATTTGATTGTTTAAACTGTATTTACCCCCTTTTACAGTTGATTTAAGGCCTAACAATGTATTATTTTATATGTTGAGGAAGTTAATTCTGACCGATTATAAATCTCTAATTAAACGCATCAATGAAGTCAATTTTATACGTCCGATTTAAATGATAGAAACATGTGAAAGAAGAAACATTATCAATTGTAGAACATTTTCCAAGTCCAACACGCACATTACGATCCCCGGTTAACTTCAACACTTCAATTGAAACTCAATATCCCCCTGTTACATTCTGTTACAAACTCACCAGCCTCTGCCATTAGCTGAATCTACATTGAATTTTGAAGATTAAATTTTGTTTGCACCTATACGTAATCCTAATAACATTGTACAACCCCCATTAGTTTTAAAAAGAATGAAAAATTAAATAACTTCAGGATAAAAAGTGCAATAGAAAAAGGATTCAATAGACATTTATCAAAATAAGCCATGTGTTCATAATTTCAGGCTTATATATTGACTAAAACCAATTAATATACATCACACAATTCCCTGGATGCAGCTAGTCTCCAGTAAAACACCTTATTTGGTTAAATAAATTCATAACAAATGACATAGAATTTTATATGTATATATATATGTGATGGTTATATATATCCATATAAAATTCTATTTCTGTATAAAGTAGATATATATGACCATCACATTTTATACTAAATATAAAGACATCTATGAAATCTATATAGTTTTAGAGCAAGTGTTGTATTTTTTTCGATTAAATTATAAAGCAATCGGTTTGTATTATTATGAATAAGATAAAGCTTGGAAGTTATTCCACTCCAAAGTACTGTATTTTTTTCTTGTATTTTTTAATATTTTGATTGGTTTTAATTTGAAGCTAGATTAGGTTATTTATACTTTATTATACTAACAAAAGTTTTTGGAGTTAACAAAGTTTCTTATTTTTAATCAAAGTTATGAAGAGCTTGGACCTTATTATCAAATGTGAATTGATCATGGCTTTCAATCCCAAGCACAAATACCCTACAAGTATCAATTTCATATCAATATATAAAATTAATATTAATATTATGATTATGATTATAAAAATCACATTAACATGTCATTTTCAAATAAAATTGACTTGAAGTAGACAACAAGGATGTGTTAATATTATGGAGCTTGTCGGAAAAAAAACCCATTGAATTTACATGTCTTGGAATTATAACAAATCACCACAATCTTCCATAATCTCAATTGACCCGAATATCAGTTTTACAGATCATAAAAGGTTCTCTGAAGCACAATACCAGAGATCCAAACCTCGGCTTATTAAAGAACATTTTTGTTTTGGTTAATAAGGTGAAGTAGTTGATAAACGTAAAATTCCTCTCCTATAAATGTGCTAGACACCGGAGATCAGTTGCATAAATCCGTTGACCGGCATTCGTGCTACGCATGGGCATTAAAGGAGAATTGAACATATGTTTATTTAATTCCATAAATCTTAGAAGTTTTCATATTCTTAAGTCTTCAACCGATCTGATAAATTCATATTTAAATCCATGGATTTGTGTTATTTCAAAACTCTAGAAATATGTAAAAATACTATTTAATTAACATTTCCTCATATTAAGGAACGCTTCTTCTAATAAAAGTAACAGATCTTGATTTCTATTTCAATGATAGAATGTCATATTATTCTTAATGTTGAAGAAATGGTTAATTGCATATTGTATACCTAAAATTTATTCACATGGAGAATAAAAATTCTGGACTAAAAATATTAAGAAATAAACCTCAGAGTCAGAATTTGTCCTTCAGAATAGCATTTGGCGCTCGTCCTGATTGACTATATTCACAGGCTTGAATGTCGTGGATGCTTGAAACACCAAGTTAGCAAATGCTCAAATATATAAACAAGAGATATAAGTAGAGAAATATGAAGCCTTAGGCTCAATTTTTTTTTGTATAATATACTTTCAATTTAAATACAGCTCTTCTTCATATCTCTAAAAATAATGAAGAATGTGACAAAAGGGTGTAATTTATGCCTTTCGATATAGCTAGAACATTTTATTGTCTATCATATATAAGTAGTTGCTAAAAATATCTTGCTGTAGTTTTTTTATAAACTAATATAAAATGAATATTCATGACATCTGCACATCATGCATAAAAAGCCTATGAAAAAGGAAACTAGAGTCAAACCTAAAAAATTTGAGACCAATTTTTATACTCTGATAGAAACCATTATATAACTATAAGTGGCTTCACCATGACCCATTATTTAATCCCAAAATTCATGTTCATTACTCATTAAATATTCAAAAGCTTCTTAGAAATCTTGTACAACTTGGATATATCCATACATTTCACCGGCACCATGTTTAGCATCTGGATATGCCAGTGGCACCTCTTCTTCCACCATTGTTCCCCATCCGAAATTGCCTCCATCACCCCCTTGTGGCAATTTTAGGAAAAATAAAACACAATGAAATAACAAAATAAAAAGGACTTTTGAAGAACAACATGTATCAGAGTTAATTTTGGGATTTTGAAACATGTTATATTATGGTTGATCTATGAAACAAAAATAAGAGTAAAATAAAAATTAAATGGATGAGCTGGAGAAGAGCCACTGCCTCAGGGGTTTGCCTACCATGTAAGAACTGCTTGCAAAACCATGTTTACAAAGTGAGCACTACGACAAGATAAATATAACTTTATAGACCAACTGCTTTCTTAAGATACCATAAGCCTGCGAAGCTCAGACTTTGGCAACTCTAATTCTTTGTCTAATAGGTCAAGTTTGATTCTATATTTATGCAATTAAGCAAACACTTTTACAAGTTTAGGATTAGTAGGCCCATTTTCCTCATATATGTAAATACCTGATCATAAAGGTTTATGTGTAAATACCTGATCATAAATGTTTTCATAAACCTGGTTCACATTTAGGCAACTTTACCGCACAATACTGTTTTTATATATTATTCTAGCACACTCATAAGACTTTTTGGAGCACACTTTTAGACATAAAGTGTTGTTCAAAATAACGTTTACCTCGAAGGAACTACTAATTTTATAATGTAAATATTGGTGTTCGGACTATAAAAAATAAGTACTCAAATTGATCAATTTTTTCATCAATTGCAGAATGCAGAATATTATCATTAAGTGTCGCAATTTATGCACATGAACATTTCCTAATTTCTGACTTATTAAAATTCTGACTTGGAATTTCCAAGATAACCTAATAGTACCTGAACCAAAAGATTATACAACCCAAAATGTTCTACTGATCTCGCTAACTTCTTCTACGTGAGCTGAGATAACAAATCTAACGGTACGCAAGGGACCATTATGGACACTCTTCTTGGAAGTACGTCTATGCCTCACCATCTTCAAACTTTACTGTCAAATTTAGAACAATAACAAAATAATATGAGTATAAAACTCAACAAGTAACCATAACTATTACGTATTCAGATTTTTATTAAAAGGGGGGTTCATATCCAAAAGTTTTGGATCAAAGTTTCAGGTGTCAAGGTTCAAGGAGGAGTTTGATAGAAAAGTTATTTTGGTTTGAGTATTTCTGATTCAAATCTTTCCATTTTCTTTGAAATTAATCTCTAAATGTATTAATCTATAATAGATACTTTGCATAAGCATACTTTCTGTATATTTTTGATAGAATGGGATTGGAGTGTATAACTTAAAATTTTGATACAGATGATCAGCCCGTACTGACCTCCATCTGGTCATAAAGGTACCTGAGGCACTATATCGACCTTTTTAAATACCGGGTTATCTCCGATTTACATAATGCTCTGGGCTATCTCTGGTCTCCACACACTTGGCTGGATCGCTATTACACGACCACTCATGCCTCCAATATTTAAGATTTTAGTGAAAACCTTTATATTGGAAAAATCAATTACAAATCAACTCACATTTCATTTTAAGAGAATTACCGTCTTTTGAAACTATTTGGACCCTTTCAAGTCAAAAATCATTCTTAATTTCATTTTCAAAAGTTCAAAGGTAAGGTAAGGTTATATAAATGAAATATAAATCAAAACGTGATTCAAGGGTAGCCATAGGTATTAGCAAATCATAAGTGTTATCAACTTGGGGATACCAGCAAAGCATTGGTATTATCAAGGCATGGATATCAAGGTAACATGGGTATGAACATGATATTGAAATAAACATGATATGTATATAAAAAAAACAGGCTATCAATAAGGTATTCAACTTTTAGGAAAAACAGTATCATATCATCCATATCATTTCCCTTAATTATTCATATCACAAACCACTTTATGAGAGAGGATAGAGTTACCTTGCCTCAAAATCTTTCCTTTTTATCTGAATAGGGTTACTGTCACCTAGAACTGCTTTTCCTTTCCTACCTTAAGTGCCCTCGCTTTCCAAATCTACACAACAAAATAAACCATAATTAGGGACCTTATAAGAATGATGTGTCTTTGAACGTCTTGAATTTACCCTTTCATGTTAAATAACCTTAACTTGTATATTTATACATATAATTCATGTCTACATTGTCATATATGCACATACTCACATCCTTTACTTATTTATACTCAAATGTTTATCGACCTTATTTTACTACAAAAATAGATAGCCACATAATAAAGCTATAACTAGCATATAACAAGTAGCATCCTTAAAGTTCTTATAACACATAATTCTAGAAAAAAATTGACATGAAGTATTCGTATCTATTTACTATCCTTTTAAGCATAACCAAACAATTATCAACATCCTTTATTTACGAAATCCATACACAAAATAAAGCAATAACTTAACACTTACTATCAAAGTATATTCAACTAATCATCAACATATATATTTGAATATAAACACTTATACCGAATGAAAATACATTAAAATTATCTGAAAATTTCTGTAAAACAAACCAACTCGACATGAAATATCACTGTACGCATTCAAATATCATAACAATCAACTAAATCGAACATCGAACCATAAATTTTAAAAAAAATGAATTATGAACATTTCTAATATTCACAAATATTAACATGCAACTCGATCTCTAGTAATTTCCCCACATCACATACTATATATATTTAAATTAACAAAACTCGAACCCTATTTTTTTAAAAAAAAAATCAAACAAGAAACTTTCTGAAATTTTTAAATAAGTAACATGCAATTACAAAAACAAAATTTGAATCGACTATTAGGGTCCAATCGAGCAACACAGCCCACCGCTGGCTCGCCGAAACTTATCATCGGCGGTGGAAAGGCTTCGAAGGTTTCCCAAATCGGGGCTTCCTTTAGCTAACACCCCACCACATCTTTAAAACTTATAATCCATTCGATTTTCATCATAAAAAAAATTAAAACCAAGGGTTTAAATCAAAACCCCGAAGTGGGTTTTTGAAGGAATCGGAAATTGTTTGCAACGATACACACGTGCATACATACACAGGTATAGAGGAAGCAAATATGAGCATAAAACGGGTCTCAGATCGAAAAACGGGTAAGGAATCAAGAAGAACTCGAGGAGAGAGAAAAATACTCGAGAGAGAAAAAGAGGACAAAGAGATTTTGAGATAGCACCGGCAGAAAAAAAAAAGAAGTAAAAGAGGGATTATATGATGGAATGGGAAGGGGCATTTTTGTTCCTTTCCAAATAATTTTTATCTACCAAATTCTCATTTTCAACCTAGCCAAAAACGCATTTGCAAATTGCATGTAAAATAGAAAACTATTTTTTTATATACGAAATAAAATTTAAATTAAAACTCATAACAATATCTATCTCCCGGTATTTTAAAAATAATTTTTGAGGGAAAGATTTATTTTTTTTATGAATTTTACAAAATTGCCCGCAAAATAAAAAAAACCTTTTAAAAACCATTTTAAAATACTTAGGTATCATAATAAATCCTACCATATTTTTTAAAAAATCTCTAGAACTATTATAAAGATATTAAAAAAGGTTTCTAGATTTGAACATACTCCGACGATTTTATCTAAATATTTTAAGGTCAGATAAACACCATTTTTTTAAAAAAATAATTTATTTAAAAATATTTAAAAACACATTAACCATAAAATCAATTACACATGAACCAAACAACTTATATTCACATTTCACGACTAAGAAAATCTCATATTTACCAATTTTTTATTTTATCGTGATATATATTTTACTTTTCATAATTATCAATCATACAATAATTGAACTATCGACCTGACTTCGAATATTCTAATTTATATAATTACAGAAACACACATAACTATTTTTATATTTTTTAACATTGACATAATCTTTTCTATCCTCTTTCCTTTAACAACACGGAATCAGCTTTCCAATAATTATGGGTAGCGTCTCAGTTGGCGTTCCGATTCAATATTAATTTTTATCATATTTCTAGTCACATTTGACTCGTCAAACTGAAATAAATTATATTAAAATATTTACTCATTAATTCACATAAATTACATAAATCCACATAATTAATTATTTATTCACATTTTATATATATCTATGTATGTATATATATATATAGAAAAAATCCTGGATATTATAGATGCAAACACGTTTCTAATTAAAATATTTATAAAACTGGATTATACGATTTGGTTTAATTTTTGGCCTATAATCAATACAAATTGAAGTTCTTTTACTCATAACACAAGGACAAAGGTCTAATTTTAGGTCGTGCTGACATTGAGAATGACATGAATGAATAAATGAAGTTATATTTAAGATATTTTTATTCACTCGGTACAAATGGGTATATGGGGTGTAACCAAAAGAAAATATATTACATGTTCACTAAATTCCATTTTTTAACGAATTTGTAAATTTTTTATTATTATATCCACCTTATTTTCCCTTAATAAAGAAAATCAATTATAGTAAATTATCAAAAAAAAATCTACAAAAACCAATTATAATTAATTTGTGTTATTTTATGAATGTTTTGAAAAAAATATTATATACGCACAATTATGGATATATATTTTGTGTTGGTTACACTGACAAATGACTAAGACTAACTGTTTAATCTAACTCGCCTATTAGTGAATTATTAGCTTTATTCACTATTAACCTGCATAGACTATTAACTAAACAAGTTAGTCTACTTGTTATACCTTGAATGATACAATGACAACAAGAGAAAAGTTCTATTATTATTATTTTATTAGAGAGCGTAAATTTTATGCAATCAAAATATTGAAAAAGTTGTTTTAAAAATCATGTTTCATGAAATTAAATTTTCATTGAAAATCTTAAAAATCGTGTACATTTACTTATAAATCATGTAACACTTGTTTTATCATAACATATTTTATAAAATGTATTGTAAGTACAAAATAAATGATTTTCAAGATTTTTCAATGAAATAATGATATTCAAAAAATATTATTTGGAAAAATAATATTTTTTGTATAAATTTTACTTGCAAACCATATATAGTGTTCTATAATAAGAATATTATAAAATAAGATTTTTTTTTCTTTTTTTGTACAGACAATTCTCAAAATAGAAAACAAAACATAACCAAAGTCTTGACATCTTAACTTAATAAATATAGAGAATTATAATTTAATAATTTAGTTGAAGAATGAAAAATAAATAAATTAAATTTTAAAAATATAAGTCAAAATAAATATGATTACATACATTACATCTTTTTATAAATGTGGATCACATTTTAGTTGACATAATAGTTGTCATTTTATCTACAAAATACCTTTTTCTCGTATGGGGAATTTCATCATTATTCCTCCCTTCTCCCTCACCTTCATTATACAGTCCATGCATGACTAAAAGTCAAAAAAATATGATTGGATATTTTACTTTAAAAGGGTTGCGATAGCTTTTTTAACTTCGATATTAGCTCTTCAATGTTTTTACTGGTTTCCTTGTACTTCGAATTGCTATGAAAAACCCAAGATTTAATGTTGGGTTTTAACACAATAGGTTGTACGGGCTTGGTGATACAATAAATAATTGGACCGGGTAATAATTATTTGCGTAGATAATTATTATCATAATTTTGTTGGATAATAATTGTATGTGGACAATTATTATATATTGTACATCTTCGTCATGGAGTTGGAAGATTGGACATCAAGTATGGGAAGATTTATAAAATAATGTGGTATGTCTTGTTGGCTAAGTTTTGTGATGGCTATATATACATAGTCATATTATGTTTAATATGTATGTTTAAGAAATGTAGTCGTCTTAGGTATTGTTTAGGAGATGTTCGAGTATTGGTTGGCTCAAGTATCGGTTGAAACACCATTGAGGTATTATTATTTTGATTGTATGCTTGAGCATTATTTGGCTTAAGTATCGGGGTTAAGACACCATCAAGGTGTTATATGTTGAATGTATTATTAATAATTGTTCGATTAATAATGTAAGTTGAGACGTGAGTTTTCCGCATCATATAATGTTATCTTTGTTCTCCGCATTGGTAGATTGAATCTCGTATTTGTGTGTGTATTTCCTTCTAACAAGTTGTATCAGGAGCCAAGGTTAATGATAAATTGGGTTGAAGGAACGTTCTAGATTCAATTGGTATGGTGGAGTACGGTGATGGATTTCATGATAAGAAGTCTACTAACGTGGAAAGAGGCAAAGTTACGTACGGTTTGGAAGTTGACTTGCACTGTGGATCAATTTTTTGGATTCGAGATGGAAAAAAATGGTAGAGATAAACAAAATTGTTTCAGTGGCTTGATCAACCACGTGAATTCTTGGGTGATGATATTGTTCTTTTTAGGAGACCGAAGGATTGAGAAAGTAAGGATCGGGTGAATCAACAGATGGAAGTGCACTCGTGGTGGTTGTACACGTGATTTTGTGGATGGATATACCGTTATTATGAAGAAGTTTGGAGGTTACTATACGCGTTTTAGTGATTCTCAAAAGTTGGAAAAATGAGATGAATGGGTTTTTTTAGGGGAGGCATCGGCGAACGATCGTTGATGTTTTGATGGTTACCTTTTAATCTAATCTGGAGTATTGGGTTGAAGGGGAGGATTGTTGGATTTCAACCTAATAGGTTGTATGGACTTGGTGATACAAGACATAATTGAATTTGGTAATAATTTTATGGGTAGAAAATTATTATCATAATTGGGTTGAAAAATAATTATATGTGGACAATTATTATATATGGTATGTCTTGGTCACAGAGTTTGGATTGGACATTAAGTATGGGAAGAGTTGTAGAACAGGTTTGATATGTCTTGGTGGCTAAATTTTGTGATGGCTATATATACATAGTCATACTATGTTTGATATGTATGCTTAATAGATGTAGTCATCTTAGCTATCGTTTGTGAGATGTTTGAGCAAAGATTGGCTCAATTAGTGGTTGGAACACCATTGGGGTGTTATTCTTTTGATTGTATGTTTGAACATTGTCTGACTTATGTATTGGGTTTGGGACATCATTGAGGTGTTATATGTTAAATATATTATTGATAATTGTTCGGATTAATAATATAAGTTAGGAAGTGATTTTTCCGTGCCATATATATTTTGTGTGTGTGTACTTTGCATTGATAAATTAAATCTCGAATATTTGTGTGTATTCTTCCTAACACTTTAATGCATTTAGGTCAAGAGATTTGGGTTATTGACCTTTTTATTGTTATGTCAAAACCAGTTTTTTGTACAGCTTCCCAAAACTATTTATCATTTGGATGAAAATATGTTCTTGCATTGTCTGGTTGAATAAGAATGGTAATATTGGTATCTTCTCTTGGCCACTTCTTTATAATAGTCAGTATCATTTCATTAATAAGGGATGCCTTTGAGGAGATATCTCTACGTGAGATACCTTTACATGAGATGCCTCTATGTGAGACGCTTCTATGTGACATGCATTTCATTTGATGAAGACCTTTTTTAAAAAGGAATGTTATTTTTAGAAGACCTTTTTTAAAAAAGGATGTTGTTTTTTGGAAGACCTCATGTAAGGGAGGATGTTGTTTGTATAAAATCTTCTTCAAATGGGGATATTTGCTTGTGATTGATGGTTTTTCTCTGAAATGGGTGACTTCGTCCAACTTACTCCGATGACCCGTAATTCTAAAGACCTTAATAACATTTTGGTATCAATTCTCGGCTTCTCCTATGAGTAGGACGTCGCCTGACTTACTATGATGATTCGTAATTCTAGGCATCTCAGAACTACTCTAGTGATTCGTACTCCTGGCATCTTAGTAACGTTATAGTTGATTTTGGCCTTTTCCCTTGAAGGTGGACACCTGATTCGCTTTACTAACTTATAATCCTAGAAATAATATTACAGCGAAATTTTGAAGGGTCATGTAAATGAGGATGTTATTTATTAAGACCTCTAAGCATGATTTTTTTGAAGGCCTCTAAGAAGGATTAATTTGTAGAAGATCTCTAAGGAGGATTTACTTATTGAAGACCATTAAAAATGATTAAGTTATTGAATACCTCTAGGGAAGATTTATTTGTAGAAAACCTCTAAATGGATGTTATTTTTTGAAAACCTCCTCTAAATATGGGTATTATTTGGAAAACTTCCTTCAAATGAAGATGTTATTTTGTGAAGACCTCCTCTAAAAGGGTGTTATTTGGAAGACCTCCAAATTAGGATGTTATTTTTTGAAGACCTCATCCAAGGTGAGTGTTATTTGGAAGACCTCATTTAAAGAATAATGTTCTTCATTGAAAATCCTTGACGAAGAGAATTTTATTTTTTGATGACCTCCTCTAAAAGGGTATTATTTGGAAAATATTCTCTAGATACGGATGTTATTTTTTGAAGAAGACCTCATCTCTAAAGGAAAATATTTTATTATTGAAGACCATTTGCGAAGAGAATATTATATTTTGAAGGCCTCCTTCAAAGTGGAATATTATTCTTTGAAGACGTCTTGTAAAAGAGGATGTCGTCTCTCGAAGCAGGCCCTCGGGGGGTGATTATGCTTTGAAGATCCTCGAGGGTGATTTTTTCTTTTTGAAGACCATCAAGATGTGAGCCTCGCTCGTGACTAGTATTTTAAGCCAGTAGAAAAATATAGAATTACCAGCAACCTCGCCTCTTCAAATAGAGCTAGACCTATTATAGTTTATATTTAGAATATTAAGATAATATGATTACACCCCTGACATGAAGCAATATTCTTATCAACAAACTCACCCTCTATTCATGTGGCCTCGCCTTTTAAAGCCAACAGGATATGGGTCATGAATGATATAGGAAGGCTGCAATAAGAAATTGAAGATGATAAATTGTGCCTACTCTACAAAATTTATTTATCTTTGAGTGTTCTCGACCACTAAGGCCTCACCTGGAGGTGTCCCCTTAAAGGGTTGGATCAAACTCTAAAGAATTATCAACGGTGCCAAAGGCCAAATTCAAATATTTACCATTAAAAGTAGGGTTGTGCATTCGGTTATAATCGAACCGAACAAATTTTTTTCTGGTACACTGAAAACGAAATAGTGGGAATTTTTTTTTATCAAAAATCGAACCAAATATATTCAGTGTCAAATCGAAACCAAAATAAACAATTCATTTTTTTACCGAAAACCTGAAATCTAAAACCGAATATTAAGAAAAAATGCCAAAATTGCAAAAAAAAATCAAAAAATTTAAGTTCACAATCAATAATTTAAAACATTAAGAATTTAAAATATTAACTATAAAAACTTGCAGCACTAGGTTATTACCAAAACATTTAAATCATAGTTTGTATCATAACTTGTCACATAGTTTTGCTAGCATCATTATAATTCCCATAATGGTTATGGTCAGTCGTAAATATAGAATTACGCACAAGCATCCCATAATCTATCAATTTCCAATAAATACGAAAACAAAAATATCTACATACGAATATCTTAGAAGTTATGATATTTCGGGTATGCATGTTTAAGTTAACTGCTCACAGTTTGGAGGCGGGAATCGAGAGTCTATATCAATGTGTATGTATGACATGACAGCCAGGCCCATGAGTGATGACTGAGGAGTATAATAATTCAGTTATATAATTAATATTTTGTATATTACTGAGAATTTCGATTATTAATTCCATTTTTCGGGACTAAAACCCGAAAAATCGAATTTCGGAAATTTCTCTACCAAAAATTGAACCAAATTTTATATTTTGATTTTCGGTTAAACGAACCGAAAGCACACCCTAATTAGAAGAATAATCATTTAAAACAAACTTATGTATCCAACAGCAATGCCCGTTAGTAGAACTAGTAGTGCTTGTTAGTTGAATCGGCATCTCCTTCGAAGGTTAAGAAGACTATCATCACAAGAAGAAGCCTTATTAATATTTATGCTCCACATCATTAAATTTATTTCCTATTACTTAAGAACTCTCCAAATAGGTGTCTTCCAAAATGACCAAGAGAGAAAAACATTAGTATTGCCTTCTCGAAAAATCTCGCATCTTTCTAGTTTATCATGAAAATGGTGAGAAATATATTGAAAAATGAAGGACGTTGCACATTCAAAAGGACCTCGCCCAATTTAGGAAGTCAAGGAATATTTATAGGTTGTCCTTGGACTAATCTCCGTTTAACGGCAATGGTGGAAAAATGCTAAATTATTTTGAAGAAAATGCAACGGGAATAAGTTAGTTTCTTTTACAAATACTTGTTGGAAGAAATTGGGGGATAGTTATGTAAAAAACCTACATCGCCCTCATAAAAGGGATTTGATCCATATAGAATAAGGAAATTATTTGAATAGAATAGAAGTATTTTTATGTTTAGCGTTTCTCAAAAGTATGTGGGTTCACCCAAAACTGAATGCATTGGGTCATACCCGAGGTAAACCATTACATTCGGCAAGGAATGAGACATGTGAGTCAGTCCCAATATGAAATTTGCCTCGCTCAATAAGGGAAAGACCTCGCCCATTTGTGAAGGACGTCACCTTATAGACATCATTTAAGATGAAAGACTTGGGTTGTTAGGTTTCACAAGCCTCTCATCGCATGAAATCCTCCCCTTAGAAAGGGTCTCACCCTTTTGGGTCAATAAGATAAGGAACCTCCCTAAACTGCTATCCGGATGACACTGAAGACTTTGGGCATCACCCAAACTTATTATTTTACCAATCACTGTTGCAACAATTGAAGAAGAGGCTTAGGCCCTATCACCTAACAGGCATAGCCCTATTAGGGGGGGGGTCGAAGGGTGTCGCCATTGGTGAATCTCAATGCTAGCCCTCAGACTAGCTAACTCTTCTATTTGGTTCAAGAAAGGCATTAACTATGATAATATTGGGTCAATGACTTAGTCTCACGTTCCGAGAAAGTAGTTGGACTCCTAAGGTCATGACAACTTCACTAAAGGTGGTGGCCTCGATCCTATGGCCTTTTCAAGGGAGAAACATAGTCCATATAGATTTTATTGTGTACGTTAGCATATTATATGGGATGCAGTAACCTTTGCGGAATAAAGATAATTTTACATGCGATATTAATTGCGAATTCAATTATCCAACAATCTCAATCATCCCCGGACAGCATACCTAACACCTTAGGCCTCTAGGTATCGTCAACCACCACTACAATCCCAACTACCCTCCCTGAAGTTATTTTCACCAAATTTCTTCATTAATAAAATCATTGTTACAAAAATACGGTGCAATCTCATATGAAACCTTACAACCTTATATCCTACTACTTGCGACCTGTTATACAAGTGCAACTCCTTTAAACATGTTATGCAAATCCAACTTCATTTGTATTTTTATAAAAAAATTATAAAATTGGGTAATTTTGATAAATTTCCTTGATGTTATTATATGATCTTTTTTGTATTTTTAAAAAACATACAGTTAAATATAGTCGCAAACAATTTAATGGTAGTAAAAAATGGCCGTTGCATTAGCATAGCAACAAAAATAATTATAAAATTCCATACAATTTGAAAAGTATATATATAATTTTTTTCAATACTCGATACATATTTTAAAGTGAATATAAAATATATTTTTATAATTTATTTTTTATATTAAATTTTAAACAACAAATTTTTATTTAAAAAAAAAATTTAAAAATTATTTATGACATTATACTTTAAATGGGCCTTAAAACGGGCACAAGTCTCTATTCGCAAATGTATATTACCGGGGGCAGAGGGAGTAGTGAACAAGGGTACTTCTGAGCAAAAAGAACATGGGTACGTGGACAAAATAAAATGGAATAATTTCCAGGACTAAAAATTAGTTATTGGTTGTAACTTGTAATAACATAACAATCCTGAATCTGTAGGATATCCAAATATCATATCAGCACGGAAGCAAATTGGAAAAGCCTGGACTTGCAAAGACATACTAAGGAAACATTTACCCCCACGCCATTTTTACCACCCCAAACCCCGCGGTAATTCTTTCTCCCAATTCACCACTTGCTTGATTCATCATGTATGTATGTTTTGATTTCTGCTAGATTCATCAATTTCTTGTCTCTTGTGCTTTTCCCCCTTTTCTTGAATGTTAAAATATTTTGATTAGCAATCTAATAGTAATAAAATTTTATTTGTCGTTCTATATATAATTTGTTCTAAAGATGTTTGTTATTAGTGGCAGATCCTGGGCCCCTTTTAATTAGATATGAAATTGATAAATTTTAGTGTGTAATAAGAGATAGTTAGTTTTTAGCGGTTACGTAATGGTAGCGGTAGAATTTACATGGTTTTACCCCTTAATTTACATAAATGTAGGGACTCAGTTGTGAAATGTTGAATCTTGTCTTGTGTGATTTAGTTAGATGGAAGATCGGGGCCATAATGTGTACTCGTTGGATGAAGCACTATCGAAAATTGGGTTTGGGAACTTCCAGGGTCTGGTGCTTGCGTATGCGGGCCTTGGTTGGGTTGCCGAAGCAATGGAAATGATGATTCTCTCCTTTATTGGGAGGGAAGTTCAGGTTCAGTGGGGGTTGTCATCTAGTGAAGAGAGCTTGATATCGACTGTAGTTTTTGCTGGCATGCTAATCGGTGCCTACTCATGGGGTCTGGTATCAGATACTTATGGAAGGAAGTAAGACGTTTTTTTTTATCATTTAAGTGCTAGATTGTTCTGTTTCTCTCGTTTTCTTTTTCTCATCCATGTTAAGAGTACTTTTGATTTGCATGAGTTTCTCTTATTTTAATTATTTTGTTAAAATCACGCCTAATCGTCTTTGAGGAATCCGAATTTGCACAAAAAGCGAATAATGTACATGTTTAACACTAGGGTGCATTTGTGTTACGAGATAAATGGTATACATGAATTTGTGGCGCTTTGTACATATATTAAGCATGCATTTGTAGTTACATTTTGTTTAGATATATTATAAGATTCTAGTAAGTCCTCCCAACACCTTGAGGTTCTAGGATATTTGGTAACTTAACATCCACCTAACACCTTTAAGTTTTAGGAGAACTGCCAATTTAACATGCTATTAGAACAGGTAAAATAGCACATTTCAATTGTAATCCGTTTCGTTTTAATTCCTGGTGCTTGGTTTTCCATTTAGGGAGAACGGTAATGGCTATACAAGTAACACCCTTTATTATGCCTTTTAAATCGTCTGGTGTGTAAAAAAATTTGCGCATAGGGCCGGAAATGTAATGTTCTGGGATGCAATTTGATTATAAGAGTTTAGAGACGGACATGAATTGCGGCATTTTGCTGATATTTTGTGTGTTGAATAGGCCTACATCTCTAGTTACATTTCAATTGTATAAAGTTTCATTTTCATACCTTGAGCTTGGTTTTCCAGGTAGGAAGAAAGGTAATGGCTATATAAGTAGCACCCTTCATGCATTCCAGATCCTATGGTGTGTATGTTTTGTTGTCTGGCGGTTGCTGCACATGCGCATCTAATATTTTTGTCCCTTCCAGAAAGGGATTTCTTGGTGCAGCTATACTTACGGGTGGAGCTGGGTTATTAAGTGCTTTATCACCAAATTATATATCTTTGTTGGTGCTTCGTTTTTTGGTTGGTATTGGTCTTGGATGTGGGCATGTGTTTACTTCATGGTTTTTAGAATTTGTTCCTACTCCAAAAAGAGGGAGGTGGATGATTATTTTCTCAAGTTTCTGGACTGTTGGAACAATTTTTGAAGCCGCACTTGCATGGGTATGTTTAAAACACTTCGAAACTAAAACATGTGCTTAATGGACATCTTTATAGCGCATTGTCATATGTTACCTCCAGTTCATGTACTGGGCCCAATTTTTTTAGTTCTATGAGCCATTTTTGACATGGCGGTCAAACTCAAACACTCAAACTTGTTGTGCTTGATTTATTGTTTTTATTTTTTTGGTGGAACTTGTAGTATTTTGTGGATAGTTAATAAAATTTTTAAGTGTCTCACAATGAATTTAATTAACCACTGAATTTCAATATGAGTTTCAAACTGATTTGTAAAATTAAGGGAGTACTAGGATACGGCTCAGGTATTAGCGACACTCTATCCACTTGTCATTGCATAATTCCAGTCTAAACATGGTCTGTAAAATCATTCGAAGTTGACATTTTCCGTAGATATTCCAATGTGATATGAGAGCAATTGGCTGGAAGATATTCTCACTGGAATCGAAAATGGGAAGCTGTGGTATTGCAGGATGATACACATCAGTTTTAGCTGTTTTAAGCTCGAGGCCTACAAGCCAGAGTTATCTTCATATGAACTTGTTGCCTAATATCAATATCTTCAGTGATTGTTGTCTAAACGCCTTGGAGTCCACAAGCCAGAGTAACTTCTAAATGAAATCGTGAACAGTATTAAGGCTTTCTAATAATGTGCTCTACTAGCATTGTAAATTGTAAAAGTTCAGATGTTTATTGTAGTATATAAGTTGCCTATAGATCGAAAGACTAAAATGTGCATGATTGAAATTATTTTAAGTTAATATGAACCTTTTATTGTTATTCACTAGCCTGCAGTTGCATACTCTTTGTCTCAGCTTAGTGTAAATAATTTGTGTACCAATACTGTTTTGTCTTAATATTATATGTTATGATAGAATATGGAAATAAACAATTAACAACTGAGGTTGGGTTAAAGTTGGCTCCCTTCGTCTGTGCAGAAGTTATGAAATAGATTTTCACTTATATAATGCTGCAGATTGTCATGCCAAGATTTGGGTGGAGGTGGCTCCTTGTACTTTCTTCTCTACCATCTTTTGTTCTGCTTATCTTCAATGATGTTGTACCAGAATCTCCAAGGTACCTATGCATGAAGAGTAGAACAACTGAAGCATACAACATACTTCAGAAAGGAGCTCTTTTAAATCAACAAGAACTTCCTCCTGGCATGCTTGTTTCTCATAGCACTAGTGAGCTGAATGAGGAGTTTGCATCATCTGAAGATGCAAATTTGCTCTCGGAAAGAATTAAGACCCTTAGTTCTGAATCGAAAACCTCAAACATGTCTGTAATTTTTTCCTCGAAATTAATCAGAACAACACTTTTACTGTGGTTATTATACTTCGGAAATACATTCTCATACTACGGCATTATATTGCTGACCTCTGAGCTGAGTGGCGGGAAAAGTGATTGTAGAACTGCTATGCATTTAAAAAATACAAAGGACGCCAGCCTTTACTTGGATGTCTTTGTCACTAGTTTGGCAGGTATTGTGGTTATAATTTTGGCTGTTAATGTTTTCTTTTTAGATGATGTAGATGTGCTCTCTTTAACATATTTTACACAACATATGCCAGCTAACGTTATTGACCTATATTTGCAGAACTTCCGGGGCTTGTATTGTCGGCATTTATTGTGGACAGAGTGGGTCGCAAATTTTCCATGCTAGTTATGTTCATTTTAGGTTTCATTCTGCTGCTGCCACTGGTCGCTCATCAGAATGAAGTTTTGACCACATCATTGTTATTTGGTGCTCGGATGTTTATTTCAGCAACCTTCATAGTAGCTTGTATATATGCCCCTGAGGTAATTCTGGCCTTTTCTACTAGGTTTGACTTGTGAATCCTCGTTGATTTGCAGTATAACCATTTTAATATTTCAGAGAAAGAAAATAACAAATTACTGTAATCTTAAGAGTAAATTGCATTATGTAAACTTATCTTTGACCAACATACAATTTCAAAATTACACTTTTCTAACTACCCTTTGTCATACTAGAGTTCATAATTTTTTACAATTTGCAAGTAGTATGTTACAAAAATCCAAAATGCAGGTATAGATAATACAGTTAAAACTTAATGTAACAGCAATACCTCTAATCATTGCAGTAGCCTAGAATGGTTAACTGAGCACTCAACTCTTCCTAGAACAGTATTAAACAATGAACTCTTCTTGTTATAGTATTATAGTATTTTTCTTTATCCTTCTCTTTCTTTTACTGTATGTTGATGTCTATATAATGATTTTCTTTCCATTCTGTAAAGATATTTAAACCATCCATTGTCTAAGCATTATATTTCTTCTCCCTGACATTACAAACGCTCTTTAGCAAAGTAACCTGGATTGATCTTATGTAACTTTTAATCTATATGTGTTGTAGGTCTATCCAACTAATGTGAGATCAACCGGTGTTGGAATTACGACTGCCATAGGAAGAATTGGTGGGATGGTATGCCCTCTTGTAGCTGTTGGACTAGCAGGTGGTTGCAACCAAATGGTTGCAGTTGTTGTGTTTGAAATTATGATAGTTCTCTCTGGACTCAGTGTCGTACTTTTTCCATTTGAAACTCAAGGGAAAGAATTAGCTGATCATGTACATGCGTCTGCTTAAATTTAGTAGCTAATTAAGGGATAGCGTTGCCAATACGATATATGTAAATGCTTATTATAGATTCATGTGTAAATTGCTTTGTGCTAAAGATTATTACCCCAGATGATGATGATTTCACTGGCAGTTAGGTCAGTACACGTTGGCCGTGCAAGAGAAGAAAGGCATAAATCATGTACCTAGCATGGGTACTAGGAGAATATTAGCTAGTAGTCAATCTGACCAATAGTTTATCACAAATCTATCATTATAAGCTGAGAATTTATCAATAGTTTGTGGACATAAAAATTAGCACCAGCTTATGACTGAAGAGGTTAAATATTTCGCCTTCGCCTTTTGTTAATTTATTAAATTCTTAGAATTAGAATAATGTTCAAAACAGAATTCTAAAACACTCCTACAAGATTAATATATAGTAAAATGTCCCTACAAAGAAAATCATAAATTATGTTGGAAAAAACTGATGGGATAAAATTCAAGCAAATTAAGCAAGCAAACAATTCTTAAATGATTTAATAATTTCCTTAATCTATCCCTTTATTTGTGTGTTGCAATTGCAGATGAATTATTAAATATTTATTAATTTATTAAATATATGGCATGTTGCTTGCTAAATGACCGAAATTGATATGGGAGATGAATTATTAAATATTTATTAATTTATTGTTCTGTGTCCCATTTAATAGAGAACAGAACAATTACTAACCCCAAATAAATTCTTGATTGTGATCAGCCGAGGAACAAGCCAGACCTGGATATTATAATATAAAATATTTAAGTATTATAACAACTCTTGCCAATCATATAAGATATCATTTTATATAACATACAATATTTAAGTATTATAACTACTCCTGCCCATTTAAGATGACATTTTATGTTTTTAACTCCATACCGCAAAAATGATGTTTATAGTGGGTATTTATTATTATTTTAATAATAAATTTGAAAATATGTAAAAATATTATAAAATTAAGAGAGAGAGAATTTTTTTATTGACAAAAATGATATAAGATACTAGTTTATTAAATATAAGATATGAATATGATGTATTAGAGCAAGTAAGAGTCTTTATAATTGTTTTGTAAATATTATAAGAGATGATGTCCTAGTTGTAAACTAATATTGTTTGTATATACTAACTTCAACAATGATCCTCATTTTTATATCCAATAATAATAATAATAATAATAATAATAATAATAATAATATATTTGAAATATAATAATGAAGGGAAGAGAAATATCGGGTGAAAAATGACATAGCATTTATTTTTTATTAGTAAAAGTGAAACATAGTTTCATTAAAATAGCCTTAAAAGTAAGGAACTTAAAAGCAATTCCAATTCCAATAATGTTTTAGTTGTCTCTTCATAAATATTATAAAACTAGCATAATAACCCGTATAAAATAACCCGTGCGAGGCACCGGTTATTTTCTAATTTTTTTTATGTATCATGCAATTATAATGTTTTTAGAGTAACTCCAACAATAATCTTATATAAGTTCTTGAGTCAAATTTTGAAGAAATTGAGATAAAATTTATCTCCAACAAGCTCCATGTCCCCTAACATTAGGAGTTTCGAATGTTTCTTCACTTTTAGGAGTGAATATCCCCTCAACTATTATTATATTATATTTTTCTTACACGTTATTTTATATTTAATGAACGAAAATAAACAGGGTAGTAAGTGTACGTTTAAAACGAAACGATTAAACTTAATCCGTAAAATGCCGTTAGTATGTTTATAAATAAAAAAACTAAAAATTAACATATATGTTGAATACAGAGTTGACCAAAATCTTGAATTTTATTTAAATAAACTATATGTACTGCTCTATATTATTATTGAGTTCAATACTAACTTACAATTAATTTACTCAATTTGAAAAGATAAAAAATTCATAACCGAAGTTAGAATGACTTGCAATCATTATATACAATAATGTAAAATTTACATTATTGTTAATATTAAAGTTGATTTTAATAAAAAATATTAGTTTTTAAAATTCAACGCGTGTATGTATGGGAAAATGTTATTTTTTTATTTACACTACTATTAACAAAATAAGATTAAGTTATATGTATGTGTGTATTAGCATGTAAATTATTATATGTTACATCTCTTAGTAAATTATGATGATTTCAATTATTTATATGCTAAATATCTGGTTTATGTACATGTATAATCATTATTAACATATAGTGAGACAATTGATTACTTAAATAATATGCATTTATAATTATTCAAAAATTAAAATTAGGTAATAAATAAATTGCTATAATTTATATATGGTATTGACATTATCACTGACAAAAAATTCATATCTATTTTTTACGCAACCGAGTATCAATCATGGTTGTAACATAAAAATGAATAATATATTTTTAAGATTTATTGTTGATATTCATGATTTTTATTAAGAATTCGAATTTTTTTTTGTAATTATATCGTTATTTAAACCGTTTTTAAGTTTCTTTCATTACGACTCTAATATTTCTTCATATAATAATTTGATAACATTTTATACTATTCTCCTAAAATTAAAAAATTTTAGTTCGATAAAGTTATATATATATATCAGTTGAACTAGTTAATTCCTTTAAATTGTTGAACAATATATGTTTTTTCCTTAAATAATATAAAATGTATTGAATCAAATGCTATAATATAATATATATAACTTTTATTTGAATAATTCAAAATATTTGTACAATATTATCTTGATCAATGAATTTTGCTGATCTAAAAGAATTCTTTTTAAAAAGCTTGTTTTTTTTAAAGTGAAAAATGAAAAATAAATCGATTTAATATATCATCGTAATTTTAACCAATCTCGTGAGATCTCATTTCAAATTTCAAATATTCTTAAAATCGGGACAAATTCCAAAAATAATAATACGTTACAAGTGAAGTTAGTAATTTTAATATAAATAATCAATTGACTTGATCCTATAAATACCCCAAACACATTAATTTATATAAACATAAGTTATTAAAAAATTTCGCATTATTGGTAAGATATTATCGCCGAGCTTGTAATTTAAATTTACTAAACGTAGAATGTGACGATGTTTTTCAGCCGAGTCATTTAGTCAAATTTCGAGTATTTTTTGAACAATGGGCCAAGTTCTAAAATGCATTGACTCGTTATAATTCGAACTTATCTAAATATGTAATACCAATTTAAATTATTTATATATACGTGATTCTATTTTCAATAGTTTTTAAAAAAATTATATATGTATATTTTAATTACTTTTTATAATAAAAAAATATGTTAGAAATATATGAGATATATTTTTAAACTAAAAAATGATTAATAAATAAGATAATAATCCATTTATGTATTATGCCTAATTTTATATCTTGAATTCAATTCTTTAAAATTAATTGTACAAATATTCAACTAACTATGTTTTTTTGCGGAATTCAAGTATGTATCTTTAAACTTAAATAAAATATTCATTTAGCACACTTACATATTATGTGTATGATAAAAAACAAATGTGATAATATAGTGTAGTGGTAAGTGGTTGTATAATTGAATGAAATAATTTGAGTTCGATTCCCACAAACCACATCCTTTATATAAATATTAAAAACAGGGATAATTTAGTTTTTTACAATGAGACTTTTTAATCTCATGAAATTATACCCTTGTTCTCCTATTATATATAGAAGAGATATTAAATCCTACTAATTTAGGATATCATTTTGCATTTCAATTTCAAACATTATCCGTATACTACTTGCTTATAAATTATTAAGATATAGAGAAAAAGAGAGAAAATAAGTAAAAAGAAGAGAGAATGATTTTTTTAATTGATAAAAATGATATAAGAAATGATTAGTGAATTCTTAAAAATAAGTGAGTAAGGTGATGTATTGTTGATATGAACAATCAGTAAAATGTATTTAATGTCAAATTTTTTATATTTACACCTAAAAATATGTTTTAAAAAAGTTTTAGACGTGTCCTAAGATTTAATGCACATTTAAAATATTGTTTAAACAAGTTTTTTAGTTTTTACATTAAACTAGTATAATAGCCCGCGCTAGATTCGTGTCATTCTCTAATATTCATCAAAATACTTGTCGATTGTCATTTTGGATGAGATGTTAAATAAAAAAAATGTAATAAAATTTCTACGTTTTTCATCATAATCTGGAAGAATTAGGATGAAACCAGAAATTTAAAGTTTCAATTATCCATAACATACAATTACGTTTATATACATTTTACGAAAAGAAAACAAATTGTAAAATGCAGAGTTCTAAAATATGGACGTAAAATACATAATACCTTTTTATATTAAAAGGAAAAATATCTCTGTGAACGATTCAAGATCTTTTGGTTTTTTCAACTCCGTACTGGAATCATTATTGTCGTCAACTTTTGTAAGTGGGGTAAGAACTACAAGACACATGTGACAGTGTATTTCTCAAAGTGTTGGATAATAAAATATATTTATGATTTTAACTTGGAATGCACAAAATTTCGGAATGATATTCTTAATATAACATCAAGTATTTATATAATATTTTCAGTGTGTTAAATATTAAATTGGTTACTGAAATGGAGCTCATATATCATTTTGTTCACCGATCTCAACAAGCTATTATTTGCAGTCACTTAAGGTGGTCTAATTATCAATTTTTTAATCTTTTAATTTAAAAAAATGTGTAAATATATTTAAAAATTAAAAAAAAATAAGAAAGAAATATGACCATTAAAATTATATACAAAGTTTTATTCTTAGATTTTATCATAAAAAGAACAAAAAGTAACTTTTACTTTTTTAAAAAACTTGCGTACGTGTTTTGTGAGAAAATAAAATGTATAGTACTTAATAATTTATTTGATGTGTGATAAAAAATATCAATCGAAATAGTTTATACCAAGTTAATTAAGACTTTTTAGTGATGAAATATTTTGTAGTGTTTGAGTTTTTTTTTTTCAATCTTTGATGATTCTAGCTATGATAGATATTTTGGGTAGATGTAATCTTTGAGTTAAAAATTTGTTGATACTAATTGTGGTTTGCGTAGGCCCAATATTTATAGGTGTATGGTAATTGAAATTTATTATATTTTGAATCGTCAATGTCTCCGTCCAACATCATTGATATCGTATTAAAGTGTTCGTACAAGATTGTTATATTCATGGCGATGATGTGTACTTAACAATATATGTATGTCGCATGGGATATGTATTTGAGAATATGCTATATATGACTGTGTTGATATATGTCATATATGGATTATTTTCTAGTATAGGGATTAATATAGCGTTATTTTAATCGTTGACGACTTTTATTCGTGAATGATTTCAACCTTTCTCCATATAATAATTCAATAATAATGTTTATTTACTTTTTAAAATTATTTTTATAAATTCAACTCAATTATCATAACTATTTGTTTAAATTTATAAAACCTTTTAGAATTTTATGAAGTAATTCTGTGACATTTGTCGTGATTAATATGATTATATTTCAATAAATATTATAGAACGGATCCACTCATAATCAATTTAAATTAAATATATATTCTCAGTAATTTAAATATATATTCTCAGTAATAAATTGGGATAAAATATATTTATTGAACTATTATATATATCACATCGTAAATGTATAATACTTGATTCCAATTTGATTAACCCTACTTTACATCGTGTGTATTTAACGAAATATTACATATATGTTAATTAAAAATATTATATAATAATATGATACAAAGTAGCAAACGTAAAAGAAAAATATAATTATAAGTTATTAGTAAGTCTCAATAATTAAAATATCAAATATTTATTCGATTAAAGATACACAAGCATACATAATATATGTATGATTAACAACACATATGGTTTAAGTAGAAAATTGGCTAGAGCTCCTACACAACAACCCTAAAACCTAGGTTCCTAGGTTCGATTCTCTAGAAAAACATTTTTAGCAAGGTTCTCTAGAAAAACATTTGGAATTAGAATACCATAAAACGCGTCTTTTGTGTTATCCTACAACGTTCTCTCCTATTTCTCACTCAGCAATTATATTTTTCTAATAAACTATTTATATAACTGATAAGAATAATCTTTTATTTTTTTTAATTAGTGCATTGTTCTGTATTTGGACCTTTATGTAAAAAAGACTAAATAATTTGCGTTAACCACTTAAAAAAAAAGAAAATGTAAACTATTTGGTGCATCAGAAAAGCCGATGAAATGAAATCCGAAGAATGTATGTGTTGGAATAGAGATTCGAATTTATCTCAGTATTTATACAACTATACCAGTCTCATTTCTCGTGTTCTTTTTCCTTTCCCCTTTCTCTACTGAGTTGCTGCTTTTAACTTATTGTATTGGGTTCTTTTTGGGCCTTTCTGTTAATAGGTATTCATTATAATGACCCGAATATTGAGGCCCAACATTTATCCCCCCGAACTAGTGTGAAGTCCTTCAGGTCTTCTTCAGTTTGATGTTTGGATTTGAAAATTCGATAGTAGGCACAAAAATTCATCTCAGATGTTGGTAGTAGCTGTTGTCGTAGCGGGCATATACATTGTCTTCTACAAGTCAGAGCATGAAAACCATCAACTTTTCGCAATAAAATCTACCATATGCATAAGAAGATTGTAAAAAGTAAACTTCAACCCTGTTTTCAGCCCATAACAAAGATTCAAAAATTATTCAGATCATGACATAATTAGATCAAAGAACATGAATCTCGCAATTTTTCTCATCTATTTGATTCATCTAACCTTCATAATGGATTCTTTGCATATCAGCATGATATTTGTGGATATGGTTTATATTATAACATCTGACAGTCAGGGTAGACGAGTATCTTTAATATGAAAGATGACCACGAAGCACGTAAAACAATCATTTTGAGTTCCCCCTGGATAATGAAGAATACACGAGTATCTAATATGACTGCCCGCCATGATGGAAAAGGGAGCCGCACGGGCTAGGCCACCGAGAGGGCTTTCAGGGACGTCAGTCAAAGAAAGAAGCAAACTAACTGGAGAAAGCCTGGGATTAGATGAAGATACTTCAACGATTTGAGTAGTCTCAACAAAACCAACATGGTTCGTTTGCAAACCAACATCATTCCACACTTCCTCATATTTGGTGGCAATCACCATAAAGTAAAGCAAGCAGTTATTTTATTTGTATGTTCACTTGAAAAAGCTGAAACTATATATGGTAACCTTATTGGAAGAAATTTGTAATCCGGTCCACCTTTTAAATTCTAAGAATGGCTTCATATTTGCAATTCAACATATGTGATTCAATTGACAAACATTTGATGTCAACAAATTCAAGTTTTGACATGCTTTTTTATGGATAGGTTCTCCCAGATCAATGAAACACCACATTATTTTTTTAAAATTTATTCATGGGAACCTCAATATACTGTACGAATATCTTTAAAAGAACAACATTGGTGAATCTTCTCAAAAAGCTAAAAAGCTCACAAAATCGGCCCATCAAACTAGAAAATCATCTTCAAGTAACACAAATAGCATCTGAGCTAGAGATGGAGATATAGTTGGGTTATTTTTTATGCCCGGGCTATGCTGCATTCTGTATGACATCAGCTGTTTCATTGGCCACATGAGCAGGAAGCTGAATAAGTTTATGAAACTTCAAGATATAGTCCAGAATATTCCTTCAGCTAGCACGAATAAAATGCTAATTGGCCATATAAACATATTTTCAGGCTTGAACTTGAACATATCGACCTATGGAGCTCGTATATGGTGGGGTTTAAATATTGTTTCCAAATGTGTCTTGACTTTAAGAGTTCATATTCTCGAGTTTTGAATTCTCTCTGGGAGAGTTTGGAGATTTCGTTTGGCGATTTTTGAATTTGTATTTGTCAAGTATAATTTTTTTTATCATTTCTATCAGGCCTTATAGGCTTTTTTCTAATTTGGAGAATTTACCGATCTTGGCTTTTTGGAGATTTATAACTGATTCTTGGAGAGTTATAGCTTTCAACGGAGAATCGATAACATATAGGGGATCTTTGAAGATTTAAAGCTCGTTAAGTTCGTTCTTCTCGCCTTCCTCCAGGGAGTGTGGACTTATACACACATAATCTCCTATAAAGTGGATAGGAATCCATCATTATTTTGTAGTGATTTTTTCTGATCAAGAAACATGCAGATTAAGATACCAAAAATCCTTTTGTATGTGTTTCTCCCTGGGCTTCCTACAAGTCTGATTTATTTTTTTGGAAAAAACTTGACCTCCGGGACGAGAAGTCTGTATCCTAAAGAAAAGAAGTATAACGAATACGTTTGTATATTTTACCAGAAAATTTCAGCATAGGAATAGGAAGATTCATTCCTGAAATAGCAAATTTAATTTAAAATAGCAAGCATCATATCTTGAAACTAGTAACTATATTTGGTTGGAACGATATCATGTGTCTATCAGAGACAACTCAAGCAAAAAAACGAAGCGTCTAAAGTATCCTTTGCAGCAGATCATTACTAGATCACAAGACGTCTGAGTCTTCATGTATTTCTAGATATAAGTATAAAAGCTTTTCCTTGTGAAATTGGGACTTTAGATTTGTCCTCAAATTCATATAGCAATAGGTCCAGCCACAGTTCCATAAAAAAATATGTTGGGATATGGGAGAGCTCAATATGCATTTGTGTGAAGTTGCAGTCGATGTATCTTCTTCACAATTGCTCACTTTACTGGTGGGTGTGGGTGACACTGTTTAACTCGTGAAGTGATTCCTGTACTGTGAGGAAATTTGTTTTCCACCAGAGATTTATGAAAAATATTAATGATGCCATAATTCCATAATTTTATGGAGCGTGCACATCAATAATGAGAGGCTACATCAAATAGTGCAACATCTTAAAGAAAATTGTTGGCAAAATTCATAGAAGGCTTATGACGGCATTTTTCAAGATCTGGATGAAGATTTTCCAAGGCCTGAAAGTTTTGTAGATCATTTGTTGTGCTTGTAGAAACAATTTCAGGCTTTGATATCAAGTGTTCTGTCAAGTGTAATATTTAGGAGACGATTGTGGCCTTGATTCTCGGAAAATTTTGACACACTCTTGGCAAATCGTGTTGGGCAAATATTTGTCAAGCTTTTGAGTTGCTTTCGTTGAGCTTTCAGTTTCGCGCTGCTTTCGAGCTTTATAGTTAGCTTTTGTCATCTTTTAAAACTCTGATTGAGTTATGAAATTCGTAATTGTCGAATTTTATGAGCTTTTTAGCACTTATATGTCGACCTTCATGATTCAAAATTTGCCAGGCATTTATTTGAGCTTGTATTTGTAAATATTGGAGAATAACCGACCTCACACAGAGGCCCTCAAGGGATTAGCAACTTGTTTTTATTGGACTAAAGATTGTCATAAAGAAGAATATATATGAAAGTACAATGTTATGAGTAGTTAGCGCAAATCAGGTTGCAATTAAGCTCAATTGGCATATTTTCCATAAGTTATATATGCTAATCAATTTTTAGACTAAAAAATGTGCAAACAACAGACAACATATAGAATCAAGTGAAGTGTATATGCATTTATCACTAGTCCACAAATGTTAACAAATAATCACAAACCATTATATGTCCTTAAAATTTAATTTAATCACATACAAAAAATTAAGATATTAGAACCAACCAGCAAGTTATGTTACTCATAACAATTCCAGGTAACCGAATTAAAACAACCTACTTAGCGACTAAGCAACATGTCACAATGATTAACTTAAATTAATTGGTTTCAACTTCACTGATCTGACAATTCTACAACTAATCAACATATAACAATTGTATCATTCATGTTAACTGTGATCTAGTGCAGTAGAAGAACAACATAGTTGAGTACAGAAATCAAATACCTAGTGTGCGAGGTGAAATCAAAGTGATGTAGCTTGTTAAAACTTCTAAAAAGCCAGCGATCGAAGTTGATAAGCAAGATTGAAAAGAGGCAGAACTTCGAGTAGTAACATATGTTTCACCATTAAACACAAATCATATCACAAACAAAATTCATTTGAAGCTCAATTGTAAATTAAGAACAAATTAATCTGGAACAAAATAAGAACCAAATACCTAATGTTGAATGAAAATAGGTATTGTTGTGCAAGACATGCCTGGATCTCAACAAGACTAAGTCATATTGACAATCCTAAGTAAGTTGTATTGTTATCTTAGTTTGTATTTGTACTTGTAACACTTTAAACTCTGTAAAAATGCAAAGGAACGGACTGGAGTTGTTTTTCCTGAAACAGTATCAAGCCTAAGGATTCTATCTGGAAGAAGATAAAAAAGATCATGCCTCAGAAGAATTTTGAAAAAGCTTGGAGTTGAATAAATCTGTTTGGATAAAAATACTCTAAGTCAGGATCTCTACAAGTCACAGATTTAGTGTTACAGAGAAGTCATTCGAGAACTCCAAATGACTTATCGAGAAGTTAGGAAAGCTACTAGAGAAATATTGACAAGTCAAGAAGACATGAAGATTGGAGATATCGACAAGTCATTTCTTCACTAGAGAACTCAGAGTTATCGACAAGTCTACATTCATTAGAGAACTCTGAGTTATCGATAAGTCTAAGTCTACTAGAGAACTCAGAGATATCGATAAGTCAAAATTCACTAGAGAACTCTAAGTTGTCGACAAAACAAAGTGAAGACATGATGTTGAGAGATCTCGACAAGCTAAAGGTTCATTCGAGAACTCAAAGACCTTTATAAGTCAAATTCACTAGAGCATTAGAGATCTCGATAAGTCATTATACTTATCGAGATGTCAAGATCTCTATATGCCTAATTGGAGATCTCGAGTAAAATTCTCAAAGTACAAAATCACAGACCAGTTCAATATTCAAGATTAACAATCAACAAACAATCCAAACAGCTGGATTGACAAGTCTACAAAAAGCAACTTGAAGAATGTGCAAGATCAATGGTGAAGATTAACTGACAGAGGAAGATAAAAATTATCATAGGATTCCAAAGATGCTAAGCCAGAAATGGAAGATCTATTTTTCTATAAATAGAAATGATAAGTGACAATTTAGAAAAGCTAATAGCATGTCTTATTGTACACTTTGTAAACTAGCAGTTAACTGGATTATAAAGTTATCACTGGTCCATCAGTCAGTTGTAACAATTTAGATCAAATTTCTTGTAACACTCTCAAGGAGAAGCTAAGCTCTTTATCAACAAAGAGCCTAGAAATTTTGTAGCAAAACAGTCTTAATTTTAATATAAAATTAAGTGACTTTTGAAGATATGTGTTCTTTATTTTTTGCAAGCTTAATTTTTGCATGAACACATTTTGCTACAAGATTTAATTTACTTTGTTCAACCATAAACATTCAAGAAAAGCCCAAAAAATAATAAAGCAGATTCACTCCCCCCGCCCCCTCTGTGTGTTATTCATTTCCTAACAAGTGGTGTCAGAGCAAAATCTGAAAGTAAACAGATTCAAGATCTTGGAAGAATGAATACACAGAAAATCAGTAGCATCAAAATTCCTATATTTGAAAAAGCTAACTACACTCTTTGGAAAAAGAAAATGATGATGTTTATCAGGATGGCCAATCCACTCTACATTCAGATCCTCAAGAATGGGCCCTTCACTCCTGTGGTTAGAGTTGAGGAATCTACAGATGGGAGACATGGTTATCCCAACTCATTATGCTCCAAAAGATCCTTCTAAGTACACTGAGCCTGAAAAGGAGAAAGTTTCCCTGGATAGTAGCTTGCAATTAATATTGATTGAGTGACTTGACAATGTGATGTACAACAACATTGTCATATGTCTCACATTGTCAAGTGTGACACTGCCAAGCAAATATAGGAAAATATTGAGATACTCTGTGAGGGAACTGAGGAAGTTAGATCAAATCAGAGAAGGATACTGATTTCACAGTATGAGGGTTTTATGGCCAAGCCAAAGGAAAGTATTACTGATGTATTTGAAAGGTTTAATAAGCTGATAAATGATTTGCAGCTTCATGACAAATATTATGAAGCTGAAGAAGTGAACCTGAAGTTCTTGCTTACTCTCCCTAATCATTTGGAAAAGAAAATCTCAGCAATCAGGGAAGGGAGATACTTGAGTAGAATAACACTAGAAGTTCTGTATGGAATTCTTAAAATATATGAACTTGAAATGATTCAGAGAAGATCATTGAGATCTGGCCAATGACATGTCAATGAAAGCCAAATATCTACTGATGAGCCAAGATCTCAAATTCCAGTTGCCTCAACAAGTAAGCAAAGAACAAATGATTCACAGGAACAAGTCAATCTGGAATTGAAAAAAGATGAGTTCTACACTCTTAAAGAACTGGATGAACTAGATCAGTCAATGGCCTATTTGGCTAGAAAATTCTCTAACATTCGAGTAAATAAGCCAAGATACTTCAAGAGTAATGGACAGTCTTTCAACAAAGACAGCAGCTGGAATGAAAAAGGGAAGTATAATTCTGATAGCAAGAATGGCTATAAAACTGGATTTGTTGACAGATCTAAGATAAGGTGCTTCAATTATGATGAACTAGGCCACTTTGCTACATAATGCAGGAAATCCAAGAAGGCAAAGAAAGATAAATCTTATCTTGAACTTGAAGCAAAGTATGAAGCTCTTTTGAAGAAACAACAAAACAAAGCTTATATTATAGAAGGTAAAAGTTGGGATGACTCTGAAAATGATAAAGATGAGGAAGTTGGAAACTATGCTCTAATGGCTTTGGAGCAAGGTGAATCATCATCATCAAAAGCACAGGTACCAACTCTTACCACCATTGATCTAAATGTGAGTCAATACAAGGAAACTGTTGAAAAGATGAGCACAAAAATGTTTCACATCCACACAAGCATGATTGCTGCTAATGAAGAAGTTAGCAGATTAACAAAGATAAATGAGAAGCTTGAAAGTGAGAAGCAAGAAACTGAAGTGTTGTTGGTGGAGCTTGAAGCTTTAAAACTAGAAAATGCATATCTAAAGAACAAGCTCAAGTGTGCAAATGAAATTGAAGCAGTGCTAAGGGAGAAGCTGGAAAAGAATGAAGTGAAGATGAAATCTTTTAGAAATGCTGTTAGGTCCCAATGTGTTTGTAGAAGGGGGGTTGAATACAAACAATACCGAATAATCGAATTAAATGCGAAATAAAAAATGTGAAACAAAATTCAAGTTAAATAAGAATATTATTAAACTTGAAAGGTGTTACAACAACTGTATCGATTACAAGGAATTAATCTCAAATTAATTATCACAAATCTAGAATAAATTCGACATGAACTTTTTCTATTTTTGTAATAAAAAAATTCAAATGCTAAACGCAATTTGAGATTAAGTTCTAGGGATTTTGATCCGCTAGATTATTACACAAGAACAAGAGAATGATTTCTAGTGGTTTGGATTTAACTTGGAAACTAGAAATTGTGATCTTGAATTAGCAGATAAGATGAAATATTTGGCTGCTTTTTCTCTCTGTATGTTCTTGACTTCTTTTCTGTTGGATTGAATATTCTGGATGTTGAATGTATTGCTGCTTCTGTCTTTAAGTAATCAACCGAATAGAATAGAGCTGGCATGACAATCCTTTTGAACTAGCAAGACTTTCGGTGAGACAATCAGTTGAGCTAGTATGACTTTCGGTATGACTATCAAATGAACTAGCAAGACTATCTCATTGAACTAGCAAGACAATCTGATTGAACTAGCAAGACAATCCTCTTCCAGTGTAACTTTCGGCAAGACAATTATTTGTACTAGCATGACTTTCGGTATGACTATTGATTGTCATACCGATTGTCATATTAGTACACTCAGATTTGTCTTGCTGAATTTAAATGAATTTTAATTCAATTTAAAATCTGAAAATCCTTAATATTAATTCTGAATTGATTAATCAATTAATTCAATTAATAAATAAATTAATCTTTGCAGATATAATTTATTTTCTTAATTAAATTATATGACTTAATTAATTAATAGAGAATTAATACTAATCCTGAGCAGCAACCAATCTTCTGAATATCTTCTGAAAATCACTGAGAATTATGAATCAATTCCACCACTTCAATGTTGACACTCGATGTACTGTCTGGTTCATGAGTGACTAACTTCCTTGACGTTTCTTCATGTCTTGACTTTGATACTTGATTTTCTTCAGATTAAATCCTTGTAATTCTCTGATACCCTGACGAGATCTCTGTCACTTGATTAAATCCACAACCTTGATTTATATCACTGAGGCATGATCAATTTCTTGAACTTCTTCCAGTGAATAAATTCCTCAAGTCTGTAGATGAACCTTGTTTCTGAATCCTTTGACAGATATTACTTTGCAAGATCTCTTTGACGGTAGATCCACTATTTACTTATTACATTCTTATTTGAGTTGAGTTAAATCCTCGAATATACAAATAGGCTATGACATATGCCTTAAAATCTCCCCCTATTTGTTTGTTAGACAAGAACACACAAATACGTAGAGGATAACTCAACTAACAAATAAGAAAAAGATATAAACAGAAATGCAAAGTAAATAGCAGAAAAGTTCTGGATAACATTTAACCTTTTCCAGATTCCAAATAGATGTTCCTCTAGACTGAACATATCTTCAAGTAGTTTCATCTTCATTTATACAACCATATTTCCTGTTGAGAAGCGCATATCTGTCTTGCTTCTCCCCCTATGAGAATCAACTAATTAAAGAAGATCACCTTCATTTACCACCTCTCCCGTACAATAGGATCCGCAGATAAAAACCAATGGTACTCCCCTAACAGCTTCTTCCCTTACTAGAAAATCACCTTGTGTTTACCACCTCTCCCGTACAATAGGATCCGTAGTTACAAACAACAATGGTGTGGTGTAGTGTACATGTTTGATCTTTTTCTTCCTCCCTGCTATTTCTCCCCCTTAGTTGAGGAATCCTCCAAACTATTACTTAAGCTTTTATCTCCCCCTTAAAGAAGGAATGTATGCCGTCGTCTGAAGGAGTTCTCATATTTCACTTGGTTGGAAAAGAAATAACAAGTAGTTTCTCTTTCTTCCTCACTGTGAGTGTGTGATTCTGTTTAGTGTACCTCACATGTGTTTCACTCTTCTCTCCACTCGTGTTTACTCTCATTCTCACAAGTGTATCACTCCTCTCATAGCTCCAACATTCAGCTGTACCTGCAAGGAAAATCACCTTAGCCATCCTTAAGGAGGTCACAGGTGGTGCAATGGGAGTTCACAAATCCCCATCCTTGTTAAACTCATCAGATGAATCTGAGTCATAATTTACAAGTTGCTAGTTTCCCTTTTAGGGTTCCAGATTTGAATTCCGGGAAGGTAAACAATGATCCAAAGAATTTAGCATAAAGATCAAGGTTCCCTTCTAATGTCTGTGAAGACATTTCCTTGTGACTCATGAGGTAATATCTGAATCATTGTCAACAAGTTGCCGATCTGCACCTATGTCAGATCCACTATCCGCAGATGCATCCAGGGGATTTAAGCCTGGGGAGGTAGACAATGACTACTGACATATGGCTTTTGGATCAGTATCTTCTCCTAACACCTGTAAAGGCAATTGGTCCATTAATGAACCTTAAACAATCGAATCTGACCTTAAAATGGTCGAAACTCTTGTTTCCGTCAACTCATCCTTTGTGTGTGTAACCTCTCCTTGTGCATCAAGAATTGTTTATGTTTGAGGTGGTGACACTACATTGGATACCTTGGCCGACAGGCAAATTTCAATAGACACACCCTGTTGAGAGAATGAATCTAGTAACTGTTTTTGTGCCTTTTCAGCCATTACATCTTTTTGAGAAGATGTATGGGGGCTAGCAATTGTCTCGGTTTAAATACTACTCATCTATGTAGGAGACAGAGCTACTGGGTTGACTACAGAACCTTCCTTATGTGGTGCACTAAGGCACTATCTCCCTCACGCTCATTCATACTACATTTAGTGGTAAGAGAGTGTTGGTTGGTTCTGTTTTTTTTGTTTGACTTTACAGTCTGGGATAGATGTTGTGGGTTTTCAACCTCATGACTGTCAATGAAAGAAAGCCATTGGAGACTGAACCTGTATCACAGAACATAGGGTAATATATAGAGATAAAATGTACTTAAGATCTATAATGAATGAAAATTATACATTTAATCTTTTGAGAGTAATGATGTACAATAGTGATTTCAAAAGATTTTACATGAAATAAGAAATCACTAATGTAGAAAGAAGTTTGATTTACTCCTAAAACTCATTGCACATATAAAACAATATGATTGTGCCTAGTGATTAGAGAGTTATAAATATGACGACTCTACTAGTTCATATAAAATTATAACTTCAGTTAGAGTGCCATACCATATCCTTGACGATTGCTTGAGTAGTACACTAGTTCATACCAACCTGAAGTGAGATTGTGAAGAAGAGATTGCATAGTCCAATAGATCTGCATCTGCAAAGTTCATGAACTGTGGTGCATTGACTTCCTCTTTTGACTCACCAACCAGGAGTACACTTGTACACATCTTACTAGAGTCCAATTCCAAGTGTAATGTGCAGCAGGTGCCTGATATGTCGTAATATTCTCAAGTCTCGTCACTGGTGCTATATGTTAGATACTGCTTCCTGATAATAACCTAGCACAATATACAAATTTTCAATGATAACATTCCCAGCTTGCAAACAACCATATCCCTCAGATAAACCTTTGCTGTTATCTCCAAAGGTAACCAGGGGGCCAGCTTTGTCAATCCACATTTGATAGCAGGGCTCTATCTCCGGTCATATGTCTTGATGATCCACTGTCAAGAATCCACACTACCGGTTACACCTGTTTAATGCCCTGCACTACAAATGGATTAGACCTTCTTCGGAACCCAAACTTGGTTGGGCCCGACATACTTGTAGAATTGTCCTTTGTCAGGCAAAACAACATTTTTAATTTTAATGGTCTCAACTTTCTCAATGACTGAACATTTGACCTTGTAAACAGCCTTAACAAATTTCTGTTTAAGCTTAGGCACAAATGTCTCCTTTCTAGCCTTAGAAGGACTAGCAGTCTTAGACTTATCATGCTTCTTGTTATTCACATGCTGACGAGGAGTAGTCTTATCATTAGAAATATGTTTACCATTAAAATAAGCATACATCATATTAAAAGCACAAGACATACAATTAGCAACACCACATGCTTTATGAGAGTGATTAACAGCAGACAATTTATGCATGGTAGACATGGCATTTTTGTTATCCAACTCATGTGTGTCTGAGTTAGTCTCAGTTGCTTTCACAATTTTGACTGGAACTTTCGACACACTTGACTTGGAAACAACCTTCTCATTAGCATGATCTTCAGCACGTATTTCTTCTTGAATAACAGAAGAGGTCGCATCAAATGGTTCAGCAATTGATGCTTTATAGAGGGGTTCATCAACACCCTTAAGCACATGTGGTACTTCCCTCCCTTTAGCACAGACATGAGGAGGGGAGTTTATGCCTAATTCTCCAATAGCAACATTGTAATCATAACCTATTCCAGATGTTTGATTAACAGCTTACTTACTGTAGAATTCTTTAGCCTTCGAACAAGAATTGAAGTAGGCTCTAACCTTAGTCTCAAGACCGGTGATCTTGTCTTTGAGAATAGTTTCGAGTTGTCTATAACAGTCAACTCTATTCTCTAGAAAAGATACTTGTTCTTTTAACTTGTCTTGATTAATCTGCACAAGTCTTAATTCATTGACCTCTTTTTCAAGGTCTTTGATCTGCTGACTTAACAGTTCATTATCACGACGAGCACAATCTAATGAACCACCTAGATGATAAACTAATTCAGCATCAGTAAATTTTACCTCTTTTCTTGACGATGAAGCTTTTCCATCAATAGCCATAAGAGCAAGATTCTCATCTTCTTCATCTTCACTATCAGTATCATCCCAGCTTCTTCCCCTTGCCAGGTAAGCCCTTTCAGAGTTACTCTTCTGATTTGAATCATAAGAGTTCTTCCTTACTTGCTTTGGCTTCCTGCATTCTGTGGTAAAGTGTCCCAACTCATTGCAGTTATAGCATCTAATGGTGCTCCGATCAACCATCCCTGTTTTATATCCACCACTACTGGTGTTAGAGGATGAAGATCTACCTGTCTGGAATCTGTTGTAGTTGGACTTGTACTTGAACTTGGGATTTCTCTTGAATCTGACATTGGAGAATCTCTTGACAATTTGGGCCATTGACTCATCTTCCAATTGCTCCAGCTCTTCCAAGGAATAAAAATCATCACTGGATTGATTTGTAGTAGGAGGATCATATTCTGCTACTATCATATTTTCCTCAGCCTTGGAAAATTGTACCATTCTCTCCGAATGTTGAGATTGTTGTTGTTGTTGACCTTCAGCTACAAGAGCAGTAGATGTGCTGACCATTCTATCTTTCCCGTAGACTTCCTTCTGCTGAATCTGCTCCAACTCATAGGTTTTCAACACACCATAGAGTCTATCCAAAGAAATCTCACTCAGATCTCTAGCTTCTCTAATGGCAGTGATTCTATGTTCAAGATGAGTTGGCAGTGTTAAAAGGAACTTTTTGTTGACCTCCCTGATTGAATAATATTTCCCATTTATGTTCAGGTTATTGATCAACGCATTGTACCTCTCAAACACTTCAGTAATTCCTTCTCCTGGATTTGATTTAAAATATTCATACTCAGAGGTTAGGATCTCCAACTTGTTCTCCCTAACTTCCTCTGTGCCTTCATTAATCACCTCAATAGTTTCCCACATGTGTTTAGAATTTTTACAGTTCATCACATGTCTGTTCATCAAGGGATCAAGGGAATCAATTAATATTAATTGAAGGCTAGCATCCAAGGAGGCTTCTTCCTTTTCAGCAGGAGTAAAATCTTCAGGCTCTTTTGGATAGGTTCTAGCTTTGGTAATCACAACATCATCTTCTATTACCTCTGGTTCAATAACCATCGGAGTTTTTAGACCCTTCTTTAACAAGTTCAGATATTTGGGATTTGCAACTTGTAAAAATAATAGCATCTTCTTCTTCCACATGATGTAATTTTCTTTATCAAATAGTGGAATTTTAACGGTTCCAACTTTTTGTGAAGTCATTATGAATTTTTGAATAAATAAAAATTCAAGGAGTTGAAAAATCACAAAAGTCTAGGATTTTGATTTGTTCGTTAATCAGAAGGCTCTGATACCAATTGTTAGGTCCCAATGTGTTTGTAGAAGGGGGGTTGAATACAAATGATAAGTGGCATTTTATACCACTTAGAACGTCTTAAAATGGCTTAAATTGGTGTCTTGAAATCAAGTATTTTGTGTATTTGATGCGTTTTTCTAGTGTTTATGCATTTCAGGGTATTAGTTGCATTTCAGAGGAGGAATCATCAAGAATAAGCCTTGGCATGTGTTCACCATTGCGAGAGGAAAAGAATGGGCAGATTACGGCGAAGAAACGGAGCAAACATGGAATTTTTCCAGAAGGGTCCTGCGCGCCCGCGCAGCAATGCTGAGCGGCCGCGCAGCAGCCTTGCGCGCCCGCGCAGAAATGCTGAGCGGCCGCGCAGGGTCGGGGAAAGAGATATATTATTTTAGACTTCTACTTCTGTTTGGCTTCCAACTTCTATGTAATCTGAGTTTTATGGGACTATTATATAGGTAGATTTGAGACGTTTTTCACAGAGTATTAAGAGGAGATTATGTTTTAGATTGTGTTTTGCAAGAAGCGAAGGAGATAAGGAAGAAGACCGATTTAGCACACAGCAACGAAGAGGAAGCATATATTCTTGTGATTCTTGTTTCGTTGTAACGTTGGATGCTAGTTTTCTTGCTTTGATTTATTTACTCTTGTGACGTACTCTATTTTAATATAATCAGTTTAGTTATTATTTTCTTGTGTTTGTTTATCATGATTTCATATGAACCCATGATGGCGATAAGTTCTATTATGGGCTAATCGTGATCATGGGGTTGCAACGGATTTATTATGGAATTCTTTAGTTAATTGTTTAATACTTTAGTATATGATGATTGCATGATATCTAGTATTGGTTGAGCGTATTCGTCTTATGTGCGTCGTGAACATATAAGATAGGGTGTTAATCTCTTGTGAAGCGACGGTGGATCTTGAGATTTAGAACTTGCCATGCTAGCATAGGTTCATGTACGTTGTGCATGATTAGTGGGTAACTCTAACAGTTTTATTTGCCCTATGTAATCAAAAGGAATAACTTGTGCTTAAATCGTTGTGTTGTCAATTTCTGTAGACATATAGGAACTCAACATAATTGATGACTATTCAACTTCTATCTTAATTGTGGATGTTTGGTAGAATGGTATTAGTACAATGAAAGTTGGATTTTATCAGTTACGTGTTATTCGATTAATATCATCACTGTCACATGCTAAATGTAATAACTATGGCTATAGAAGGAAGTAATAATGAAGTTGTGATCTCATGAGTATTTTATTATTGATAAATTGAAGTGTTAGTTAAGTGGTTAATTAAGTAGTTAATTATAGTTAATATTTAATCAACAATTTTAAGTATTATTATCTTAATATTGAGAAGTAGTCATACATTGGTGAGTGAGTTAAATTAGACAATAAATTAGTCTGAGTCTCTGAGGGAACGAACTAGAAAGTATTCTATATTACTTACGAACGCGTATACTTGCGTGAATATTAGTGCGTGATTTCGCCCTAACAAGTTTTTGGCGCCGCTGCCGGGGACTCGGCGTATTTGTTTAGTTTATGTACTTACCATCATTGGTCATTAGGACTCAGTGATTTGGACGTAGTAGTTAATTACTCTTTTCGGTTGTGTTTCAGGTACTTTAGCAAGCGTTTATGCAAACTCGTTCTCGTGCTCGCAAGAGGACCTTAGATACAGCTGAGGAGAAAGACGAAGTTCTTGATACTCCTGAGAAGTTAGATTTTGAGGATTCGGATTCAGGAACTGAGCAGAAAGAACCAGTAAACATGGGAGATCGTATTGTTCAAGCTGATCCAGCTCTTATGGATTTTTCTCGGCCTAAAATTGATGACATTCAGTCAAGCATCCTTCATCCGGCTATTCAAGCTAACACCTTTGAAATCAAGCCGGGCACTATTCAGATGGTGCAGAATTCTGTTTCTTTTGGAGGAGCGGCAACTGAAGACCCCAACATGCACATAAGGAATTTTGTCGAGATCTGCAGCACTTTTAAGTATAATGGCGTGACTGATGAGGCTATCAAGTTGAGGCTCTTCCCATTCTCACTGAGGGATAAGGCTAAAGACTGGTTACATTCTGAACCAGCTGGGTCCATCACTACGTGGCAAGATCTTGCGCAAAAGTTTCTGGTAAAGTTTTATCCAATGGCAAAGACTGCTGCTATGAGGAGTGCTCTTACTCAATTTGCGCAGCAACCTACAGAATCTATGTGCGAGGCTTGGGAACGCTACAAGGAAATGTTGAGAAAATGTCCACATCATGGAATGCCGGATTGGATGGTAATCACTGGTTTTTATAATGGTTTGGGGGCCCAATCTCGGCCCATGCTCGATGCAGCAGCTGGAGGCGCCTTATGGGCTAAAAGCTATACTGAGGCGTATAATCTTATCGAGACGATGGCTGCAAATGAGCATCAAAACCCAACTCAGAGGATGACGTCAGGCAAGGTAGCAGGTATTCTGGAAGTTGATGCAGCCACCGCTATTGCAGCCCAGCTCCAAGCGCTATCAATGAAGGTTGATTCTTTGGCTACGTATGGAGTTAATCAAATAGCTATGGTTTGTGAGCTTTGTGCAGGTTCTCATGCTACGGATCAGTGTTCTCTTGTTAACGAATCTGTTCAATATGTGAATAATTATCAGCGACAACAGCAGCCTGTGCCAGCGACCTATCATCCTAACAACAGAAATCATCCAAATTTCAGCTGGGGGAATAATCAAAATGCTATTCAGCCAACATATCAGCAAGGAGTAAGTAAACAGTTTAACCCACCTGGATTCCAGCAACCACAGCAGTATGCTACAAGGCAATCATATCCTCAACAGGGAAGTACAGCTGCACCTACTAGTGCTGATTTTGAGGAACTTAAGCTGTTGTGCAAGAGTCAGGCGGTTTCTATCAAGACCTTGGAAAATCAAATCGGTCAATTAGCCAATGCAGTGCTCAATCGTCAACCTGGCACTCTTTCCAGTGACACGGAAGTACCTGGCAGGAAGAAAGCTAAAGAGCAAGTCAAGGCTATTACCTTAAGGTCTGGAAAAGTAGCTGATGCTGAAAAGGCAAAAGAAGTCGAAGCTGAAGTTAGAGATGAAGAATTTAAGCAAAAGGAGAAAGCGGCGGAACCAAGGAAGACTACTGTTGAACACACTCTGCCTGAGGCTAATACAGGGGAGAAACAGCTCTATCCTCCACCACCTTTTCCTAAGAGATTGCAGTAACAAAAGCTGGATAGACAGTTCGGGAAGTTTCTGGAGGTGTTCAAGAAACTTCACATCAATATACCTTTCGCTGAGGCTCTGGAACAAATGCCTAGTTATGCGAAGTTTATGAAGACTATTCTTTCAAGGAAGGTGAAACTGGATGACCTTGAAACTGTTGCTCTCACGGAAGAATGCAGCGCGGTTCTGCAACAAAAGTTACCACCAAAACTGAAAGATCCAGGAAGCTTCACCATTCCTTGCACCATTGGCAATCTAACTTTTGACAAGTGCCTTTGTGATTTAGGAGCAAGCATTAATCTGATGCCGTTGTCGATCTTTAAAAAGATGGATCTGCCTGATCCAAAACCCACATACATGTCGCTATAATTGGCGGACCGTTCCATTACTTACCCAAGGGGCATAGTTGAGGATGTGCTCGTCAAGGTGGATAAACTCTTCTTTCCTGCAGATTTTGTTATTCTGGATTTTGAGGAAGATAAGAAGATTCCCATAATCTTGGGGAGGCCTTTCTTGGCTACTGGCCGTACCTTGATAGATGTGCAAAAAGGGGAACTTACTATGCGGGTCCAAGATCAGGATGTGACCTTCAACGTATTCAAGGCAATGAAATTCCCTACAGAAGATGAGGAGTGCTTAAAAGTGGATGTGATTGATTCTGCGGTTACTTCGGAACTCGATCACATGCTAATGTCTGATGCATTGGAAAAGGCCTTAGTGGGGGATTTTGACAGCGATGATGAAGATAGCAACGAGCAATTACAATATCTGAACGCTTCTCCATGGAAGCGAAAGCTCGACATACCATTTGAATCTCTTCGTACTTCTGACCTTAAGAATGCTGAAGGGAAGCTCAAACCATCAATAGAGGAAGCACCTACCTTGGAGCTTAAACCATTACCTGAACACTTGAGGTATGCTTTTTTAGGTGATTCATCTACGTTACCTGTTATTATTTCAGCTGACCTTTCAGGTAGTGAGGAAGACAAGCTTTTAAGGATTTTGAGAGAATTCAAATCGGCTATAGGATGGACCATAGCAGACATCAAGGGGATAAGTCCTTCATATTGTATGCATAAAATTCTGTTAGAGGAAGGTAATAAGCCAACTGTGGAACAGCAGTGAAGACTGAACCCGATCATGAAGGAGGTGGTGAAGAAAGAAATTCTGAAATGGCTAGATGCAGGCATCATTTATCCTATTTCTGACAGCTCGTGGGTGAGCCCCGTGCAATGTGTACCTAAGAAAGGAGGTATCACTGTGGTCGCAAATGAAAAGAATGAGCTCATCCCTACTCGAACAGTTACAGGATGGAGAGTATGCATGGATTATAGAAAATTAAACAAAGCCACAAGGAAGGATCACTTCCTTCTCCCATTCATTGATCAAATGCTTGACAGATTGGCGGGACATGAGTATTTTTTTCTTCTGGATGGTTATTCCGGGTATAATCAGATTTGTATTGCACCAGAGGATCAGGAAAAGACTACCTTCACTTGTCCATTTGGCATATTTGCTTTTCGTAGAGTTTCGTTTGGGTTATGTGGCGCCCCGGCCACCTTTCAGAGATGTATGATGGCTATATTCTCTGACATGATTGGAAATAACGTCGAAGTGTTCATGGATGACTTCTCCGTCTTTGGACACTCATATGATGAATGTTTGAATAATCTGCGCGCCGTACTCAAAAGATGCGTGGAAACTAATTTGGTGCTTAATTGGGAGAAATGTCATTTTATGGTGCGTGAAGGCATTATCCTTGGGCATAAGGTCTCTAGCAAAGGTCTGGAGGTGGACAAGGCCAAGGTGGGAGTCATTGAAAATCTTCCCCCACCTAATTCGGTGAAAGGAATCCGTAGTTTTCTTGGTCATGCGGGTTTTTATCGGCGATTCATCAAAGACTTTTCAAAGATATCTAAGCCGTTGTGCAATCTACTTGAGAAAGATGTGCCTTTCAAATTTGATGATGAATGTTTGGCAGCATTCGAGACTCTCAAGGAGAGTTTGATCACGGCACCAGTTATTACAGCACCAGATTGGACAGAACCGTTTGAGATGATGTGTGATGCGAGTGACTATGCGGTAGGTGCAGTTCTGGGACAGCGCAAGACAAATCTCTTCCATGTGGTCTACTATGCGAGTAAGACTTTAAATGGGGCCCAATTGAACTACACCACTACTGAGAAGGAGCTTTTGGCTATAGTCTTTGGCTTTGAGAAATTTCGATCTTATCTGCTTGGTACAAAAGTGACAGTATTCACTGATCATGCAGCTATTCGCTATCTGGTTTCTAAGAAGGATTCGAAGCCGAGACTCATTCGTTGGGTGCTTTTACTTCAAGAATTTGAGTTAGAGATCAAAGATAGAAAAGGTACCGAGAATCAAGTAGCTGACCATCTCTCTAGATTGGAGAATCCCGATTCTACTTCACAAGATAGGACGTTAATCAATGAATCTTTTCCGGATGAGCAGTTGTTTGCAATTCAGGAGGAAGAACCATGGTTTGCAGATATTGTAAACTATCTTGTCAGCAATATAATGCCTCCTAATTTGACATCCGCGCAAAAGAAGAAGTTTCTGCATGAGGTGAAGTGGTATATGTGGGATGAACCATATTTGTTTAGACAGGGAGCTGACCAGATCATCAGGAGATGTATCCCGTTCTGTGAGACGGAGGGGATATTACGAGACTGCCATTTCACGGTTTATGGTGGACACTATGGAGGTGAGAAGACGGCAGCTCGTATTCTACAAGCAGGTTTTTTCTGGCCTACCTTGTTCAAGGATGCTCATCAGTTTGTTTTAAGGTGTGATCGTTGCCAAAGAGTGGGAAATTTGTCAAGGAAGGATGAGATGCCATTAAATGTGATGCTTGAAGTTGAGGTCTTTGATGTATGGGGAATCGATTTCATGGGGCCTTTTATCTCGTCTTGCAATAATCAGTACATCTTGCTGGCAGTCGATTATGTCTCAAAATGGGTCGAAGTTAAAGCTTTACCGACAAATGATACAAAGGCAGTGCTAAATTTTCTTCATAAGCAAATTTTCACAAGGTTTGGAACGCCTCGGGTAATCATAAGTGATAAAGGATCGCATTTTTGCAACCGTAAGTTCACTTCTATGATGCAGCGTTATAATGTGAATCATCGAGTAGCTACTGCCTATCATCCGCAAACAAATGGTCAAGCGGAAGTGTCTAACAGAGAGATAAAGCGCATTCTAGAGAAGGTTGTTTGTCCGTCAAGGAAGGATTGGTCTTTAAAGCTCGATGAAGCTGTTTGGGCTTACAGAACAGCATACAAAACTCCACTTGGGATGTCACCGTTTCAGTTGGTGTACGGTAAGGGATGTCATCTACCGGCGGAGCTTGAGCATAAGGCCTACTGGGCATTGAAGAAATTGAACCTGGAATTAGATGCAGCTGGTAAGAAAAGAATGCTTCAGCTGAATGAACTTGATGAATTTCGACTGCAAGCGTACGAGAATAACAAAATGTATAAGGAAAAGGTGAAGAGGTGGCACGATAGGAAGCTACATCCTAAGTTATTTGTGCCAGGGCAACAAGTTCTGTTATTCAACTCTCGGCTCCGACTTTTTCCTGGGAAGTTGAAATCAAGGTGGTCTGGACCTTTTATTATCAAAACTGTGTTTCCACATGGAGCGGTGGAAATTTTTGAGAATGATTCGGACCAAGCATTCAAGGTTAACGGTCAGCGGTTGAAACACTACTATGGGGACATGGCAAACCGAGAGGTGGTTAGTGCCATTTTGTTGACTACGTGAGAAAGGTACGGAACGTCAAGCTAATGACGAAAAAGAAGCGCTGCGTGGGAGGCAACCCATGAATTGTTGTTACAGGAACCCTTAGAAGTTAATAACCTATCCAAAAACACAAAAAAATCAGAAAACAGGGGCTGAAATTTTTTTTTTCCAGAGACCCTCTGCGCGCCCGCGTAGAAATGCTGAGCGGCCGCGCAGGGGTCGAGTTCCAGAAATTTTTTTTGCAGTTTAAAAAAAAAAAAAAAAAACAAAAACACAAAAACCCATTACAACCCATAAACCCACGAATTCTTTTCCCATTACCCCATGATTTTATCCCTCAACCCCACTCCTAATCTAATTTAACCTACTCCACACCTTATATATACATACACCTATCCTACATATCTCCCACAACTTCCTACACTTAAACCCTCTCATAAACATCAAAAATCAGTTCTTATACACTTTTATTCACAAATCAATGGCACCCAAGAGAGCACGCACTATTGACAGCAGCAGCACAGTTCCTACTGCTGATTCATCAAGGGGTACTGCTGCAAGGCCTCGGTTAACTGACAGAGCCGTGGAGGAGGAGTACACTAGGCTGTTGGGGAAGCCGATTCTGAAGAAGAGGGGGTTTTTACCATCAGGGAGGGATGGTGAGTTGTTGCCCATGATTGCAGAGAAGGGGTGGATAGCTTTTTGTGAGTCACCCGAAGCAGTACCAATAAGTGTTGTTCGCGAGTTCTACGCGAACGCGAAGGCTGAAAAGAATGGGTTTTCTGTAGTTCGTGGGCTGACAGTTGATTATCATCCTGCGGCGATTCGTCGTGTGATTGGACAGCGAGAGAGGAAGCCCGAGGAGGAGAACTGGAATGAAAAGACTGCTGAGGACTTTGACTTGGATTTGATTTGTGCGACTCTCTGTCGACCGGGCACAGTTTGGAACCGCAGTCCAGCCAATAATGAGTATCGTCACTTTCCGGCGATCGCCATGAACAGGTATGCCCGTGCATGGAATGCATTTATATGTGCTAATATTTTGCCTTCTTCACATGCACACGAGGTCACAGTTGAGAGAGCACAGCTGTTGTGGGGAATTCTGAATGAGGAATACTATGTGGACCTTGGTGAGTTTATCTACCAAGGAATTCTGAAGTTTTTGAGGGGAGCAAAGCATATGAACATCCCTTATGCATCCACGGTTACAAAGCTATGCCGAGCAGTAGGAGTCAACTGGCCGGCTCATGAGCAGTTGCAGTTGCCAGCAACTCCGATAGATTCTGGCACTCTGAATGGGATGCAGGAGTGGACCGGTGGTGAGCCTGAGGACCATGGGCTGGGTTATCATCTTCCAGGAGGGCGTCCAGCACGAGGTGCTACTATGGCCAGGCCAGGGCGTGGTGAGGCTAGTTCTTCGAGAGCTCAGGAGGGTGCTGGGATGGGTGATGCCCAGTATAGGAGGCTTTCACGGCGGATGGATGCCATGTATGAGACGCAGAGCAGGTTTGCTCAGGAGCTCACTCTTGCGTTAGGGACTGCTTTTCGAGGCCTTGGAGCTGATATCCAGTGGCCAGTTTTTGGTGAGGACTCTGCATACCCGCCGCCTGATACTCCACCCACTGAGGGTGATGATGATGATGACTCCGAGTAGGTATACCCTGTGTTCCTTTCTACTACCTTCACTGGGGACAGTGAAGATTTTAAGTTTGGGGGTGGTAGTTAAGGAATATTTTGTGTGTGTCATATAGCTGCATATTCATGATAGTTAGTTCATATAGTTGCATAATTTTTGCCATATAGTTTTTTATATATATATAGCTTTATTTGTTTGTCATATCATATAGCTCATGCATATACTATGATCCCTTTTGCAATGATTTATGGACTGAATTGTGATATTGATGCGAGTGTAGTGATAGCATTAAAGTGATATTAAGTTGTGTAGGTTGATATGCATGCTAGAAGCACTTGTATTTTCACTAAGTCTTAGAGAATGTTTAAGGGCTAGATTGTTGTTATGATCTGATTATTTTCGAGGATAATCTATTTATTATGCTTAGAATTTGATAATAGGTTCTTAGTGGTAAAGGCATGAAAAAGAAAAAAAAATGGAGTAAAAATAGAATTTGTTGCTAGTTGTGGCTAGGCGTCAAATGGCTAGTAGCCGGCTCGCATGTTATGCGAGTAGTCTAGGGTTGAGCAAGATGGAGCGAAACGCACTTGCTCAGAGAAATTTTTTTTTTTTGCATAATTGATTAAGAGTGGGCTCTTTGGTATTCGAGTTATTAAGTTCTTAGGGGACTTTGTGCCTAGTGACCTAAGGCTTTTAGAGTCTGGGATCCGCTAACCTAACGCTCGTTACATGGATACCATTGTATAAGTCTTTTGTGGACCTCACTCATTGCACGGTCAAATAAGCATTTGAGTTGTAAATAAAAAGCACGATTCCGTAGTAAGCTCCAGAGTTCTTGTAGTGTTGTATATCACTTTGTGCCTAGAATTTTTATTCTTTGTATAATCGTAGGATTGCCTTGAGGATAGTCTAGTCATAGTAATTGGTCTAGTTCCAAAGCATATATGTTAAGCATTTGCACACACCACGTTTCTGGCGGTATGTCCGTTTGCATGAGTTTATTGATCTTTAGTGTCTAACTGCATTCGTTGAGACGTGACAATTTGGTTGGTTAATTGTAGTAAGGGGGATCGTTGCATTTTCATATAGATTGCATTCATGCATATTTTTATTTATTTTTGGGTCTGTGACGCTTGAGGACAAACATCGATTTAAGTTTGGGGGTGTGATAAGTGGCATTTTATACCACTTAGAACGTCTTAAAATGGCTTAAATTGGTGTCTTGAAATCAAGTATTTTGTGTATTTGATGCGTTTTTCTAGTGTTTATGCATTTTAGGGTATTAGTTGCATTTCGGAGGAGGAATCATCAAGAATAAGCCTTGGCATGTGTTCACCATTGCGAGAGGAAAAGAACGGGCAGATTACGGCGAAGAAACGGAGCAAACATGGAATTTTTCCAGAAGGGTCCTGCGCGCCCGCGCAGCAATGCTGAGCGGCCGCGCAGCAGCCTTGCGCGCCCGCGCAGAAATGCTGAGCAGCCGCGCAGGGTCGGGGAAAGAGATATATTATTTTAGACTTCTACTTCTGTTTGGCTTCCAACTTCTATGTAATCTGAGTTTTATGGGACTATTATATAGGTAGATTTGAGACGTTTTTCACAGAGTATTAAGAGGAGATTATGTTTTAGATTGTGTTTTGCAAGAAGCGAAGGAGATAAGGAAGAAGACCGATTTAGCACACAGCAACGAAGAGGAAGCATATATTCTTGTGATTCTTGTTTCGTTGTAACGTTGGATGCTAGTTTTCTTGCTTTGATTTATTTACTCTTGTGACATACTCTATTTTAATATAATCAGTTTAGTTATTATTTTCTTGTGTTTGTTTATCATGATTTCATATGAACCCATGATGGCGATAAGTTCTATTATGGGCTAATCGTGATCATGGGGTTGCAACGGATTTATTATGGAATTCTTTAGTTAATTGTTTAATACTTTAGTATGTGATGATTGCATGATATCTAGTATTGGTTGTACGTATTCGTCTTATGTGCGTCGCGAACATATAAGATAGGGTGTTAATCTCTTGTGAAGCGACGGTGGATCTTGAGATTTAGAACTTGCCATGCTAGCATAGGTTCATGTACGTTGTGCATGATTAGTGGGTAACTCTAACAGTTTTATTTGCCCTATGTAATCAAAAGGAATAACTTGTGCTTAAATCGTTGTGTTGTCAATTTCTGTAGACATATAGGAACTCAACATAATTGATGACTATTCAACTTCTATCTTAATTGTGGATGTTTGGTAGAATGGTATTAGTACAATGAAAGTTGGCTTTTATCAGTTACGTGTTATTCGATTAATATCATCACTGTCACATGCTAAAGGTAATAACTATGGCTATAGAAGGAAGTAATAATGAAGTTGTGATCTCATGAGTGTTTTATTATTGATAAATTGAAGTGTTAGTTAAGTGGTTAATTAAGTAGTTAATTATAGTTAATATTTAATCAACAATTTTAAGTATTATTATCTTAACATTGAGAAGTAGTCATACATTGGTGAGTGAGTTAAATTAGACAATAAATTAGTCTGAGTCTCTGAGGGAACGAACTAGAAAGTATTCTATATTACTTGCGAACGCGTATACTTGCGTGAATATTAGTGCGTGATTTCGCCCTAACAACAAACAATACCGAATAATTGAATTAAATGCGGAATAAAAAATGTGAAACAAAATTCAAGTTAAATAAGAATATTATTAAACTTGAAAGGTGTTACAACAATTGTATCGATTACAAGGAATTAATCTCAAATTAATTATCACAAATCTAGAATAAATTCGACATGAACTTTTTCTATTTTTGTAATAAAAAAATTCAAATGCTAAACGCAATTTGAGATTAAGTTCTAGGAATTTTGATCAGCTAGATTGTTACACAAGAACAAGAGAATGATTTCTAGTGGTTTGGATTTAACTTGGAAACTAGAAATTGTGATCTTGAATTATCAGATAAGATGAAATATTTGGCTGCTTTTTCTCTCTGTATGTTCTTGACTTCTTTTCTGTTGGATTGAATATTCTGGATGTTGAATGTATTGCTGCTTCTGTCTTTAAGTAATCAACCGAATAGAATAGAGCTGGCATGACAATCCTTTTGAACTAGCAAGACTTTCGGTGAGACAATCAGTTGAGCTAGTATGACTTTCGGTATGACTATCAAATGAACTAGCAAGACTATCTCATTGAACTAGCAAGACAATCTGATTGAACTAGCAAGACAATCCTCTTCCAGTGTAACTTTCGGCAAGACAATTATTTGTACTAGCATGACTTTCGGTATGACTATTGATTGTCATACCGATTGTCATATTAGTACAATCAGATTTGTCTTGCTGAATTTAAATGAATTTTAATTCAATTTAAAATCTGAAAATCCTTAATATTAATTCTGAATTGATTAGTCAATTAATTCAATTAATAAATAAATTAATCTTTGCAGATATAATTTATTTTCTTAATTAAATTATATGACTTAATTAATTAATAGAGAATTAATACTAATCCTGAGCAGCAACCAATCTTCTGAATATTTTCTGAAAATCACTGAGAATTATGAATCAATTCCACCACTTCAATGTTGACACTCGATGTACTGTCTGGTTCATGAGTGACTAACTTCCGTGACATTTCTTCATGTCTTGACTTTGATACTTGATTTTCTTCAGATTAAATCCTTGTAATTCTCTGATACCCTGACGAGATCTCTGTCACTTGATTAAATCCACAACCTTGATTTATATCACTGAGGCATGATCAATTTCTTGAACTTCTTCCAGTGAATAAATTCCTCAAGTCTGTAGATGAACCTTGTTTCTGAATACTTTGACAGATATTACTTTACGAGATCTCTTTGACGGTAGATCCACTATTTACTTATTACATTCTTATTTGAGTTGAGTTAAATCCTCGAATATACAAATAGGCTATGACATATGCCTTACAAATGCATCTGAACTGGTCGGACAGTACCATGAGAAAAATAAGCCATGATCAAACATTGCTATTGGCCTTGACTATGATATTATGAATGAAAAAAAGAAGATTGTAGGTGACAAAGAGAAAAAAAAGAAAACTGAAAATGCTCCAACCTTTTTGAAAGAAGTTAATGCACCTATATTCAAAGCATGTGAAGTCAACTTCAGTGAAGAAGAATTGATTATCAAGCAAGAAATTGCTGATGAGGACAAAGAGAAGAAAACTGAAGAATCAACTCAGTCTTCCAATACTGAAGAGAAGCTCATGGACAAACAAAGTTCAAAGACACCTTTTACAAAAACCAAAACTGAAGATGCAAGAAAGAAGAAGAAAACTAGAAATGGGAAAATAGGGATAAACAAAAGAAATAATTTTGCTTATGTTGCAGATGCTCTTAGAAAGAAGTGTGAAAAATGTGGCTATGTAAATCATCTAACTCACCATTGTAAAAAGGTTGTTAGCAAGCCAACTGAAGGAGCATGCAAATATAATGAAGCAGATTCAAATGATCCCTACTCATTCTGTGACAAGTTTGACTGCATCTCTTGTAACTTGAAAGTGATGAAGAGTTGCCATAAACTGAGAGTAGACCTTAGAGAAACAAAAATTGGATGTACATCAGATTGGGAAAATGCACAACAGTCACTGAACTCTATTTTATCTGAAAGTACTCATTCTACTTCTGCTAAATTAGTTAACAAGAAGAATGTACCCAACACTGCTTGGGTTGCTAAACACACTTAAAACTCATTGAGTGCAGGAAATAGTGAAGAAAGTCATCTGGATCATAGATAATGGATGTTCTAGGCATATGACAGGTGATAAAGCCCTGCCATCACAGTTTGAGGAGAAAGCTGGCCCTTTGGTGACCTTTGGAGACAACAGCAAAGGATTCACAATGGGATATGGAAAGATTATTTCTGAAAGTGTTGTAATTGATGATGTAGCACTGGTAGCTGGTCTTGAAGTGAATCTTCTCAGTGTTAGCCAATCTGCAGATAAAGGCTTTGAAGTTTTATTCAAAAAGAAGAATGCATTTTTATCAGCAAGAAAACTGGTGAAGTTGCTCTGAAAGGAGCAAGGAAAGGAAGCCTGTTTGTTGCAGATTTTGACTCAACAAATAAGGATGGTATTTGTTGCTTTTACACCAAGGCATCAGAAGAATAAAGCAAGCTCTGGCATAAAAGCTGTCTCACTTGAATTTCAAGACAATTAACACCTTGGTCAAAAAGGAGTTGGTAAGAGACCTGCCTAAACTGAAGTTTGTTCAAGTTTCTAGGACAATGCTGCAAGATGCCAAGTTGCCAATAAGTTTCTGGGAAGAGGCTGTTAACACTGCATGTTACATTCAGAACATATACCTCATTAACAAGGCACGTGGTAAATCACCTTACTCAATCATGTCTAAGTGAAATCCTACTGTAAAGCATCTTCATGTGTTTGGAAGCAAGTGTTACATTTTGAAAGATAACTCTGAATATGTGGGAAAATTTGACTCAAAGGTTTTTGAAGCAATTTTTCTGGGATATTCAGTGGAAAGAATAGCCTACAAAGTTTATGTGATTGATCAAAAGAAGATTATGGAGAGCACTTATATGACTTTTGATGATGTCAAGTGTCCAGGCTTTGAATGCCTTGATGATAATGAAGCTGAAGCCCTGGCATTTGAAAACCTCAACATTGATAGTGATCCTGATGGGGAAGATTTCAAGCCAATCCAAAAGAATCACATTTGATGGATGTAAAGAGGATTTTCAGATATTTGAAGGGAACTCCAAACTTGGGATTATGGTATCCTAAGGGAACTGGTTTTGAAGCTGTTGGTTACACAGATGCAGATTTTGCTGGATGCAGGGTTGACAGGAAGAGCACTAGTGGAAGTTGTCAATTTCTTGGACAAAGACTTGTATCCTGGTACAGCAAGAAATAACAGTCCGTATCAACTTCTACAGCTGAGGCTGAATACATAGCTGCAGGAAGTTGTTGTGCTCAAGTGCTTTGGATTAAAAATCAGCTAATGGATTATGGCATAGGGTTACACAAAATTTCTATTATGTGTGACAATACTAATGCTATATCCATAGTAGCTAATCCAATTAATCATTCTAGGACAAAGCACATTGATGTAAGGTACCATTTTATTAGAGAACATGCTACAAATGGTACCATTGAGCTCATTTTTGTACCAACAGAAAAACAATTAGCTGACATTTTTACTAAACCTTTGGATGAAGCAACTTTCACTAGACTTGTAGGTGAAATTGGAATGCTTAATTCTTCATCCTAAGGTAAAAACTCAGCTAATGTTTTGTAGCAGATTAATTTCCACTGAATCAAAATTAATTCGATTTAATTGGAAAATTAAATGAAATATGAATTATAAATATTTCAGAAATCTCTGCATATTGATTTCTCAAATTCAAATTAACTTGGAATTTTTCAAATTCTAAGTAAAGTGCTTAATTGTTAATTTACATTTTTAATATGTAAAATTAACACAAGGCAGAATTGCAACAATCAAAAGTATTTAGAGAACTGAGTTCTCGATAAGTCTAAGTGACTTCTCGAGAAGTCATTTTAGGACTTCTCGAGTGAGTCCTCGATAAGTCAATTCGCTGACTTCTCGAGTGACTTCTCGATAGGCTTAAAAATGACTATCGATAAGTCCTCGTAGAGTTCTCTAGTAATGTTATTTCACAGAGTTCTCTACAAGTACAATATTTTTGTTTGACTTATCAATAACTCAGAACTGAAATAATTTAATTTAATAAAATATTTTGGTAAAATACTTTTGGGAAAAGTTATTCTAATTTTATTTTGAATTTATTCAAATAAAAGTTAGAATTAATTCAGTCCAATTTTGGACAAACTGGGTATTTATTTGACATCTCGTTATTACAATGACTTCTCGATATGTATTTCAATTCTTGAAAATGACTTCTCGATAAGCAAACTCCAAATGTTTATTTTTGAGTTCTCGACAAGTCATCTGCTTTTACTATAAATACCCAGACTTCTCGATACATACACTTACTTACATCTTTCGAGATCTTAAGTGACCTAGCTTTGAATCCAAAACTGATTTCTCTCTCATTTTTATTCTTTCTCAGAAATTTTTCTTACCCACTCATTCTCATCAATCAAAAATGGCTCTAAATGTTGCAAGAACATCTATCCCAGAGAAAGGAACCAATTATCTTGCTTTTACTGATGCAAACCAAGCCCCTGATAGTTTCAAGGGGTTTGTGAAACTGTTGGATGAATCCTATCTTGTAGGTGCTTTGACTGCAAATCCAGTACTGTATCTAGATGTGTTGAATGAATTCTGGACTACAACGGTAGTGAGGACTGATGTAAACAACAACTCTCTCTCTATGGTGGTGACATGTACAATTGGAGGCCAACTAATAGAATTCAATGACAAAGATGTGAATAGAGCTTTAGGGCTGCCAACTGAGAATCTAGTGGAGGTACCAACTCCTGATGAGCTGACTGAGTTCATGAACTTCATCAACTATGATGGGAGAATCAACCTGTCAAGCTTAAACAGGACCAATCTGAGGAAGGAGTGGTATTTCATCTTTGGCTCTATGGTAAGGGCCTTTACTTGCAGAAAAACAGGATATGACAATATTTCAAGTGTTGTGCAAAAGCTGGTGTATTCAATTGCCCATAACAGACACTTGAATGTTGGTCTGTTGATCCTGGAAGAGCTTGCAACCAGGTTAACAATGCCCTTGTCAGCTAGAGGTAAAAAAATTTTCTTCCCTAGATTTATTATGTCCACTTTAAATCATAAAGTAGCAGACATACACTTACTGAATGGAATAGATAGCACAAAAAGAGGCAATTGTAAGCAAGTGTCCAAAATAATATTTGGCTCACTTACTACAAAGAATAAGGTAAATGCAAGTCTGAAAAATCACTCCATTTATGTTGGAGAGGTTTAGGACTTACCCTTATCCTATGCCTGACATGAGATCTAACATACAATCTAGCTCAACTATGATCCCGAAACCTGTGGAAGTACAAGCACAAGAACACCAACAAAGATCTTCCCAAGCTGCAACCATTCTATCAAAACCTTTAGAAGCTAGGCAACCAACCACCTCATCTTCTAAAAAGGATGAGGTGAGTAAAAGGAAGAAAATGGGGGCAACTTTAAATATAGTAACTGTGAGTAGTAAGGACATAGCTGAAAAAGAGTCACCCTTGGTCAAGAGATCCAAAAGGAGTAAACAAACTGAGCTGACCATTCTAGCCACCTATGTATCCTCCCAACAGAATGCAGTTGTAAAACCAACCAGTAGTGAGTCTGCACAGCCTGCACAAGAAGCAATTCGAGTGTATGGTAGGAGAAACAAGGAAGACACACACAGTGAGGGCACATCTCTTGAAGCTCCCTCATTCATTCAGGGGGAGCTGCCAACACTCACAACTGAGCATCAAATTCTTATGACTCAAACTTTTTCTATTCCAATTCCACTTGAATCCACTTCTCAAGTGCAACAAAAATCAAGTGACTTAGCTCAAGAAGCCTTGCTCACCACCCAGACACTCCATTTAGATGGTGAGAGGCTACATGCTGGGGTAGACCTTGATGACACCATTAAAAATATGGGGGATTCATCAGTTTTCACTGAAGACCCCATGGACTTTTCTAATGCACCTTCATATGCAAAACACTCTTCACAGAATGAAAGGTTTGAGGGTAGTTCTCCTGAGGGGGAGCTATTTAAATCCTCTCCAATTCAATTGGAGGTCCCTCATGTGGGAGCAAATCCCCACACAACCCTAGCAGATATTTCTTTGGCAATTGAAGCTAGGAGTACAATTGCCCATGATCCTGTCATAGGGGAGGCAAGTATAACACATTCAAGTTCCAGTGTGTTACAAGACACACAAGGGTTTGAGGCTGGTGTATATGACAGTAACCCAGTCAAATCCCCTCCAATTCAATTGGAGGTTCCCACTATAAGTGGAGGACAACACACTGTCAAAACCACAGTGCAATCTATGAGTCAAACCGTGACTTCAGTTACAGGTGTTTTTGAACCATCCTCCCCACAGCCTCATATTCTCTCTCAGTGGCTGCAAAAATCTGGCTCTCAACCAACTTCAGTAGATGATCTGCTAGTGGAGTAGATTTCTGGACTGGCCAACATCTTTCAGCATCTTCTGACTTCCAACATGAGCAATCAAGATTATCAAGCTATCATGCTTACATACAATGAAGAAGTTGAGAAACAGAAAGAGAAAATTGTAAATGATGCAGAGCAAGATGGAAATGTGGATGCATGGATATCTGATGACTTTGTGTTAGAAATGGATCAAGTCTTGGCCAGATTCAGGGAAGAGTATGTTACTATCCTTGGAACTAATGCAAAGGTCTTAACTCCATAAGAAGTGTATGATGCAGTCACAGAAGTGCACAAAACTCAACTAGGCTTTTCACCTGTTTGGTAAAGCTCTTGAAGTCAAATTGACTGGTCATGAAGATAGGATCAGGAAGATGGTAAGGGAAAAGATGGGCGAAATCATTCCCTCTTAAAATGAGATCAAAAATCAATTTAAACACTTCTCAGACCAAATGTCCAGATATGATCTCAGTGATGTAGATAAAAGCATGACACAACTCAGTGAGTCTTTTATTACCTTGAACAATCAAGTTCAAAATCATATCACCAACTCTAATGACACAAGGATCAAGTTGGATCAGATGCACACTGCCAGATACACTCCTTCTCCCTTGGTCATGGATGGGATTCAGAAATTTGTGCAAGCTTCATTTGTATCCTCTACTGTTATCTCTACATCAAGCTCCCATCAACCTGCATCTACATCAACAAATCTACAGATTCAATCTCTACAAGGTCAAGTCACTGCATTGCAAGACTCTAACTCTTCTCTCACTGCACAAGTTCAGGCCTTGACATCTCTTGTCAAGAGCCAACAAACAAATATCCAAACCCTGGTGGACTCCCATAAGCATCTTCAAATGAAAAATTCTAGAGCTTTGGGAGCCATCATGGCCAAACTTAATATACCACTTCCTTCTCTACCTAAACAAGTAAGGCCTGAAATTCCTATTCCCCTCCTCACGCCTGTCAACAAGACTAAGGGGGAGATAGAGGCTAGATTAACACAATCAAGGTCATCTCAACAACAAGTCCAGGGTGCTGAAAAGAAATTATCTAAAGAAGTTGATCTTGACACGGAGAGACTTATTAGGGCTGCTGAAGGACCTAGTCTAAGCAAAGAGTTTGATGAACTACTCAAAGCCTTAAAAGCTTCTCTCAACAACAATTACTTCACATACAAAAAGGCCCTGGACAAGACAATTAACTTCATAAGAGTGATCATGGTCCGTTAGGATAACTTTTTGCACAAGAGAATAGTGATCAATGCAAATGACTCAGGGACAGATAGATGTATGCAGGTGTCCCTCAATTATCTTTTCTCAAGGAAGGCATCTGAGTTAAATATCTTCATCAGCAAAGTTAAAGTTATAACTCGTGAAGATACCATGCTATTAACGGATTTGAAAGATGCTCAAGTGGTTGCCTTTCCTGAAGCATATCTACAGCCAAACAAGGGTATAACATACATCTGTCCAAACACCAAACATATCAAACATTTTAATATCCCCAAACACTGTGTCATGAGTAATAAGAAGCTTATCATGATCCTTGGAACTGGTTTAAAAACCAAGAAGAACAAGAAAAATGATGATATGGAAATGATAAAGCTACTGAGGAGATATCTGGATAATGAAGAAGACAACTTGCCTAAAACACAGATTAACAAGGATGATTTGGATGATGATGAGCAGAAGAAAGATGATCAAAATTCTTCTGGCTCAAATCCAAGTCAATCCAGTAAGTCATCTGGTAGCAAGAGTGGAGAGAAGAAGAAGGAGGATGACAAGAAAGATGAAGAAAAGAAGAGAAGAAGTGAGAGGAGAAGCAAAAAACTTCATGATGGCTCAAAACCACATCAAACCCTAACAATCCAAACACAACCAACTCAAATCTCAGCTCAACCTAAAACATCAACTATCTCAAACATCAAACCACCTCAAACCTCAAAGCCAAAGTTTCGGTATACACAAACAGCCAATTTCTTCCTAAAAATTCCAATCACCTCAAGCCAAACTAATCTCAAGAAAATGACAACCCTACCCTTAGCCAAACCTTCACTAATATTCAAGCACAACTCTGTTGGGAGAAAATAGAACAAAGTCAAGTCTACAAAGAAAGAAGAAGCCACTGAAAGGGCCATCTGGAATTGCTTTAAAGAGTCTGATTTTTTACCTCTAAATTGGTGCACCTCAGATGAAGACTATTTCCAACATCTAGTTGAGGAAATTGTTAGAGTCTGGGTTGTATCCCTGAGAGAAGTTAGGATTTATTTTGAATATGGGACCTTCACCTTTCTTGAAAATGGCTTAATGGATTCTTTGTCTCCGACAGAAATTAAGAGAGTGATAAGTTTGTTAAAGGACAAGGATACTGCTACAAGGGCATGGAGATTGGTTCAAGCTGAATGGTTGATTGAAAGGGAGGAAACAAAGAAAAGAAATGAGGCTGAAGCTGAAGAAAGAAGAATAAGATATGATGAAGAGATTGAGATGTACATAAAAAGATCTGAAGAGTTGAAAGCAAAAGGAATAAGAAGAATCTCCAAAGATGGAAGATTTATAAATATCAAAGCTGGTGGATTCTCAAGATTCGACATAGAATTTCTAGACATTGGTTATCCTAAAACAGCAAGACAAAAACTTGTACAAGATCTAAGTGGAACACCTATTATAGAAGAACTTGAACTTCTTGACCACTTGAAGGATCAACTTAGAGAAGAAGCAGACACAAAAACTGTCTTTACCTGATACTTGTAACCATTGAATCTTGTAAATCTTATGTTGAACAAAAGTTGTAATTTCATCAAGCTTTGTGTATAAATGTTATTTTCCATCATTTTAAACTTAGGGTTAGTCTTGTTAACAAGCATGAATTTGTGTTAAGCAATCTTCTCACAAATTGGGGGAGATTGTTGTGCAAGACGTGCCTGTATCTCAACAAGACTAAATCATATTGACAATCCTAAGTAAGTTGTATTGTTATCTTAGTTTGTATTTGTACTTGTAACACTTTAAAGTCTGTAAAAATGCAAAGGAGCAGACTGAAGTCTTTTTCCTGAAACAGTATTAAGCCTAAGGATTCTATCTGAAAGAAGATTAAGAAGATCATGCCTCAGAAGAATTTTGAAGAAGCTTGGAGTTGAATAAATCTGTTTGGATAAAAATACTCTAAGTCAGGATCTCTACAAGTCATAGATTTAGTGTTATAGATAAGTCATTCGAGAACTCCAAATGACTTATCAAGGAGTCAGGAAAGCTACTTGAGAACTCAGAGAGATATCGTCAAGTCAAGAAGACATGAAGGTTGGAGATATCGATAAGTCATTTCTTCACTAGAGAACTCAGAGTTATCGACAAGTCTACATTCATTAGAGAACTCTGAGTTATCGATAAGTCTAAATCTACTAGAGAAATCAGAGATATCGATAAGTCAAAATTCACTAGAGAACTCTAAGTTGTCGACAAGACAAAGTGAAGACATGATGCTGAGAGATCTCGACAAGCTAAAGGTTCATTCGAGAACTCAGGGACCTCTATAAGTCAAATTCACTAGAGTATTAGAGATCTCGATAAGTCATTATACTGATCGAGATGTCAAGATCTTTATATGCCTAATTGGAGATCTTGAGTAAAATTCTCAAAGTACAAAATAACAGACCAGTTCAATATTCAAGATTAAAAATCAACAAATAATCCAAACAGCTGGATTGACAAGTCTACAAAAAGCATCTTGAAGAATGTGCAAGATCAATGGTGAAGATTAACTGATAGATGAATATTAAAATTATCAAAGGATGTCAAAGATATGCTAAGCCATAAATGGAAGATCTACTTTTCTATAAATAGAAATGACAAGTGGCAGTTTAGAAAAGCTAATAGCATATCTTATTGTACACTGTGTAAACCAGCAGTTAACTGGATTATAAGTTAACACTGGTCCATCAGTCAGTTGTAACAATTTAGATCAAATTTCTTGTAACACTCTCAAGGAGAAGCTAAGCTCTTTATCAACAAAGAGCCTAGAAATTTTGTAGCAAAACAGTCTTAATTTTAATATAAAATTAAGTGAGTTTTGAAAATCCGTGTTCTTTGTTTTCTGCAAGCTTAATTTCTGCATGAACACATTTTACTACAAGATTTAATTTACTTTGTTCAACCATAAACATTCAAGAAAAGCCTAAGAACAACACATTCACCCCCTGTATGTTATTCATTTCCTAACAGGTATAATCAATTGAGACAAAATTGAACTGTCCCCTCCTTCTAGCACCAAATGTTGGAATAGACAGTCAAATTTATCTCAGTATTTATACAACTATACAAGTCTCATTTCTCGTATTCTTTTTCCTTTCCCCTTTCTCTATCGAGTTGCTGTTTTTAAATTATTGTATTGGATTCTTTTGGGCCTTTCTATTAACGGGTATTCATTTTAACGACCCGAATATTGAGGCCCAACAGTATGTTTACCCAGCTCACCTACCCGCTACCCCATGGCCATCTATGATCTACAGCAAAACCAATCAGAACATAGGGTGGAGTTACATAGAGTGTAATAGTGTATATATACACATTGTCCCTCTTTGTATTTCTGAATTTCCACATCAAAAGACATATCATATAATTTTTGTTAATTTTTTATGGAGAAAATGGGTGTCGTTGCCTGCTTATCATCATCTTTTTGGGTGTACACCCGATTCGTATCCCATTTCACGCATCTGTTTCTCTCATTTTACATTCTTATCATTCTAAAGCTCTTCGATTTGAGTCGCGTCGAGTCCAGTTAAATTCAGCTTCTACTAAAGTAGTTATGCATGAATCGCCCCCACCTTTTGCTCCAATTACTACTTTGGATGTAAATTTAGGTGATCGGAGCTGCCCTATTTATATCGGATCCGGACTCCTTCACCAACCCGATCTTCTTCAAAGGTCACCCTTTTCTTTCTATCCTATACACTGGAACCTTCGTTATATATATTCGATAAATAAATTTTCTCATATATTTTGATCATATTCATTTATTGAGGTTTAATGGATTTTTCCGTCATATAGATTGAACATGTTTCTTACTTGTATACTTTGATAATCGGTAGACACGTACACGGAAAGAGAGTTCTCGTGGTCACTAACACCAAAGTTGCACCACTATAACCAGATAAAGTCATTAATGCTTTAAGAGTTGGAAATCCTAATGTTTCCGTTGAAAGCGTCGCCTTACCAGATGGAGAGTAATATAAGAACATGGTAAATATCAAGTTTATTTTCACATGTATCATTAGCTGGTAATAGCTAACATGGATATATATCGCTCATGCATTTTACTTGTACTTGATAAAATACACTCATGAAAGTATATGATAAGGCGATTGAGTCAGGGTTAGATCGACGTTGTACGTTTGTCGCCCTTGGAAGCGGGGTCATTGGCGATATATATGGGTATGGAGCTGCATCCTTCCTCCGCGGTATAAATTTTATTCAAATTCCAACGACTCTCATGGCACAGGTTAATTACATACAGCTTCTGAAATATTTAAACTATGCCTCTTCACTTCCACTTTGTGTAAATACTAATTATATAGACTTTTTTACATGTATAAGGTGGATTCTTTAGTTGGGGGTAGAACTGGAGTAAATCACAAGCTTGGAAAGAATTTAATTGGCACATTCTACCAACGGCAGAGTGTGCTAATTGACACCGACACACTGAACACATTACCAGAGAGAGAATTGGCATCTGGATTTGCAGAAGTTATTAAATTAGGCCTTATTGGAGATACTGAGTCTTTTGCATGGCAAGAGAGAAACATGGATGCTTTGATGGCAAGGTGAACAATAATTGATGTAGTTGGTTATTACAAAAATAAGTTTTTAATGCACAAAACTATTTGGGGTGTATAACACTATTATGAGCTTCTTCAAGGATTATGTATTTTACATATTGTTATGCTCGCTTTCGGTAATGGGCCCTAAACAGGTACCTATGGCTGCATTGAATAATTGGGCTCACATTTATGAGCTAAAATTATGGATTCATGTGAGTTGGGCCAGCACATGCGAGCTGAGCACTCATGTGAGAGTGGGGCTCATGAGTTGGTATATGAGCTGGGCTCTCATACGCGAGCTGGGCTTTCACATGCGAGCTGAACTCATACATGTGAGTTTGGCTCTCACATGTGAGTTTGGCTCTCACATGTGACATGGGTTTACGACTTGCGACTCACATGCAAGCTGAGCTCATACATGTGAGTTGGGCTCTCACATTTGAGCTGGGCTCGCGACGTGCGAGCTAGGTTCTCAAATACGAGCTGGGTTCCCACATATGAGATGAGCCCTCCCATGTGAGCTGGGCTCGTGAAGTGCGAGCTGGGCTCAGGTGCCCATATGCGAGCTGGGCCCATGAGCCCACATCTTATTTATTGATTGAGAGAAAAGGTGGTGCGAGCCGAGACTACCATGCCGGCCCGCATTTGAGGACTTTGTGTGTAACATGAAAAGTGACTCATAGATGATTGTGTTGCTCGTGAATTTTGGGGCCAACACGGGGTATACCTGCAATAATGGGAAGAAATGCGAAGATGCCGCGAGATTGTAGGAAGTGTGTGGAGCAGGTTGAGATTAACGTTAGTAATTGGCTGAAGGCCTGACTTTATCATGGGCTTGGGCTGCACGGGTCGAAGAACCCTAACCCTATCCTATATGACTTGTTCCCCAAGAACTACATGAGGCTTGATCCCTATAAATAGGGTATGTAGGCACTTGTATGACACATGAGTCAACACTTGATATAGAAAACAAAAAACCCTATTATTTATTGAGGAGTCAACATACAAGCTCAGCTACCACCATAAACAACCTTCCTCCGCCCTCAAAACACCACCCTTGATCTTTATTCCGATCATCAATCTCTGAAACACTGTTATACGAAATTCTCCGTATAACATTTGGCACTGGAAGGAGGGGTACTGTTCATCTTAGGGAGGAAAGATGATTAAAGAAGGCAAAATTGTGGTGACACCAAGAAGCGGAGACAAGAAGAAGGACCAAAACGCGGTCGAGCACACGCCCCCGGAGAACCAGGCACCATCGCCACCAACCTCAACCGTAGACAGGCAGGCGGTCATGAGGTATCTCGAATGGCTAGCCGATCAGATGAACGAGATCAATGCCCGGATGTCCAGGGTAGAGAAAAGCTCGGTCTGAAATGCTAAGTGTAAGGCACGCCGCCTCAAGGTCTCTCAGCGTAGCTGGAAGGGCAATGGTCCTCAAAAAAGGCTGATCCACGAGTTTGATGACGCGGAAACTGAGACCAAACAGAAGAAAGAGGCATCACTAGAAGAGGACGAGATACCCCAGAATCAGGTCGAGCGGGGCATCCAGATCTCTAAGAGATCGGGGCAGAAGCCGGCTTCATCCGAGGCGAGGTCGACTAGTGTGCTAGACCGCATGGGCAAGAAGCTAAGTGAGCATGACCTCAGGCTCAAGTTAGAGAATTGAAAAAAAGAGAGAAAGGAGAAGGAGCTCGAAGATAAGAGAACCCCAAAAAGAAATCGTGCAACAACTCCTCCAGAAAGGTGCCAGCGGTGCCCACCTAGGAGGGAGGAACAACGTAGACGTAGAAACAATCATGAAGAGGAGTCGCAGGTGCGAGCCGGAGGAGGGGGATGCCATGAGCGACCTCAGGGATCTCACCACTCGAGTAATGCAAATGGTGACAGGGAGAGAGAAGTCGTTAGAGTGGGAGACCTAAGAAGAATCCTAGACCAGATGGAGCGGGAGAAGAGGGGACCCCCGACCTCGACGGCCCCTTCTTCGTTCATGGCTGTTATCCGATCATCTCCCTTACCTCGAGTATTTAGGCACAACCCTGATCTTCTATTCAATAGTGAATCCGACCAGACAGTATATCTTATATACTTTAACACCTAGATTGAGGTGTTCAAGAAACTTCATATCAACCCCTTTCGCTGAAGCTCTTGAACAGATGCCTAGTTATGCGAAGTTTATGAAAGGTATTCTCTCTCAGAAATTGAAGCTTGCTGACTTAGAGATAGTTGCTCTTACGAAGGAATGCAGTGTTGCGCTGCAACAGAAGTTACCTCCGAAGCTTAAAGATCCTGAAAGCTTCACTATTCCTTGCACCATTGGAAAAGTGTCATTTGACAAATGCTTTTGTGATTTGGGAGCTAGCATCAATCTGATGCCCTTGTCAATCTTCAAAAAATTGGACTTACCTGATCCAAAGCCTACTTATATTACCTTGCAGTTGGCTGATCGATCTATTACATATCCACGAGGCATTGTGGAGGATGTCTTGGTCAAGGTGGATAAACTCATCTTCCCTGCTAATTTTGTAATTCTTGATTTCTAGGAGGATACGAAGGTTCCCATAATCTTGTGAAGACCATACTTGGCTATTGGCCGAACCTTGATTAATGTGCAGAAAGGTGAGCTTGTTATGCGAGTGCTGGATCAGGATGTGATGTTCAATGTTTTTAATGCCATGAAATTCCCGACTGAAAATGAGGAGTGCATAAATGTGGAGTTGGTCGATTTTGTGGTCAATTCAGAATTTATCAAATGCTGAGGTCTAATGCCTTAGAGAAGACCTTGTTGGGGAATTCAGATAGTGAAGATGATAAAGGTAATGAGCAGTTGCAGTATTTAAATGCTTCTCCTTGGAAGTGAAGGCTAGATATGCCCTTTGAATCTCTTGGATTGGAGGAGTTGAACAAATCTCCAAAGCGCCTCAAGCCTTCTATTGAGGAAGCTCCTACACTTGAGCTTAAACCATTGTCTGAACACTTAAGGTATGTTTTTTATGTGATGCATCTACTTTGCCTGTTATTATTGCATCTGACCTTTCAGGTAGTGATGAGGAAAAACTCTTAAGAATGATGAGAGAGTTCAAGTCGGCAATTGGATGGACTATAGAAGATATCAAGGGAATCAACACTTCTTATTGTATGCCGAAAATTCTGCTAGAGGAAGGTAGCAAGCCTATTGTTGAGCAACAGAGAAGGCTTAATCCGATCATGAAAGAAGTTATGAAGAAAGAAATCCTTAAATGGCTGGATGCAGGGATTATCTATCCCATTTCTGAAAGTTTGTGGGTGAGTCCAGTTCAGTGTGTACCGAAGAAAAGAGGTATCATCATTGTAGCTAATGAAAAGAATGAGCTCATTCCTACTCGAACAGTCACGGGGTGGAGAATTTGCATGGATTACAGGAAGCTGAACAAGGCCACGAGGAAGGATCACTTGCCTCTTCCTTTTCTTGATCAGATGTTTAATAGATTGGATGTGCATGAGTACTATTGTCTTATGGATGACTATTCGGGTTATAATCAGATTTGTATTGTTCCAGAAGATCAGGAAAAAACTACTTTCACTTGTTTGTTTGGTACTTTTGCCTTCAGAAGAGTTTCTTTTGGATTGGGTGGTGTACCCGCCATATTTCAGCGATGCATGATGGCTATCTTCTCTGACATGATTGGTCAGAATGTGGAGGTGTTCATGGATGATTTCTCTATGTTTGATGATACTTTTGACGAATACTTGCAAAATCTTGGCGCCGTTTTTAAAAGTTTTGTTGATCTGAATCTGGTTCTCAACTGGGAAAAATGTCACTTTATGGTGCGACAGGGCATTATTCTTGGGCACACGGTCTCTAGTAAAGGTCTTGAGGTGGACAAGGCCAAGGTGGGGGTTATCGAAAACCTTCCTCCACCAATTTCTTTTAAGGGAGTCTGAAGCTTTCTTGGTCATGCAGGTTTCTATCGGCGATTCATCAAGGACTTCTCAAAAATCTCTAAACCCTTGTGCAATCTCCTAGAGAAATATGTCCCTTTCAAGTTTGATGACTAGTTTCTAGCTGCTTTTGAGGTTTTAAAGATGAGTTTGATCACGGCACCGGTCATAACTGCACCTAATTGGGATGAACCTTTTAATATGATGTGTGATGCAAGTGAATATGCAGTTGGAGCAGTTCTTGGGCAGAGAACGAAAAACATATATCATGTGGTTTACTATGCTATTAAGACTCTCAATGGTGCTCAACTGAACTATACTACTACTGAGAACGAGCTATTGGCTGTTGTCTATGGTTTTGAGAAGTTTCGATCTTATTTACTTGGGACGAAGGTGATAGTTTTCACTGATCACGCTGAGATTCGCTATCTTGTCTCGAAGAAGGACTCGAAGCCTAGACTTATTCGATGGGTTCTTTTACTTCAAGAATTTGAGTTGGAGATCAAGGACATAAAGGGTACTGAGAATCAAGTTGTTGATCATCTCTCTCATTTGGAAGATCCAAGTATAACTTCATAGGATAAGACATTGATAAATGAGTCTTTTCCCGATGAGCAGTTATTTGGTATACAAGAGGAAGAACCGTGGTTTGCAGACATTGTTAACTACCTTATGAGTAATATCATGCCTTCAGACTTGTCTTATGCTTAAAGGAAGAAGTTTCTTCATGAGGTGAAGTGGTACATGTGGGATGAGCCCTTCTTGTTTCGGCAAGGAGCTGACCAAATCATCAGGAGATGTATTCCGTACAGCGAAACGGGGGGGGGGGGATCTTGCGAGATTTCCATTCAACTGCGTATGGAGGTCACTATGGTGGAGAAAAGTCAACAGCTCTTATCCTTCAAGCGGGATTCTTCTGGCCTACTTTGTTTAAGGATGCGCATCCATTTTTTTTTTAAAGTGTGATCGATGCCAGCGTGTGGGTAATTTGTCTAAGAGGGATGAGATGCCTCTTAATGTGCTTCTCGAGGTTGAAGTCTTCGATGTTTGGGGAATTGACTTCATGGGGCCATTTGTCCCATCCTGCAATAATCAGTATATCTTGTTGGCGGTTGATTATGTCTCGAAATGGATTAAATTCAAGGCTTTGCCAACAAATGATGCGAAGGTAGTGCTTAATTTTCTTCCTAAGCAGATATTCACAAAGTTTGGGACTCCAAGAGTCATAATCAGTGATGAAGGATCGAATTTCTGTAATCGCAAGTTCACTGCTATGATGCAGAGATATAATGTGAATCATCGCATTGTTACTGCTTACCATCCTCAGACTAATGGTCAAGCTGAGGTGTCTAATAGAGAGATCAAGCGAATTTTAGAGAAAGTTGTGTGTCCATCAAGGAAGGATTGGTCTTTGAAGCTTGATGAAGCTATTTGGGCGTATAGAACAGCATACAGGACTTTTCTTGGCATTTTCTTGGCATGTCGCCGTTTCAGTTGGTTTATGGTAAAGGTTATCATTTGTCCGTGGAGCTAGAGCATAAAGCGTATTGGGCTTTGAAAAAGTTGAACCTTGATTTGGATGTAGCTGGAAAGAAAAGAATGCTTCAATTGAATGAATTCGATGAGTTTCGACTTCAAGCGTATGAGAACAACAAAATGTACAAGGAGAAATTCAAGAGGTGGCACGATAAGGGTCTAGTGCTCAAATTATTTGTGCCAGGAAACAAGTTCTTTTGTTCAACTCTCGTCTCCGTCTTTTTCCGGGAAAGTTGAAGTCGAGGTGGTCAGGGCCGTTTATTATCAAAACTGTATTTTCACATGGAGCGGTGGAGATTTTTGAGAATGATCCAGGCCAAGCATTCAAGGTGAATGGACAGAGGTTGAAGCATTACTATGGGGATATGGCAAACCGTGAGGTGGTTAGTGTTGTTTTATTGTCTACTTGATCTCAGGATTCTACGTCAAGCTAACGACGTAAAGCAATCGCTTCTTGGGAGGCAACCCAAGTTTGTTGTACAATAGTAGATAGAGGAAGAAGAAAACAAGGAAGAAACACAAAAAAATTAGAAAAAAAAATTGGAGTTCAACTACAGAAGCACGGTGCGCCCGCGCTGAAGAGCGGGGCGACCGCGCTGATTTGTCAGTAAGTGCGCGCGCCCGCACTGGTATGTGGGGCGGTCGCGCTGGTTTTCCAGAAGCACGGCGCGCCCGCGCTGCCAGGCGGGGTGGCCGCGCTGAGTCCCTGTGGTAAAAAAAAGCCAGCAAAATAAATAGAAAATTGGGGACTTCATTATAATATCAATTCAAACCTGAATTTTATTCTCCCACATCCCATATTTCCCTCTCCAAATCAATTTTTATCACCCCATTATTCCCATTATTCCCATAATCAATTTCCACTTATTTTCCATAACTAATTCTCTCTGAATTCCTATATATACACACACACACACACACTTATACACACACTTATACACAAACTTCTCCATCACTTCTCAAATTATCAAACACATAAATCTTTCTTATACACTTCTAATCTCTCAAACTTATTCACTTTCAATGGCACCCAAAAGACAACGAACCCAAGTTAGCAGCAGCACACTGATTTTTCGACTGTGGGTGGTGTGAGGCCCAGGTTTTCAACTTCAGAGGCTGAGGCGGAGTATAAGAGGCTGCTTTCGAAGCCTATAGCCAAGGAGCGACGTTTTCTGCCATCGGGGAAGGATGGAAAGTGTAACGCCCTCCAAACCCGGGGTATAAGTCTGGGGGTTACTAGCTAATCACCAAACCTGTACAATCTGAATAACAAATACTCCCTCAGTCCCTTCCAATTGTTTACAAATCCGAGGAAGTGTCCGGCACGCATTTTAAGGTGCATAAAAAGTATAGTTATGTAATTTATTTTTACAATTTTCTTTTTCTGAATAAAAGTTGAATGTTTTAATTTTTATTCAGAAAAACAAAATTGTAAAAAAAAATTACAGAACTATACTTTATATGCACCTTAAAATGCGTGTCGGACACTCTCTAAAAAATGTAAACAATTGAAAGGGACGGATGGAGTAATAAAGAAATGTATCTAAACCCCTTTAACACTAACCTGGATCTTTTAGGTTGAAGTATGAAAACAAGAACCACTAACTACTTTATTACAAACCAAATTTAAAATCTTACAAACTCTCTTTATTACAAACCATTGTCTAACCAGTTTTAAACTAATTTCATCTTTTATTCAAACACACACACTAACTATCTACAGTCCACCTGTTCGGGTAACTCAAAGCTTTCTTCCCGGATTGGGATCAACACCTTGGGTATGAGAGGATCCCGAGGCTTGACCCGCTTCATTACCACTCGAGTCCTGATGGGTTTCATATTCATTCTTAACTTCTGCGCGACTCACTTCAATTATGTCACCTTCGTCTATCACCGGCTCAACCTACCTTGCTGGCTTAGGTTCTTCGAGTTGAGTACTTGAATCACACGATTTGATGCAGAAATCAGCTGGAAATCATGGTTTGATTCTCGACCCGATTCTGAAAATCCCGACTCGGAAAACAGAGTATTTATGATTTTTCTGAATTTTATTTTATTAATTAATTAATAATTAGGCTATTTATAGTAGTGAAATTAATATTTCTAATTAAAATTAAGGCCCTAATTTTACATCTTTCAAAATTTATAAGCCCCTAATTTTATAATTTTTGAGTATTAAAATTTAATTTATAAATATTTTATATATACAATATATATGCCAAAATTTTCCAAAAATTGTGAATAATGCAAAAAAACAAAGAAATGTTATAAATGAAAGTCCTATAATTTTATAAAAATAAAAATGTGATTTTTGTGGGGTTTTTAACATCCAATGGGGCCCAGAAAAGTCATTTTTCGCGAAACAAGAAAATTTATAAAATACCTAGATGTTCAGAATAATACGATGGTAAAAGCCGTTTGATGAAAAATAAGGCCCATTATTTTATTTGAAATATCAGCTATAGAATCATGATTCAGGTTGTATAACTTTTGATATGGAAGCTATAAATGTAAAATAAAATATCTGAAAAATGTTTTAAAAATACCGGAACGACACAGAATGCACGTAACATATAGAAATTAGGGTTTGACCGTTAATTACACATAATTGACACATTAACACACATAATTTATTATAAATATGATATAATACAGACGTAATTTTTTCAAACGTTACATCCTTCCCCCTTAACAGGATTATGTTCTCAGATCTTGCTAAAAAATAAATAAGGATTTCTCTAACATCTCACTCTCAAGTTTCCCGGTTGATTCCTCAATCATAGGGTTTTTCGACAAAACTGGCACTAGAGATACAGAATTATATCTCATCACTTTCTCTTGCCGATCTAAAATTCTTACCGGTTGTTCTACAAAAGACAAGTCAGGTTGGATATCTACCGGTTCATACTCTATTACATGCCTAGAATCAGGATTATATCGCTTAAGCATTGACACGTGAAACACATTATGAATATGTTGCATATGAGGCGGTAAAGCTAATTCATATGCAACTTTTCCCACTTTCTTCAAAATTTCAAATGGTCCGGCATATCGTGGATTTAATTTACCCTTGTTGCCAAATCTGGTCAATCCTTTCCATGGCGATATTTTGAGTAACACGTGCTCTCCTTCCTGGTAGTCCATATCCTTCCTAGCTTGATCTGCATATTTGCGTTATCTATTTTGTGCTGCATCTAGTCGCTTCTGAATAAGTTATATCTTTTCTTTAGTCTGTTGAATTTATTCTGGACCCAAAACCTTGCGTTCTCCAACTTCATCCCAATATACCGGTGATCTACATTTTCTTCCATATAACGCTTCATATGGTGGCATCCCAATGCTTCCATGATAGCTGTTGTTGTAAGAAAATTCAACCAAAGGTAAATTCTCATCCTAACTGCCTTCGAAATCAATTAGACAAACTCATAGCATGTCCTCGATTGTTTGGATAGTTCTTTCACTCTGCCCATTGGTTTGCGGATGATAAGCGGTACTCATGTTTAATTTAGTTCCAAGACATTCTTGAAATTGTCTCCAAAATCTTGAATTGAAATGGGGATCTCGATCAGACCCGATAGATATTGGAACTCCATGTCGCATCAAAATTACCTTGAGATACAAGTGCACTATCTTGTCGAGCGAAAATCTTTCATTAATCAGTAGAAAATGTGCCGATTTTGTTAGTCTGTCAATGATTACCCATATCGCATCATGATTTGCTTTAGTTCTCGAAATCCTACTATAAAATCCATCGCTAGATGTTCCCATTTCCATTCTGAAATATCCAATGGTTGCTGTTATCCACTCGGACGTTGATGTTCTACTTTAACTCGCTGGCATGTGTAGCATTTACGTACCCATTCTGCTATCTCCTTCTTCATATTTGGCCACCAAAAGTTTTCCTTCAAATCGCGGTACATTTTTGTACTTCCTGGATGTATGCAATACTTCAAAATATACGCATCTCGCAATATTTCTTCTTTTAGCTCGGCCACATTAGGGATCCAGATTCTTGATGCAAAGCGTAAGATTCCTTCGTTATCCTTCTGGGTTATAATTTCTTCTCCTATTAAGTCGTCATCTTGACTCATCACTTCTTTTTGACAGCGTCGAGTCTTTTCTAGTAATTCCGGTTGAAAAGTCATAGCGTAGATAGCTTTAGTAGATTCATTGGAAACACAAATTTTGATTTCCAACTTGTCAAATTCCTTGGCTAATTCTTCACATGAAGTTAACAGATTCAATCTTTCTTTCCAGCCCAGCGCATCTGCCACAACATTCGCTTTTCCTGGATGATAATTGATCGTAACATCGTAATATTTAATCAATTCCAGCCATCGGCGTTGTCTTATATTCAGTTCCTTCTGAGTAAAGATGTACTTCAAACCTTTATGATCCATGTAGATTTCACATTTTTCACTGTAGAGATAGTGTCTCCAAAGTTTCAATGCAAATACGATAGCTGCTAATTCTAGATCATGCGTAGGATATTTTTGTTCATGAGGTTTTAGCTGTCTCGAAGCATATGCGATGACGTTACCGTGTTGCATCTGTACACATCCTAATCCGTGGTATGAAGCGTCGCTGTAAATGACAAAATTTTCATGCTTGTCTGGTAATACGAGTACTGGTGCGGTTATTAACCGGTTCTTCAGCTCTTTGAAACTTTCTTCACATTTGTCATCCCATACGAACTTTTTATTTTTTCGAGTAAACTTGGTCAGTGGCGTTGCTATTTTCGCAAAATCTTTGACAAATCTTCTATAGTATCCTGCCAATCCCAAGAAACTTCGTACCTCGGTTGGTGTCTTCGGTTGTTCCCAATTCAACACGGCTTCAATCTTCGCTGGATCAACTTGAATGCCTTCTCTACTGATGATGTGCCCTAGAAATTGTACTTTCTTCAACCAAAATTCGCATTTCGAGAATTTCACGTACAGTTGCTTTTTCCTTACAATTTCCAAAGCAATTCTTAAGTGCCCAGCATGCTCTGTTCATCCAAGTACCTCTTGAATACTCTGTTCATTAGATCCATGAATGTTGCTGGCGCGTTGGTCAAACCGAATGTCATTACCAGAAACTCATAATATCCATATCTAGTACGGAATGCAGTTTTGGAGATATCTTCCGTTCTAATTCTTAATTGATGATAACCCAATCTCAAATCTATCTTCGAAAACCATGCGGCTCCTTTTAGCTAATCGAACAAATCATCAATTCTCGGTAAAGGATACTTATTCTTGATAGTGAGCTTATTCAATTTCCGATAGTCAATGCATAATCGCATGCTGCCATCTTTCTTTTTCACGAACAATACCGGTGCACCCCACGGGGATACACTAGGTCTTATGATATCTCGGTCTAGAAGATCTTGCAATTGCGTTGACAATTCTTTTATCTCGACTGGTGTCATTCGATACGGAGCTTTCAAAACTGGTTCTGTACCTGACGCTAAATCAATCATGAATTAAATTTCTCGGTCTGAAGGTAACCCTGGAAGCTCTTCTGGAAAGACGTCAGGAAATTCACATACAACTGAAATGTCTTATATTTTGGGACTTCCTCTCTCGGTATCTAACATGTAGGCTATATACATTTCACATCTCTGTCGAAGCAATCGTTTAGTCTGCATTACTGTCAGAAATTTCTTCCGCTGTTTTTCACCTTTGAATATTACCGGTGCATTTTTTACAGTTCACAATTTTACTTTCTTGTTCGCGCAATCGATCTGAGCGTTATGACAAGCTAACCAATCCATTCCCAAAATGACGTCAAAACTCTCCTAACTTAAAAGGAATCAATTCTACGGAGAAATAATGTCCGACTATTTCAATATCGCATGCAGGACACACTCGATCTACCGGAACTTGGTCTTCATTCGCTAATTTTATAATTAACGTCTTGTCCAACCATTCAATTCCGCAATGTAACTTATCAAGGAATTCTTCAGAAATAAATGAAAGAGTAGCTCCAGAATCAATTAATACTTTTGAATCTACGGAATTCACCAAAAGCGTACCTGCAATTACACTAGGACTCTGCACTGCTTCTTTCATTGTCATGTTGAAAGTCCTTGCTCTGGGTTGATTAAGCGGTGGTGGAGGAGGTAATGCCAACACTTTCAGAATACCAGCTGTCATTGCTGGTCCTTTGCAATTCCTAGCGATATGCCTTTTCTTTCCACATTGGAAGCAAATAACTTCTGTTGTTTTTCCCGTTGAACATTCGTTAGAATAGTGTCCTTTCTGCTTACATTTGAAACATGTCACATCCGCTTTCACACACGAGTATGTTTTCGTCCACAAATCTTGCAGTACGGTACTGGGACTCTGACAATTCCCTGCTGGCTGGGGGCTTGGAAACGATTACCTATTTTCTGGATACCTTGTCCTATCCTTTTGAAATTCAAATTTGTCCGATCTTGAAATCCCGGCTTCCTGCTAGAGTGGCTTTGGAAACTTCCCTGTCCTCTTTCCTTCTGAGATCTTTCGCTTTCTCCCTCAATAATCAGGGCTTTCTGGACTACGACGGTATACGTTGTTAATTCAAAAACTGTAACTTGTCCACGGATCCACGATCATAATCCTTCTTGAAACCTTTGAACTCATTTTTCTTCAGTATCAACTTGTTCTGGAACAAATCTAGCCAATTCAGTAAATTTGGCTTCATACTCCATCACGGAGATACTTCCCTGCTTCAATTCCAAGAACTTAATCTGCATTTGATTCTTCACATAGCGAGGAAAATATTTTTCTAAGAACAGCTCTTTAAACCTATCTCATGCAATAACATCTTCACCTTCTAAAGCCTTCTTAGATTTCCACCAATAATTTGATTCCCCTTTCAACAAGTAACTAGCAAAGTCAGTCTTTTGGCATTCACCTACCTTCACTAGCTCGAATGCTTTCTCTATTTCTTTCAACCAAGTAGTAGCCTTAATAGGATCTGCTGTTCCCTCAAATTCTGGAGGTTTAACCGACTGAAACTGCTTAAAAGTAACAATAGGTATAGCTGGTGGCATCTGGGGCTCAGGACGCGGTGGCTGTTGTAACATTTGTTGTTGAATCTACTACTGCTGTTGCTGCATCTGTTGTTGCATCATTACCATCTGTTGTTGCATCAGATGGAACATTTGGGTCATGGTATCATTGGTCTGTTCTTCGGAGTTGCTGTTAGAAGTCTCAGTCCTAGTCTTTCTCTTGGGTGCCATTTGCTGATAATAAAACAAGTGATGTCTTTTTAACAGTTTATTAAGCAATTGACAGTAGGTAAGAAAACAATTTATCCTGTATTAACAAAATTTGGATAATAGTTCGGAAACAGATTGCTTAATATAAAAATAGGAAATATAAACAGTTTACTTTAATGTAAAGGCAGGAAATGTAAATAGTTAAATAAAATGTTTGTTCTTCACTTTTTTCCAGAATTTAAAATACGAAAAGATGTAATACAATAAAGTAAAGGTAAATGCTGTAAAACTGTAACGACTGAAATTTAAATAAAAGAAAATTTGAAAAGTTCATTTTATATATCTAATACCAGCTCCAGGTGTGAATGTTTGGTATACAAAAAGTCTCGTCCTGCTGGTCATGGTTACTGCTACAAGTCAGGCTAACTGCTACACAAATACACTACTCACTATACCATACTAGGCTGCATCTATGTACATCTGTCATCTCACTACGTCAGTCCTTTGTAGTCAAAATCTCAGATCCCGGCGGTATACGCCTCAACTCATCTCGGAGTATCTGAACCAACATCTGTGCTAAACGGAAAATCCTATAAAACTCCGCAAAAGAAGGCGGCCCGTCATGTGTCAAGCCATCTAACTCCCATGTAGCACTCATTAAGGTAGACTTTAACCTCTGTCTCATCATATAATCTAGCTATAATGCGGCTAACGGTCCTCGGTCTCTCTGATCAAACAAGTACATAATCTCCCTATACCGTGCTCTCTAATACTCGGCGTCATTTCTCATCATACTATAGTCATGATACGGTACCATATGTGGCTATGCAAAATTACCTACTGACTCCTGTGACTGAACCCTCGGTATCCCTGTAACACCCTGATGTGGGGCTCCCAAATGTAACTCTACCTCATGCTCACCCATACCCTCGAATGGAACCATCTGGAATATCTCTAGCTCTTGAGCATGTACTGGAATAGGAGGTAATACTGGTGGTGATGGAACCTCTGGCTCAATCACTGGCATGAACTGATGCTCTACTGGCAATGGAGGTGGAAGCATCGGCTCGAAGAACTCTAACGGATCAAACAACTCTACTAGGTCATGAACTATCCCTGACACTGGTGGTGCTGGATACTGAGGCAATGGTGGAGGAGGTGAAAGAGGTGGAAACATATAATCAGACACTGGTGGAACCACTGGTGCAACTGGTCCTGTCACAGTCCTCTCGGATGAACCTGAATATCCTGATAATGCCATCTAATAATATACCAAAGAAAGAAGAAAGGTCACTAAATTATTCTTAGAACTAACACCTTCCTATCCTAATCTTGCCTAAATCCTAACACCACTCTTCCTAGTTGACTATTTCTATCCTATGTGATCTCCCTATCTTATCTTAATCCTAATGTTCTTATTTTCAGGGACCAAACCTACAGCTCTGATGCCAAACCAGTAACGCCCACCAGACCCGGGGTATAAGTCTGGGGGTTACTAGCTAATCACAAAACCTGTACAATCTGAATAACAAATAATAAAGAAATGTATCTAAACCCCTTTAACACTAATCAGGATCTTTTTAGGTTGAAGTATGAAAACAAGAACCACTAACTACTTTATTACAAACCAAATTCAAAATCTTACAAACTCTCTTTATTACAAACCATTGTCTAACACAGTTTTAAACTAGTATCATCTTTTATTCAAACACACACACTAACTATCTACACTCCACCTGTTCAGGTAACTCAAAGCTTTCTTCTTGGATTGGGATCAACACATTGGGTATGAGAGGATCCCGAGGCTTGACCCGCTTCTTTACCACTCGAGTCCTGATGGGTTTCATATTCCTTCTTAACTTCTGCGTGACTCACTTCAATTATGTCACCTTCGTCTATCACAGGCTCAACCTGCCCTGTTGGCTTAGCCTCTTCGATTTGAGTACTTGAATCACATGATTTGATGCAGAAATCAGCGGGAAATCATGGTTTGATTCTCGACCCGATTCTGAAAATCCCGACCCGGAAAACAGAGAATTTTCTGATTTTTCTGAATTTTAATTAATTAATTAATAATTAGGCTATTTATAGTAGTGAAATTAATACTCCTAATTAAAATTAAGGCCCTAATTCTACATCTTTTAAAATTGATAAGCCCCTAATTTTATAATTTTTGAGTATTAAAATTTAATTTATAAATATTTTATATATACAATATATATGCCAAAATTTCCCAAAAATTGTGAATAATGCAAAAATACAAAGAAATAGTATAAATGAAAGTCCTATAATTTTATAAAAATAAAAATGTCATTTTTGTGGGGTTTTTAACACCCAATGGGGCCCGGAAAAGTCATTTTTCGAGAACCAAAAAAATTTATAAAATACCTAGATGTTCAGAATAATGCGATGGTAAAAGTCGTTTGATGAAAAATAAGGCCCATTATTTTATTTGAAATATTAGCTATAAAATCATGATTCGGGTTGTATAACTTTTAATATGGAAGTTATAAATGCAAAATAAAATATCTTAAAAATATCTTAAAAATACCGGGACGACACAGAATGCATGTAACATATAGCAATTAGGGTTTGACAGTTAATTACACATAATTGACACATTAACACACATAATTTATTATAAATATGATATAATACAGACGTAATTTTTCCAGACGTTACAGTAAGTTGCTGAAGATGATTGTGGGGATGGGGTGGATAGCTTTTTGTGAGGCACCCGTTGCGGTACTCATGAGTGTGGTTCGCAAGTTCTATGCAAATACAAAGGTGGAGAAGAATAGTTTCAGTGTGGTGTGGGGATTGACGGTGGACTATAGTGCTAAGGCGATTCAGAGGGTGATTGAGCAGCCTGAGAGGAGGCCAGAACATGAGAATTGGAATGAGAAGACGGGGGATGACTTTAACTTGGATTTGATCGTTGTTACCCTGTGTGTGCCTGAGACTCACTGGAAGTTCAAGAAGGGCACGAACGAGTATTTCACTTTCCTTGTCTCGTGCATGAACATGTTTGCACGTGCATGGAATTTCTTTATTTGTGCCAACATCATGCCATCTTCTCATGTGCATGATGTTACGGTGGAGCGTGCACATTTATTGTGGGGGTTTCTTCAGGGAGATTATGTGGATCTCGGGATGGTGATTTATCAGGGTACTCTAAGATTCTTGCAAGGGAGTACTAGGGGTTCTATACCCTATACGTCCATTGTGAAAACGAACTTATCTTACGGACTATCGACGAATACGATAATCATATTACAATTAAGAATTTAGAATTGTACAAATTAAAATCCAAGTACTAGGTTTCAAAGCATAAAGAATTTATGAGAAAGGATTTACCCCGAAAATCGCTTACGAAGATTTATTACGAAAATGAATAAACGACCAAGCGAATATGTAAGCGAATAAATAAATGAACCAAGGCCATGAAAATCCCACCCAAATTAATTATCAATAAATTATTTAAGATAGATAATTAAATTAAAAATTAAGTAAAAGATAATATTTTTAAAATAAGAATCCATGTTTTATAATTAAAGTGCCTAGTCAAGTGTGGTGTGAAAGCTAATACTTAGGCTTGAATAAGAAGCATCTTATTGAACACACCTTATACATACACAATACATATCACAAATATCATCCAATACTTCCAAAGGAAGCCAAACCAATCAACTTTTTTTTTTCTCTCTCTCTCTTCAAGAACAATGCTGATTTTCAAGAACAATGAGGAAAGAAAAATTCAAAACTCACATTCTACCCATTCAAAAATCACCAAATTTTTATCAAACCTCTTTAATATCATGGGTAAGTTATGCACCAAATTTCATGCCCATTCATGAAGTTTTCGATTTTATAAAAATGTTTGAAGTTGAGGGTGAACAGTAACTCCGAAAATCACTAACTTGTTTTCTTGATTTTTCTTGGAAGTTTAAGGTTCCTAAAGCTATACCAAGGCTTCATAAAGGATCTTAGAAATTTATTAAGTATTAATAAGCTTCAAGGAAGGTATAAACTTCATCCACCCTTTAATTTACTTGAGTTATAAGATTAAGTTTGAGTTATGTTTAAGTGCGTGTTAGTTCATTGAGTATGGATTATAAAAAGTTGGTATTGGATGGTTGATGGTTATGGATTGATGTTGGTGATGATTTAATATATTTTAGGGACTGGTCTTTCAAGAAATATGAAGAAATCGGTGTTTGAGTCGTCAAATAAATTAGCATAGTTAAAACCAGGAATCGTTACGCGTATAGCCGTCGTAATGTCCGCTTATACTGTTTTAAGCAAGAAATACGAGCTGTAAATTTAATAGTTTTATACACCAATGGACATTGATGTAAAGTTCTTGTTTTCTTATTTTCAACCATATAAATATCGTGCCAAGACGATCTACGGATTAGGAGAAAAGCTCGTTTTAGTGAAAGTAATCGAGAAAACCAAACTACTACCTAGTGCTGACTTTGAGGGTATAATTAAGGCCCTTAAATATTGTTTAAAATCATGAAACTTGGTCATTAACTTACTTATACAGTGAGGAAGACCTCATCTTCTCCTTCGTTTCTCTCCTCCTCTGTTCACTGTTTCGCCGCTATGTTCATTCCGGTTCGTTTTTCCGGTGAGTGGCCGTGCTCGGTTGCTTTGGTTTTCTCTGTGATTGTGTGCTTATACATATATATATATATATATGAGTATGCAATTGGTTGTAGCTTTTGTGTTGACTTCTTTTATTTTCCAATCGCCGCCTCCTTCTCCTATTTCGGTGAGGGGCGTGTGGCATTGTGTCGGTGCCGCTGCACGCGCGCGCGCGTTTGCGGCCGTGTCCCTGTTGTTCTATTATTGTTGTTGGCTGGATTAATTCAGTTAATCTGCATTTAATTCTAATTATTTTATTTAATTGCAGGAATTTTGATTATTAGTCATGATATAAATTATGCGGGAACATTTTTATAATTAATCGGTGAGATTCGTATGGAAACCCGAAATTTATCGGGTACTGACAAATTTTCTCGCCATCCGCGATGACTTTTTACGAGCGGACGGTGGACCGTGATGATTATTATCTGATTCCTAAATTTTATAAATAAATAAAATAATCCGCGTAACTGATTATGTATATAAATGATTTTAGGAATTTAAAATTGCATTGCGAGTTGTGAATTGTGACTTGTTGTGAAATTTGGACGTCGATTATGTTTCGATGGGCAGGCTTATATATAGAGGAGTCTTTGACGAAATTTTTCCAAAAATCTATTTTAAATAAGAGAAAATGTACTTTAATATACAAAATGTTTTATCCTTATGTGAATACAGATTATGTGATTATGTGTATAGTTATTATACGAGTCGGGTCATCGAAAGGGGTTATTAGGAATCGAGGATATCAAGTAAGTCGGTGTAACTGATTAGGGTATTTTGTTATTGTAGATCCCAGTCGAGTTTCGCCAGGACCGAAGTCAGCGTAAAAGCTACTTAGAGTTTCCGAAAGCGTTGCAAGGCAAGTACCCTGACCATTCTTTTATAATTCAGTACGTATGAATAAACTGTTATTTTTAATCTCGTAAAGGAACATAAATGATTTAAGTTACGTATCCCCTGTAGTTATAAATTACTGTTTTAAACCTGTTTTGGGGAAAAGTAACTTCGAAAGGTACCTATCTCGAATGAAAATGATTTGTGAACTAATTTTACGTGTGCTGTTAAAATGAATGGTTTGAAATGAGATAGGTACAAGTGATTTTGAAAACTGGATAAAACGATCAGATAAGGGATACATAGGGGCCAAAGTAGGCCTATTGAGGTGGTGTAAGAGGCTAATTCGGTTGCGCGCACTATATAACCGATTAGTCCAACAGGTCAGAGACCTAGCTAGTCTCTGAGTTCCGTAACATGTAAATGGGATAGCAGTTAGAGCCATCTGGTGTTGATAGCCTGATCAGCTGTCTTCACATATCCGTTCCGTATCTGACTTGGCTTTGTGATTCCCATAAGGTAATGAGTAATTAGTACAGTGGTTTATAAATATGAAAAACATGCTAAAATTGGAATCTGGTACTTACACAGCACACTACTACGTTATTTTATTAAAAGCATGCTAGTCAGTGATATCCAGTTATCTCAGTTTTTCTTTATATAATGTTGTTAGAATGATTTACGGATTTCAGATTTCATGTTGATTATAGTTTTGTTCCTATAAATGTTTACATTACTTTTTTTGATATTCATATGTTGGTACTGCTGAGCGATTATGATCACCCTTGCAACCTGTTATATATATATATATATATCGCAGATGCCTAGAAGACCAAGCAGACCTTGGCAGAATCGTGTCTCCGCCCCTTCCGGACCCAGCTCCTCAGAGGTAGTTAGTATGAGATCACATGCGGTCTATGAGTTATTGAATAAGTTAGTGTGTGTGTCAGACTTTTAAATAAATGGGTTGTAATAATGTGTAGCCTGGATCATACTTGAACCTGGATCGTATCTTGGTTCAGGATCGAGTTAATTTATTTTAATAATAATCATGTTGTTTAAATTTTCTAGTAATTGGGTTTGGTGACGTCAACTCCTGACCCCGGGGTTGAGGCCGTCACAGTTGGTATCAGAGCTACAGGTCAAGTCCCTGATTCAGATTAGGGATTGTGTCGAATAGGTGTAGAATTGTGTCTTAAGGTGTGAGTCAGCAACTGATATAGATGATCAAACCTTAGAGTCAGTCGAGGGTTCCGACGGCGTTACCCTGGCATTTATTAATGTTTTGATAGAATTGTCTTGACCTTGTTGTGTCTTTCCTTTATATTTATTCTGTTGGCATTGGCCTATTGTGATATCTAGTTCTCCATCCCGGGAGAACCCATTAGACTCGGATAGTTCTGACTCCGAGAGGAGCATGGATGTTATAGCTGAGGAGACTCCATTGCCTCCCCCATCAGTTCCTTCATTTATACCGAGGGATATTCCTGGACCTAATCTCGTCCTCACTGGGTACGTAGGTCTGTGTCTGATGTTAAGGATTTTCCTCCCGATTGTGGTCCCAGTTCTTCCTCTTCGAGATCTCCGGTTCCTCCCTTTTCCCCTAGCGGTACCTCTTCCCCAATTCCATACCATGTTCACCAAGCGGTGGATAAATCTTTCAATAGAGAGCAGAGTCCGGGGCTGGCTGCACAGCTTGACCAGATACCAGTTGGACCTTCCCAGGGCATCCCTGCCCCTTCACCTGATGTGGAGGCCCGTGTGCGATCTTTGATCCAGACTGCTGTTGAGAGGGCTAGATCCATTGACCATTTTATTAGCTCAGAGCTCAGAGTCATTCAGTATCAGGACCTGGTGAACTGGTTGGTGTTTGAGTTAGGTTCTGTCGGTGGTAGTGGCAGTGGTTAGACCAGGGTTGCAGCAGAGGGATACAGAGCTCAGAGTTGGCTTTCAGGAGTTCTGTAGTTGTTTTATTTATATATGTACATTATGTTGTGGTAGTTTGTAGTAGGAGGAGGTTGTTATGCAACCAGTTTTGTTGTGTATTCGGATGGTTACTTTTCAGTTGTATCAGTTGGATTTCTGTTGGATGTTATATAGCTGCTTTATTCTATTGTTTAGTTTTTATATATACTTGTGCGTTGTTATTATTGTTGTTACTATTATTGTTGCTTCTGTCGCTGGTATTTCTAGATTATGATCATTCACTCAGGATGGATCCAATTAAACTGAGGATGAGGACATTGTCTTAGTGGCAACACTCTCCTGATACATATGTATAAACTGCTTGGAGCAATCCATTTTCTTATATATGACTGTTATGTTTCAGGAGAATGCCACTAAAGAAGAATTCTCAACCCAATAACGGATCTGCTGGGGATCCCTCCATGAGTGAATTGATAGATTTGTTACGTCAACAGTCTACTCAACTGGCCCAACAACAACAACAATTCCAGCAGCAGCAACAACAACAGCAACAACAGCAGCTTATACAGCAACAACAACATCAAATCCAACAGCAACAGCTGCAAATCCAGCAGCAGCATGAGATGAGGGGGACAAACCAGGTTGTTAGTTTTAAGTCTTTCCAGACGGTGAAACCCCCAGAGTTTAAAGGTGAAGTGGATCATGTTGCTGCTAGGATATGGTTGAAGGAAATGGAGAAGGCTTTTGCACTCACCAAGGTGAGTGAGGATTTAAAGACATATTATGCTAGTTATTTTTTGAAGAATGATTCAAACTATTGGTGGGAGTATACGCGAGCCTTGGAAGGAGAAGGTCCTATTCCATGGACCCGATTTACAGAACTGTTCTTGGAAAAATACTTTTCGGATTATCTCCAGTGTCAGATGGAGATGAAGTTTTTGGAGTTGAAGCAAGGAGACAGGAGTGTCACAGAATACGAAGCTAAGTTTACGGAGTTGGCCTGCAAAGCACCAGAGTATGTGAGTTCGGAAGCTCAGCGAGGGAAGCGGTTTCAACAAGGGTTGAATCCAGAGATAAGGAGTGGAGTTGTAGCCTTACAACTCAAGACATATACTTTGGTAGTTCAAGCGGCCTTAGTGATAGAAAGTGATCAGAGGTTAGCTGCTAAGGAGCAAGGTGAGAAGAAAAGGAAGTATGAAAGTGGACCTGCCAAGTCAGAATCAGGAGGAGTAAGTCAGAAGTTTTAGCACCAGTTTGGAAAGAATAAGGATAGGAAGTTCAAGAGAAAGAATTTCCCCCAGGCTAGGACCAGTACCACTTCAGTTAGTTCTACCCCGACAAGGTTTAGCAAGCCAGTGATCGACTGTAAGACATGCGGAAAGAAGCACAGTGGTCAGTGCAAAGAAAATGTCAATTGTTTTAAATGTGGCCAGAAGGGTCATTATTCCACGGAGTGCAAGTCTGAGATCCAAGGGGTAACCTGTTTTAGTTACGGTAAAGTGGGGCATATTGCTAGGAATTTCAAATCAGTAACCCAAGGTAGTGTTGGAAGGAGCGTGTCCCAAGGACCAGCAACCAATACTGCTAGAGCTAGAACCTTTAAAATGACCAAGAAATCTCCAGCTCATGATTCCGATGTAGTTGCAGTTACGCTTTCTCTTAATTCGGTACCCGTTAACGTTTTATTTGATTCGGGAGCATCCAAATATTTTATATCTATGAACTGTGTGAATAAAATGCAATTGATGTTGGAAGACTTAGATGAACCTTTGACCATAGAGGTGGCTAATAAGGATAAAGTACCCGTAAGTCAATTCTGTCCTAAGTGCTCCATAGAGATTTCAGGATATACTTTCCCTGCCGACCTAATACCTTTTGAGTTAGGAGACTTCGATGTTATTCTAGGCATGGATTGCTTATCTCTGTATAAGGCAAATATTGACTGCAAGAAAACGGGAGTTGTTATGTATACCACAGATAATAAAAGGATCAGCTATCAAGGACAGAGGCAGGACAAGAAGTTCCTTTCAGTATTAAATTGTTGCGGCAAGGGTGTGAAGCATATTTGGCTCATGTGGTGGATACGAAGAAAGAGACTCCTACCTTGGACGAGATTCCCATAGTAAGGGAATTTCCCGACGTCTTTCCGGAAGAGTTGCCAGGATTACCACCTAATCGAGAGATAGAGTTCTCCATTGATATGATACCTGGAGCTGAACCAGTTTCCAAAGCTCCATATCGAATGGCTATAGTAGAAATAAAAGAATTGGACAAACAACTTCAGGAACTATTAGATAAGGGAGTTATCTGACCCAGTATTTCTCCGTGGGGTGCTCCAGTGCTATTCGTAAAGAAGAAAGATGGAAGTATGAGATTGTGCATTGACTACAGAGAGCTGAACAAGTTGACAATAAAGAACAAGTATCCCTTGCCAAGGATTGATGATTTATTTGACCAGCTAAAAGGAGCATGTTATTTCTCAAAGATTAACTTAAGGTCTGGCTACCACCAACTGAAGATAAAGCCCGAAGATATTCCCAAGACTGCATTCAGAATAAGGTATGGCCATTATGAGTTCTTAGTGATGTCGTTCGGATTGACCAATACACCAGCGAATTTTATAGATTTAATGAACCGGGTGTATAAGGAGTACTTGGATAAGTTTGTTATTGTATTTATTGATAACATCCTCATCTATTCAAAGACTCCAGAAGATCACGCAACGTATCTACGGATTGCCCTTCAGAGGTTGAGAGAAAAGCAACTATATGCAAAGTTTTCCAAGTGCGAGTTTTGGTTGTCAGAATTACAGTTTCTTGGACATGTGGTAAGTAAGGAAGGTATCAAGGTAGACCCTGTGAATATTGAAGCCGTATCCAAGTGGGAGCAACCGAAACTCCGATGGAAGTAAGAAGTTTTCTTGGACTAGCAGGTTATTACCAAGGTTTGTAAAGGATTTCTCTAAGATTGTATCTCCATTAACCAAGTTAACCAGGAAGAATGAGAAGTTCATTTGGACGGAAAAGTGTGAAGAAAGTTTTCAGGAATTGAAAAGGATGTTAGTGACAGCTCCAGTACTAGCATTGCCAGATGAGATGGGAAACTTTGTGATTTATAGTGATGCTTCTTTGAAAGGTTTAGGTTGTGTACTAATGCAGCATGACAAAGTTATCGCCTATGCCTCTAGACAACTAAAGCCTCATGAGCAGAAGTATCAAGTCCATGATCTTGAGTTGGCAGCTATAGTTTTTGCTTTACAATTGTGGAGACATTACCTGTGTGGAGAGAAGTGTGATATTTACACGGATCATAAGAGCCTGAAGTACATATTTACGCAAAAGGATTTGAACATGAGACAAAAAAGGTGGCTGAAATTGATCAAGGACTACGATTGTTCAATCAGTTATCACTCAGGCAAAGCCAATATGGTGGCTAATGCCTTGAGCAGAAAAGAGAAGTTGAATATGGTTCAGATTGCGGACAAACTAGCGCGAGACTTAGAAAAGATGGAGATTGAAGTTCGAGTACCAAGTGGAAATTAGGAGCAACTGTACGAGATTAACTTCCAACCAGCGTTGATGGAAAAGATCAAAAGGTGTCAAGAAGGAATTATGGAACAAGAGTTGGATACTTTGATAGGAGAAGAATTGTATACCCAAAAGGATAACCAAGGTTTTTTTAGATTTTCCTCCAGAATTTGGATTCCTAATATGACGGAACTAAAGAATGAAGTGTTACACGAAGCGCACACCTCTCAATTTTCTATCCACCCTGGTAGCACTAAGATGTACCAAGACTTGAAGAGAAACTTTTGGTGGCCAGGAATGAAGAAGGATATTGCCAATTGGGTTAGCAAATGTCACATGTGCCAAACAGTAAAAGCAGAACATTAACAACCAAGTGGATTATTACAACCCTTGGAGATTCCCCAGTGGAAGTGGAAAGAGATTGCGATGGATTTTGTAGTGGGATTGCCAAAGATGAGAGCAAATCACGACACCATTTGAGTAATCATTGATAGGCTGACCAAGTCGGCGCATTTTCTTCCAATCAATGAAAGGTATTCTTTGGAAAAAATAGTTAAGTTATATTTGGATGAGATAGTGACCAAGCATGGAGTTCCTGTGTCCATAGTGTCAGATCGAGACCCGAGGTTCAATTCTAGGTTTTGGACCAAGTTCCAAGAATGTTTGGGAACTAAGTTGAATATAAGCACCACTTATCATCCTTAAACAGACGGTCAAAGTGAGAGAACCATTCAAACCATAGAGGATATGTTAAGAGTTCGTGTCTTGGATTTTAAGGGAATTGGGACGAACACTTACCTTTGATTGAATTTTCGTAGAACAACAGCTACCATGCCAGCATTGGAATGCCGCCTTACGAAGTATTGTATGAACGTAGGTGTAGATCACCATTATATTGGGATGAAATAGGAGAAAAGAATGTGTTAGGCCCTGAGTTGGTTCAGCAGACTAAAGATGCAGTGGTATTGATTCGGAAAAGGTTAGAAGCGGCCCAGGATAGGAAGAGAAAGAATGCAGATTTGCATAGAAAGGATATGAACTTCGAGATAGGAGCACAGGTATTACTAAAGGTATCACCTTGGAAATGATTAGTACGATTTGGTTAGAAAGGTAAACTTAGCCCCAGATTTATAGGACCATTTGAAGTTTTGAAAAAAGTAGGGAAAGTTGCCTACGAGATAGCGTTGTCGCCACAGTTGCAGCACATCCATAATGTGTTCCATGTATCCATATTGAAGCCCTATGTTCCTGATTCGAATCAGATTATAGAGTACGAACCCATTGAGCTTCAGCCAGATTTGTCCTACGGGGAACAACCGATCCAAATCTTATACCGTAAAGAGCGAGTCCTTAGGAATAAGTCGATCCCCATAGTGAAAGTTTTATGGAGAAATCCTAGAGTAGAAGAGTCTACTTGGGAATTGGAGTCAGACATGCTTGATAAATATCCTCATTTGTTTAGCTAAGTCAAATTCTGGGGACAAAATCTTTTTAAGGGGGAAAGGATATAACGACTCGTATATTTTCTATTATTTTTATTATTTTAAAAGTGTAATAATTGAGTAAATAATTAAATAAAATATGTGTATTGGTTTTGGCAACACTGTGTTGATGTTTATATTGTGTCTGTGATTTATTGGTATATAGGTTGGAATTTTTGTGATTTATGATTGAGTAATGCGGTTTTGTTTCGCTTGTAAAAGTGATTCTATTACAGTTTTAAATCCATAAATATTTGGATTGCCTCTAAAATTAGTTTTATGATTTTATAATTTTAATAATTATTTTTAGGATTTTATAAAATTGAGAAATTAATATTTCATTAATTATTTATCTTTAAATAATTTTCTGATTGTGTTTATTTGTAAAATCCATATTTAATTCAAGAATTCTTCAAAAATTACGAAACTCATATTTTATGAAGCTTATAATATTCTGAGAATTTTAAAATTATTTTGTAAATTTTTGGGATTTATTTCGTCCGCGCATCATTTTGTTTAATTGTTATAAGCGGGTATAAATTGTGTTTTAAAAATTGTTCTAAAAATTTCAAAATTTATGTTTTTATAAACTTCGGGATTTTTGTGACATTTTAAGACTATTTTTAGAATTTTCCGCGATTGTTTTATGTGCACCTCAGTGCGTCTATTTGAGAAAGTGAGCCAGAATTTCGGACTATTCGATATTAGGGGACACGTGTCAAAATTCTATACAATAATTTTGACACATTTCCATTCCAATTGATACGTGTTAGTAGGAGATTAAAAAGAAAAAAAATAAACAAAAACCACCCCCACCCCCTGTGCTCGCCCCTGTCTCAGTCTCTTTTACTCTTTCATCTCGTTTCTCTCTTTTTCTTCTTCTCCTTCATTTCTCTCCTCCTCTGTTCACTGTTTCATCATTGTGTTCATTCCGCTGAGTGGCCGTGCTCGGTTGCTTTGGTTTTCTCTGTGATTGTGTGCTTATACATATATATGGGTATGCAATTAGTGGTAGCTTCTGTGTTGACTTCTTTTATTTTTCGATCGCCACCTCCTCCTCCGATTCTGGTGAGGGGCCTGTGGCGTTGTGTTGGTGCCGCTGCACGCGCGCGCATGTGTGCGGCCGTGTCACTGTTGTTATGTTATTGTTGTTGGCTGGATTAATTCAGTTAATCTGAATTTATTTCTAATTATTTTATTTAATTGCAGGAATTTTGATTGTTATTCATGATATAAATAAATTTATGCGGGAAAATTTTAATAATTAATCGGTGAGATTCGTATGGAAACCTGAAATTTATCAGGTACCGACGAATTTTGCCGCTGTCCGCGATGACTTTTTACGAGCGGACGGTGGACCGTGATGATTGTTATCTGAGTCCTTAATTTATATATAAACAAAATAATTTGCGTAACCGATTATGTATATAAATGATTTTGGGAATTTAAAATTGCATTGCGAGTTGTGAATTGTGACTTGTTGTGAAATTTGGAAGTCGATTATGTTTCGACGGGCAGACTTATATATAGAGGAATCGCTGTCGAAATTTTTCCAAAAATCTATTTTAAATACGAGAAAACGTACTTTAATATACAAAACGTTTTATCCTTATGTGAATACAGAATACATGATTATGTGTATAGTTATTATACGAGTCGGGTTATCGAAAGGGATTATTAGGAATCGAGAATATCAAGCATGTCGGTGTAACTGATTAGGGTATTCTGTTATTGTAGATCCCATTCGAGTTTTTCCAGGACCGAAATCAGCGTAAAAGCTACTTAGGGTTTCTAAAAGTGTTGCAAGGAAAGTACCTTGACCATTCTTTTATGGTTTAGTACGTATGAATAAACTGTTATTTTTAATCTCGTAAAAGAACATAAACGATTTAAGTTACGTATCCCCTGTAGTTATAAATCACTGTTTTAAACCTGTTTTGGGGAAAAGTAACTTCGAAAGGTACCTATCTCGAATGAAAATGATTTGTGAACTTGTTAGATATATTTGAGATGGCATGTCTAATATATTTCATGTTTAGATTTCAGATCTTAACAAACAGGAAATATCAGTACTTGCTAGAATCAGTACTTACTGGAAGTCAGAACTTAAGGATATCAGGACTTCGATTATCAGAAGATAATATCACAAGATGGATATCAGAACTTAAGTACTGAAGGACTAACAGTTAAGGAAGGAAGCTGATTTACAGGAAAGAAGATCGAGACTAATTCAAAAAGAAGATATGCATGGAAAAAGTTAGAGGACTTAAAGAATTGTATAAGATATCTAATTGATATATTTTAGGAGACATAATTATATTCCATATCAATTAGAAGTTATCTTGTAACTGTGTACTATATAAACAAAGACATAGGTTTACACTATATGTGTTATCATTATCGAGAAGATTATACATTGTAACCTAGCAGCTCTCGTTATATTTGTTCATCACTGAGAGAGAACAGTTCCATGGTAACAGAGTTTATTATATCGAATATATCTGTTTAATGTTACTTGTGTTCGAAATTGATTTTATTGTATTCTACACTGTATTCAACCCCCTTCTACAGTGTTGTGACCTAACAATTGATATCATAGCCTATATATTAACACACATACAGTAAAGATCCAAAACAATCATGCCTGAAGAAGCAGAAAATCCAACCAAGCCCGCCAAAACTGAAGAAACTCAAAAGACATAAATCCACAGTCGATATGAGACTATAAGGGTTCCCATACTAAGACCTTCTGAGTACCCCATATGGAAAGTGAAGATGGCTATGTTTCTGGAAGCTACAGATCCAGAATACCTTGACAGAATTAATGAAGGACCACATAAGCCAACCAAGCTCTCTGTTATAGTTGCAGATCATCCAACAAAGACCATACCAAAGGAGAAAAGTGAGTACACAGCTGAAGATATCTCATCCATTGCCAAGGATGCAAAGGTAAGGCATTTGTTGCATAGTGCCATTGATAATGGCATGTCAAACAGGGTAATTCACTGCAAGACTGCAAAGGAGATATGGGATGCCTTGGAGACAAGATTCCAGGGAACTGAAACAATCAAGAAGAACAGGAGGACTATACTCACTCAAGAGTATGAACACTTTGACTCAAAAAGTGATGAGTCATTAACTGACTTATATGATAGGTTTGTCAAACTCTTTAATGATCTGTCACTGGGGGACAAGGAATATGATCTTGAAGATTCAAATCTAAAATTCCTTTTAGCTCTTCCTGAAACTTGGGATTTGAAGACTACTATTATAAGAGACAACTATGCTCTTGATGAAACTACTCTTGATGAAATTTATGGTATGCTCAAGACTTATGAACTTGAGATGGATTAAAGAAGCAAGAGACAAGGGAGAAAGTCAAGGACAATTGCTCTTAAGGCAGAGGAGGAATTCCCCAAAGTGGTTGTCTCAAAGAAAGTTAAAGGAAAAGCTTTCATCATAAAGTCTGATTCAGAATGATCAAGTTCTGATGATGATGATTCAGAAACTGAAAGTTACCTGAAGTAGATGCTGATGAAGAGATGATGAAATTGTGTGCTCTTATGGTGAAGGGTATCACAAAGATAGCCTACAGGAAATTCAGAAGGGGAAAGAAGTTTTTCAAGAAAGGTGGAAGTATTGATAAGAAGGGTTTCAGAAAATCTGAAGGCAGAGGAGGAAAGTCTAACAAAGGAGATTACTCAAATGTCAAATGCTACAATTGTGGTGAGAAAGGCCACATATCTCCTGACTGTAAGAAAGGAAAAAGTGACAAAGGCAAAGCACTTTTCACAAAGAAGAAAAGCTGGACAGACACTTCAGATTCTGAAGATGAGGAGAACTATGCCTTGATGGCAAATGCTGATAGCAGTCCTGAAACTGCTGAGTTAAAGGTACCTCAAACAACTTATGCCTTTTATACTGATGATATTACTGAGTTGAGATTATATCTTAAAACCATGTTTATTAGCTACAGAGATCAAACTTTAACATGTGAAAGATTAACTTCTGAAAATCTTGCTTTTAAGAAAAGGAATGATTATTTAGAAAAGGAGTTAGTTATGTTCCATCAAACTCAGAAAGAGAGAGATGATGCTTTTTATGTTAGAGATGAATTGCTAAAATTGATTAAATCTCTCAAAACTGAGTTAGAAAAGTTAAAAGAGATTATTAGGACTTGGACTAACTCCGGCTGAACAACTCAGAATTTATTAAGTAGTGGAAACTGGAAAGAGGGCTTAGGTTATGGAGATGATAAAAGTGAAAAAGGAACTGAACAAATTGAGCCAATTGTTGTTAAACAAACTGTTAAGCCAAAGGTAAATCCTATTAAGTTTGTAGCTAAAATTATAAAGTCTAATTCTAAAAAGATAAAAGAGTCTGTGACAGAAGTTAAGGAGAAGTCAACTTCTGACAAATTAGAACAGGATAAACCAGCTGAAGTCAACATAGGCTTAATGACAAAGAAGCAGCTTAAGCATAAGCTGAAAGAAATAAGGAATGTGAACAAGGTTAAGGTAGCTAAGAAAAATAGGAATGAAAAGGAAGGTGTGAATAAAAGCAATAATTATATGCCTGTTCCTAATGCTCCTAGATAGAAATTTTATAACTGTGGAAACTCTAACCATCTTGCTTCTTTTTACAGGAAGAATAAGAATATAAACTCTTTACCTCCTAAGTCAGGAGTTAAAAGTCATTCTGTTGGGTTTAAGCCATAAAATCCTTGTTTTCATTGTGGTAGTTTATGGCATTCCATTTATACTTTTAAGGAATATCATAGTTTATACTATGATTATTATGAAATAAAACCTTCTTTGAGGAAAGTTGCTTTAATTCCTTGTTAGGTCCCAATATGTTTGTAGAAGGGGGTTGAATACAAACTATACCGTTTAATCGAATAAAATGCGGAATAAAAATTGAAACAAAATTCAAGTTAAATAAAACTTTTATTAAACTTGAAATGTGTTACAACAACGGTATCTGTTACAAGGAATTAATCTCAAATTAATTATCACAAATTTAGAATAAATTCGACATGAACTTTTTCTATTATTGCAATAATTAGAATCAAATGCTAAAAGCGATTTGAGATTAAGTTCTAGGGATTTTGATCCGCTAGATAGATACACAAGAACAACAAAAGAATTTTTAGTGGATTGGATTTAACAATAACTGCTAGAAATAAATGCTCTGAGAATTTTAAAATAATTTCTCTGCTTCTGTTTGTTTTGTGTTCTTCAGTGGTTGGCTGTGTATTCAACTGTCTTGTCAAAATGATCTGCTTCTGTTTGTTTTAAGTAAACAGATCACTCGAATTGAATCAGCATGACATTCGGCAAGACAATCCAAAATGAACTAGCAAGACAATCCAAAATGAACTAGCAAGACAATCCTTTGAACTGGTAGAATTTTCGGTAGGACAATTACTTGGCTTGGAAAGACTATCGGTAGCACAATAGAATGACTTGGTAGAACTATCCAGAAAGACTTGGTAGGACTTTCGGTATGACAATTCAATTGTCATACCAGTTCAAATCTGTTTTGCTGATTTTCTTTTTGAATATAAATTCAAAATCATTTCTGAAAAATGCATAATATTAATTCAGAATTAATTAACCAATTAATTCAATTAATCAATAAATTAATCTTTGCAGATTTAATTTATTTTCTTAATTAATTTAAATGACTTAATTAATTAATAGAGAATTAATACTACTCTTGAACAACAACCACTCTTCTGACAATCTTATGAAAATCACTAAATCCATTTCACCACTTGAATGTTGACACTCGATGTACTGTCTGGTTCATGAATGACTAACTTCTGTGATATTTCTCCAAGTCTTGATTTTCTTCAGATTAAATTCCTGTAATTAATTGATACCCTGACGAGATCTCTGTCACTTGATTAAATCCACAATCTTGATTTATATCACTGAGGCTTGATCAATTGCTTGAGCTTCTTCCAGTGAATTAAGTCATCAAGTCTGTAGATGAACAATGCTTCTTAATCCTTTGACATATGTTACTCTGTGAGATCTCTCTGACGATAGATCCACTATTTACTTATTACATTCTTATTTGAGTTGAGTTAAATCCTCGAATAAACAAATAGGCTTAACATATGCCTTTCAATCTCCCCCTATTTGCTTGTTAGACAATAACAACAAATACCTAGAGGATAACTCAACTAACAAATAAGAAAAAGATATAAACAGTAATACAAAGTAAATAGCAGAAAAGTTCTGGATTATATTTAACAATTTCCAGATTCCAAACAAAATTTACAAGTGAATACAAGATAGATGTTCCTCTAGCCTGAACATGTAACTACATTAGTCTATCTTGATTCATAAAGATCTAATCATATTACATTATGTTTTGAGCTAATTGAATTCAGTTGTCCTTTCTTCTGACTTCACCTTCTTCTAAATCTTGAAGCAGCTCCTTGTCAAAGACACGATCCTTTTCTGAAGTGAAGCTTGCTGGTCTGACTGGTTGAACTCCAACTGACTTCAGCTTATTCTTGAACTGATTGTACCTTTTAATATTCTTTTCACAATAAGCCTGAATCAAATCAGCAGCTTGAGTCTTCAACATGGATGAGTATCCAACAGTTCTTAAATGATGTTCCATCCAAACCTGATGCTTAGCTGAGTAGTCTTTAAGAGATTGTGTATCTAGCTGACAGATTTGAAGACAATCAGACTTAAAGAATCTCACCTGATGAGGATTGTTGACCACTTGAGGACTAGCCCTGCTGGCAAACTCTTTAAGCCTTTCTCGAAGAACTTCATTCAATTCTGAGCTTCTTTTTACTTTGTTGAGAAGAACCCAAATCTCTGACAAAGAACGATTCTCAAACAGATGAAGTGACATCTTGAAAGATCCTTCACTCTGACAATATACAAAAATGCTCATCTCATTTAGGGATATGTCAAAAGCAGCTGTGATCCTTGAGACTTCAGTCTTTATAGCATTCATGTACATGTCATTGTTAGGATTTGAGATTTCCAGCTTGTCAAGAAGATGTAGGAACTTCCTATCATTGTTAGTGCTCAGCTGAGGCATATCAAGTACTTTCCTAGCCTCATCCCATTTTTCACCAATCTTCAGTCTTACATCTCTTCTCCTTTCTTTGGCTTTAATGTCATGAAGATGTTGCTTTTCAAGTGTTTCTGTTCGTTCAATGCTTTTTCTCATGTCAATGATCTGGGATACCTTTTTGAGTTCAGCTTCTTTTCTTTTCAAGTCTGATTGCTGTTGCTGAAACTCTTTCTCAAAGATAGGATCCACTGTAGCTTCCTCTTCCCATTCTCCAAAATCACTATCCTCTTCAGCTTCATATAAACCATCTTTATCTTCCAAGACTGGTTCAGTGGGAATGTCAAAAATATCAAAGTCATCCTGTTCTCCACTGTAGTAGACATCATCAGCCTTTCCTTTATCTCCAGCAGAGGTATCTTTTTATTTTCCCTTTCCACTACTCCCTTTCTTCTCCCCCTTAGTTGAGAGATCCTCTACTGACTGTCCTTTAGAACCTCCAGGACCTCCATCACCTCCAGAGCCTGAGCCTCCACCAGACGGCCCTTCAAAGTAAGTTCTTTGTTCTTCATTAGGGCAGTGAGAATTCTTGATCATGAAATACAAGTGTTTCATCCCTTCATTAAGATGTTCCATGCCCGTTTCTATCTTTAGAAATCTGGAGGAGTCCAGTGAATGATTCATTTCAACCAGGTCTTCAAGAGAAGTCATTCTTATATGTAGAGAGCAGAAGTTAGAAATTTCATCAGCTGATAAAGTTGGAGTTTCCTGAATGGAATTGAGCTTTGGTATGACAGTGGTCTTGAGATCTGAGATATCATTCCTGATGAGTGCCAGCTGATTGTTGACAGAGGTGGAAGAAGAAGACCGTTCAACCACTTGTGCTTTGAATGATTTAGCTTCAGCTTGGCTTTTAGCAAGTTCTTCTTTTAAAGCAGCAATTTGAGCTAACATGTTTTCAGTGTCTGTGTCTGTGTGTGCTCTCACCTGAATTTCACTCGTGTTTGGTTCACTCACCTCACGTGCTTGTGTTTCTCTCAATATAATTGCTCGTGAGGAGTCTTCCTGTTGCTGTTCTTCTGTACCTGCAATTAAAATCACCCTAGCCTCTTCAAGAGAGGTCAGTGGTGGTGCAATGGGAATTTGCGAGTCCCGATCCTCAGTCAAACCTATCATTTCATGTGAAATAGATGTCTGAATTGCTTCAGGGATAGATTGACCGAGTTGCCCTCCACTTTCTCCAGATAAATCTGCGAGTGGAGAATCCCGTGAGGGAGCCAGAGGTGTTGGATCTGGGAGGGGAGAAAATGACTCTATTAAAGGTGGCTGAAAGTCAGATTTTCCCTCAGAAGCATGTGACTGCTCTTCTGCCGTAACTATGGCAGACACTGTAACAGACTCTATGTGCACTCCTCGCTCCGTGTCCTGAGTATCATCTACGGGTATGTATGGTTCCATTGTGAGTAATGGAATTGTGCTTGACTCAGTACAAGATGCCATGGCCCTATGGCGAATTTCAATAGATTCATCCTGTTGAGAGGATGTTTCTAGTAACTGTTCAGTGGCCATTTCAAAGTCCATGTCCTGTTAGGAGGACAAGGATGGGCTTTCAGATGCCTCAGTAAATGTTCTTCTTTTCTTCGGAGGAGGCAGAGCTGAGGGTTCATTCACATCCACCAATACACTACTTCCTATTAACCTTCTGGGTAACATTTTAGACAGTGGGGGAGAGGTTGAGATAGGTTGTGACTCTGTGTTTGGCTCTATGACCTGGGATTGAAGCTGTGGTTCTACAACTTCATGGTTAGTCCTATCAACCACTGGGGGTCTTTCAACAGAAGTAGGAATGGAGTGAGAGTGAGGAATTATTACCTGTAATGGAAGAGCATCTGATGTTGGAGGAGCCTGGGTGGCTTGAACCACTAGAGGTTGAGCTTGCTGTTCATGACCGGGAAGATTGAAAATAGGTAAGGGAATATAAGTGACCATGAAAGCAGATACAAGTACTGGAACTTGCATGAATTTGAAAGTTGTGTCTTGGCGGGTGTAAATCTTTTTGCTTACAGGAGGGGGTTCGGTTACTGCGGAGTTAGCAAAAAGGGCTTTGTGCTCAGGTGTGAGAAGATGATCTGCTATAAGCATGAGAAAACGAGCATAGTAACACGAGACCCTACGATTTGTAGAATGATCACGTAAAGCAGTAGTGAGACGTCTCAAGAGAATGGGTAAAAGTAGTTTGCCAAAATTGATCCTTTGATTGAAAACAACCGCAAGACCAATATACTGCAGAGTGGAAGTAATGTTGTGAAAGTTGGATTTAGTGCAGTTGGCAAACACTTTAGAAAGAGTATCGAAGAAAATGTCCCATTCAGACACCAAATTGGATTTTGAAAGTTTGGTTAAATTGATTACCCCCTGATAGTGAATAGCATGGAAAAAGTTTGAAATATCATTTTCAGAGGGCAAATTGCAGAAATTGTCCATAGGAAAATTTAAAGCTTGATTGACGACTGTTTCATCAACCACATACTGTGTGTTTGCCACGGTAAATGAAAACGATTTAAAATCATCGGCCACAGTAGAGGTTGTACAAATCAGTCTTAGCAGATCAACATTTAAAATCACATTTGATTTAATAGCAGAGCTAACAATCGAATGGTCATTTAAAAATCTAATCCATGACTTAAATTTTTCTACATCACATTTATCTGGATTAAAATAACCAACAAGATTATGCGAAACAATTTGGAAATTGAGAGCCATTTAAAAATAATAATAAGACACACACTTTCAGAATTTTAAGAATAATATTAAGAAAATTTGAATTAATTAAATTAATTTAATAATTCGAATTAAATTAATTATAATCGAAAAATTTAGACAGAAATGTATCTCGTTAAAATTCTTAACTCACAAACGCAGATTTGAAAAGCCAAAAGACACAAAACAGAAATTAAAATAAAAATAAAATAAAAAAACTGATTTTGGGGAAAAATCGAATTGAAGTAAAAGAAAAGAAAAAATGGGCAGCACTTCTGTAAGTATATACTTGTATGTATATATCACAGGAGTGAAGTTTTAGTTTGCTGAGTAAAAACTCGAGCAAGGAAGATAATGGAGGAAGATTTGATCTGGTTCGAATATGAGAGATAGAGAGAGAAGAGAGAAAAATAACTGAAGACTGTTGAAATTTTTAACAAAAATAAAAAATGATTGAATGACTTAACAAAACAACAAAAAAAACTTATAAGTAGACAACCGGTATGACAATTTGGGATAGTCTTACCGATTGTCATACCGATAGTCTTACAAGGCAAAATCAAATTAGAAAATAGAAGAAATAAGAGTAATAAAAATAATAAATACTAAATATATATAACTAGTATGATAATCTGATAGTCATACCGATTGTCATACCAGTATAAAATAAAAGAAATATATATATATATAAGGTTTATAACTGGCAAGACAATTGATAGTCATACCGATTGTCTTGCCAGTATAAAACTATACTGATAACCAAAATAACACAATTATATACTGAAATGACTTTCAGCAAGACAATTTCAATTGTCTTGCCGATTGTCATTCTGGAAATAAAACAATTATAAACAGAATTAGTATGTACATATTTATATATATATGTACTGAAATGATTTTCAGCAAGACAATTTTAATTGTCTTGCCGATTGTCATTCCAGTAGAAAGACAATTATATACTTATAGAAAATATTTATAAAAACAAAGACAATATTTTAGAATTAATTATTTTTATTCCAAAAATAGATTTCTGTTGAATTTTAGCAAATAAAATTCATAGAAAAATATTTTTAGAGAAAATAAAATATTCTGAGATATTTGAAATTAACAAGTAGAGTAAATAAAACAGATAAGATAATATAAATTACATAGAATTAAGCAAGAAATATGATAAAATGAACAAATAAATTTGCAAATGAATTTTTCATTTATGAAAAATTCATTTGTAAATTCGCTCAAGAACAGATTTCAGATATTCACAAGTTTAATCACTAAAGCTATTCAACATACCCAATTTACCAACTAACTTGGTAAATGTGGATTCATCAAGAGGTTTAGTAAAAATATCTGCTATTTGTTCTTCTGTTGGAATAAAAAATAGTTCAACAGTACCATTCATGATGTGCTCTCTAATAAAATGATACCTGATGTCGATGTGCTTTGTCCTCGAGTGCTGCACAGGGTTGTTGGTGATGGCTATTGCACTTGTATTGTCACATAAAATAGGAATTTTGTTCAATACAGAGCCATAGTCCCGTAGCTAATTCCAAATCCATAAGATCTGAGCGCAGCAGCTTCCAGCAGTAATATATTCAGCCTTGGCCGTTGAGTTGGAAACTGTTTGCTGTTTCTTGTTGTACCATGAGACTAGTCTGCTACCTAGGAATTGACAACTCCCTGAGGTGCTTTTTCCTATCAACAATACTTCCTGCGTAATCTGAATCTGTATATCCAACAAGGTTAAAACCAGATTCTTTAGGGTACCAAATGCCTAGATTTGGTGTTCCCTTAAGATATCTTAAGATTCGTTTAACAGCAATGAGATGAATATCTCTAGGATCCGCTTGGAACCTTGCACATAAGCATTTAGCATACATAATATCTGGTCTACTTGCAGTAAGATAGAGTAATGAGCCAATCATACCTCTGTAGCTTATGACATCTACCTTAATGGAGTTTTCACATGGTCCAAGCTTGACAGCTGTAGTTGATGGAGTCCTTGCTGATGCAGAATCCTCTAGATTGTAGTTTTTGAGGAGTTCCTTGAGATACTTGGCTTGACAAATAAATGTTCCATCTAACCTTTGATTTACTTGTAATCCAAGAAAGAACTTCAGCTCTCCCATCATGCTCATTTCAAACTTGTTGTGCATTAACTTAGCAAATCTCTTACAGAGATTATCATTAGTAGACCCAAATATTATATCATCCACATAGACTTGGACTAATATAGTATCATTCTTATGTTTTTTAAAAAAGAGAGTTTTGTCTATGACACCTCTAATAAAGCTATTTTCAATAAGAAATTCAGAGAGGGTGTCATACCATTTTCTTGGAGACTGTTTGAGACCATAGATTGCCTTGAAAAGAAAGTAGACAAAATCCAAATGATCTGGATCTTCAAAGCCAGGAGATTGCTCTACATACACCTCTTCATCCAGCTTTCCATTCAGCAAGGCACTCTTGACATCCATTTGATAAACTTTAAAGTTTGAGAATGCTGCGAATGCCAAAAATATCCTGATGGCCTCAAATCTAGCCACTGGAGCATAGGTTTCATCATAATCAATGCCTTCAACTTGAGAATACCCTTTAGCTACCATTCTTGCTTTGTTTCTTATAACCACACCATCTTCATCTAGTTTATTTCTGAATACCCACCTAGTACCAACAGCTTTCTTGTGTGTAGGTCTAGGTACCAGTTTCCAGACTTGTTGATGTTCAAACTGATTGAGTTCATCTTGCATAGCAATCACCCAATCTGGATCAGTCAGTGCTTCCTCAATCTTCTTAGGTTCCATCTCAGAAAGAAATCCTGAGAACAGACACTCATTTTGAGTAGCACGTCTAGTTCTGACTCCAACATCTGGATCACCAATAATCAACTCAAAAGGATGAGCTTTATTTCAGACAATCTGTCTTGGAAGATTTGATCTTGATGATTCGCCTTGAAATTCATTGGGATGTTGTGTCCTACTAGATGATCCTTCAGCATCTCCCCCTGAGTTGTTGCCATATTGACTTGAAGATTCTCCGTCAGTAGCAGTGGTATCTCCATTGTTGCCAAAGTTTCCATCACTATTACCTTGAGTATCATCATGATTAACAGGTTCTTCACCAGCAACAACCTCAGGTTCTTGACCATGTTCTGATTCTGAATCTGACATATCATCAAACTTCAGTTTCTCAGAAGGATCTTCAGTTTGGATACTAGGGAGTTTAGTGTCATCAAATATAACATTGACACTTTCAGTTACTTTGTGTTGATCAATGATATACACTCTGTATGATCTTCTTTCATATCCAACAAAAATACCCTCATATGCCTTTGCCTCGAATTTACCACGACGATCATCTTCATCCTTGAGCACGAAGCATCTGGCACCAAATACATGAAAGTATTTGATAGAAGGTTTATGTTCATTCAAAATCTCATAAGGAGTTTTCATGAAGTCTTTGTTGATTAGAGTTCGATTCTGAGTATAACATGCAGTATTGACAGCTTCAGCCCAAAAGTACATTGGAAGACCTGATTCACTTAACATCGTTCTTGCAGCTTCAATCAATGTACGATTCTTCCTTTCTACAACTCCATTTTGCTGAGGGGTTCTAGGAGCTGAAAATTGTCTGGTAATCCCTTTGTTTGTACAGAATCCATTGAGAAGTGAATTCTTGAATTCTGTTCCATTATCTGACCTTATTGCTCTAACAGGGACATTAGAATCTAACTCAATCATCTTGATATGATCAATCACAACTTGTGGTGTTTCATCCTTAGAGTGAAGAAATAAAACCCACGTATACTTGGAATAATCATCAACTATCACAAGACAATAATACTTCTTTGACATCGAAAGGACATTAACTGGTCCAAATAAATCCATGTGCAATAATTACAGAACACCAGTTATGGAAGATGTGTCAGTGCCTCTGTGACTTGCTTTCTTTGACTTTCCTTTCTGGCAAGCCTCACATAGTCCTTCTGGGGAGAATTCCAGCTGAGGCAGACCTCTGACCAATTCTCTTTTGACAAGAGAATTCATTGTTTTGAAATTGAGATGAGAAAGTCTCTTGTGCCATAGCCAACTCTCATCTGACGATGCCTTTGCATAGAAACAATTGACTTCAGGATTGCTTCCAGAGTCCATGTCAGCTACGAACAGATTTCCTTTCCGGATTCCCATCAAGGAGGGTTTTTCACTTTTCTTGTGCAGAATCTGACACTTCAGCTTGTCGAATAAAACATTGTAGCTGTTGTCACAGAACTGACTAATGCTAAGCAGATTGTGTTCAAGTCCTTGCACAACATACACATTTTCAATGATAACATTTCCAGCTAGCAAACAGCCATATCCCTCCGTTAAACCTTTGCTTTTATCTCCAAAGGTAACCACTGGGCCAGCTTTCTCAACCACATTTGATAGCAGGGCTCTATCTCCGGTCATATATCTTGACGATCCGCTGTCAAGAATCCACACTACCGGTTGTACCTGTTTAATGCCCTGCAATACAAAGGATTAGACCTTCTTCGGAACCCAAGCTTGGCTGGGTCCGGCATACTTGTAAAATTGGCCTTTATCAGGCAAAACAACATTCTTAATTTTAATATTCTCAACGTTCTCAATGACTGAACATTTGACCTTGTGAACAGCCTTGACAAATTTCTGTTTAGGCTTAGGCACAAATGTCTCCTTTCTAGCTTTAGGAGGACTAGCAGTCTTAGACCTATCATGCTTTCTATTATTCACATGCTGACGAGGAGTAGTCTTATCATTAGAAACATGCTTACCATTAAAATAAGCATACATCAGATTAAAAGCACAAGACATACAATCAGGAACACCACATGCTTTATGAGAGGGATTAACAATAGGCAACTTATGCATGGTAGACATGGCATTTGTGTTATCCAACTCATGTGTGTCTGAGTTAGTCTTAGTTGCTTTCACAACCTTGACTGGAACTTTTGACACACTTGACTTGGAGACAGCTTTTTCATTAGCATTATCTTCAGCACGGATTTCTTCTTGAATAATAAATGAGGTCTCATCAAATGGTTCAGCAATTGATTCTTTATAGAGGGGTTCATCAACACCCTTAAGCACATGTGGTACTTCCCTGCCTTTAGCACAGACATGAGGAGGGGAGTTTATGCCTAATTTTCCAATAGCAGCATTGTAATCATAACCTATTCCAGATGTTTGATTAACAGCTTGCTTATTGTAAAACTCTTTGGACTTCGAACAAGATTTAAAGTAAGCTTTAACCTTAGCCTCAAGACCGATGATCTTGTCTTTGAGAATAGTTTCAAGTTGTCTATAACAGTCAACTCTATTCTCTAGAAAAGATACTTGTTCTTTTAATTTATCTTGATTAATGTGCACAAGTCTTAAATTATTGACCTCTTTCTCAAGGTCTTTGATTTGTTGATTTAACAATTCATTATCATGACGAGCACAATCTAAGGAACCTCCTAGATGATAAACTAATTTAGCATCAGTAAATTTTACCTCTTTTCTTGATGATGAGGTATTTGCATCACTAGCCATGAGAGCAAGATTCCCAACTTCTTCATCTTTACTGTCAGTATCATCCCAGCTTCTTCCCTTTTCCAGGTAAGCCCTTTCAGATTTACTCTTCTGATTAGAATCATAAGAGTTCGTCCTAAATTGTTTTGGCTTCCTGCATTCTGTGGCAAAGTGTCCCAACTCATTGCAGTTGAAGCATCGAATGGTGCTTCGATCAACCATCCTTGTTTTATACCCACCACTGCTGGTGTTAGAGGATGAAGATCCACCTTTCTGGAATCTGTTGTAGTTGGACTTGTACTTGAACTTGGGATTCCTTTTAAATCTGACATTTGAGAATCTCTTGACAATCAGGGCCATTGGCTCATCCTCCAATTGCTCCAGTTCTTCCAAGGAATAAAAATCATCTCCTGATCCATTTATAGTAGGAGGATCAAATTCTGCTACTATCACATTTTCTTCAACCTTGGAAGACTGTACCATTCTTTCTGACTGTTGAGATTGTTGATGTTGTTGATCTTCAGCTACTAGAGCAGTAGACGTGCTGACCACTCTTCCTTTCCCGTAAACTTCCTTCTGCTGAATCTGCTCCAACTCATAAGTCTTTAACACACCATAGAGCCTTTCCAAAGAAATCTCACTCAAATCTCTTGCTTCTCTTATGGCAGTGATTCTATGTTCGAGATGAGTTGGCAGCGTTAAAAGGAACTTTTTGTTGACCTCCCTGATGGAATAGTATTTACCATTAATGTTCAGGTTGTTGATCAATGCATTTTACCTCTCAAACACTTCAGTGATTCCTTCTCCTGGATTGAATTTAAAGTATTCATACTCAGAGGTTAGGATTTCTAACTTGTTCTCCCTAACTTCCTTTGTGCCTTCATTAATAACCTCAATAGTTTCCCAGATATATTTGGAATCTTTACAATTCATCACATGTCTATTCATCAAGGGATCAAGGGAATCTACAAAAATTAATTGAAGGCTAGCATCCAGGGAGGCTTCTTCTTTTTCAGCAGGAGAAAAATCCTCAGGATCTTTCACATAAGTTCTTGCTTTGGTAATCACCACATCATTTTCTATTACCTCTGGTTCAATAACCATCGGAATTTTAGGACCCTTCTTTAACACTTCCAGGTATTTGGAATTTGCAACTTGTAAAAACAATAGCATCTTCTTCTTCCACATAACATAATTTTCTTTATCGAATAGTGGAATTTTAACGGTTCCAACTTTTTGTGTAGTCATTATGAATTTTTGAGTGAATAAAAATTCAAGGAGTGAAAGAAACACAAAAGTCTAGGATCTTGATTTGTACGTTAATCAGAAGGCTCTGATACCAATTGTTAGGTCCCAATATATTTGTAGAAGGGGGGTTGAATACAAACTATACCGTTTAATCGAATAAAATGCGGAATAAAAATTGAAACAAAATTCAAGTTAAATAAAACTTTTATTAAACTTGAAATGTGTTACAACAACGGTATCTGTTACAAGGAATTAATCTCAAATTAATTATCACAAATTTAGAATAAATTCGACATGAACTTTTTCTATTTTTGCAATAATTAGAATCAAATGCTAAAAGCGATTTGAGATTAAGTTCTAGGGATTTTGATCCGCTAGATAGATACACAAGAACAACAAAAGAATTTCTAGTGGATTGGATTTAACAATAACTGCTAGAAATAAATGCTCTGAGAATTTTACAATAATTTCTCTGCTTCTGTTTGTTTGAGTTCTTCAGTGGTTGGCTGTGTATTCAATTGTCTTGTCAAAATGATTTGCTTCTGTTTGTTTTAAGTAAACAGATCACTCGAATTGAATCAGCATGACATTCGGCAAGATAATCCAAAATGAACTGGCAAGACAATCCAAAATGAACTAGCAAGACAATCCTTTGAACTGGTAGAACTTTCGGTAGGACAATTACTTGACTTGGAAAGACTATCGGTAGGACAATAGAATGACTTGGTAGAACTATCCAGAAAGACTTGGTAGGACTTTCGGTATGACAATCCAATTGTCATACCAGTTCAAATCTGTTTTGCTGATTTTCTTTTTGAATATAAATTCAAAATCATTTCTGAAAAATGCATAATATTAATTCATAATTAATTAACCAATTAATTTAATTAATCAATAAATTAATCTTTGCAGATTTAATTTATTTTCTTAATTAATTTAAATGACTTAATTAATTAATAGAGAATTAATACTACTCTTGAACAGCAACCACTCTTCTGACAATCTTCTGAAAATCACTGAATCCATTTCACCACTTGAATGTTGACACTCGATGTACTGTCTGGTTCATGAATGACTAACTTCTGTGATGTTTCTCCAAGTCTTGATTTTCTTCAGATTAAATTCCTGTAATTAATTGATACCCTGACGAGATCTCTGTCACTTGATTAAATCCACAATCTTGATTTATATCACTGAGGCTTGATCAATTGCTTGAGCTTCTTCCAGTGAATTAAGTCATCAAGTCTGTAGATGAACAATGCTTCTTAATCCTTTGACATATGTTACTCTGTGAGATCTCTTTGACGATAGATCCACTATTTACTTATTACATTCTTATTTGAGTTGAGTTAAATCCTTGAATAAACAAATAGGCTTAACATATGCCTTCCATTCCTTCTAGTGTAAAATCTGATGTAAAGTCTGATATAAGTTCTGATAAACAGCATGTTAGCATAAACTCTAATATTAAATTCGCTGCAAACTTAGAAAGGCCAAAGGATCCAAGCAAGTCTGGGTCCTTAAAACTAACCATTAGTGGTCTTTGTGATTACAGGGCAACAGGAGAAACATCCTAGTGCTGGATAGTGGATGTTCAGGAGATATGACTGGAAATAAAGCCCTGCTCTCAGACTTTATGGAGAAAGTTGGCCCAGAAGTTTCTTATGGAGATGGCAACATGGGAAAAACTCTGGGATATGGCAATATTAATCTTGGGAATGTCATCATTGAAACAGTAGCTCTTGTCTCAGGACTTAAAAACAATCTGCTGAGTGTGAGTCAAATATGTGACAGAGGTTATCATGTGGATTTCTTTGAAGAACGCTGTGAAGTTATAAGCAATTCTACAAGCAAAGTGGTTCTGAAAGGTTACAGGCATGGTAGCATTTATGAAGCCAGACTTTTAACAAGTACTGATGGTTCTTCAATCTGTCTGTTGAGTAGAGCATCAATTGAAGAAAGCTGGAACTGAAACAAAAGACTCTCTCATTTAAACTTCAACAACATAAATGAGCTTGTAAAGAAAGATCTTGTGAGAGGATTTCCAAAATCAGTATTTGCTCCTGATGGCATTTGTGATTCATGTCAAAAGGCAAAATAAAGAAAATCTTCTTTCAAGAGCAAAACTGAGTCATCAATTCTTGAGCCTTATCAGCTACTGCATGTGACTAAACGCAGAAAACCTTCCACTGGTAGGCGATCGTGTTTTTCACAAGATTTCTCGTTACTATTTGGTCTAGTCAATGTCATGTCTATTGCAAGGAAGAAATATGCTATGGTTATAGTGGATGAGTTCACAAGGTACACTTGGGTGTACTTCTTGCACAAGAAGAATGAAACTGCATTTACTCTAACTGATCATGTCAGATAGCTGGATAAGTTTATCAAAGATTTTGTTAAAATTATAAGAAGTGATAATGGCACTGAGTTCAAGAGTTCAATCATGGAAGAGTTCTGCAAAGAGCATGGAATCAAACAGGAATTTTCTACACCTGGAATTCCACAACAAAATGGAGTTGTAGAAAGAAAGAACAGGACTCTCATTGAAGTTGCACGAACTATGCTTGATGAAGCAAAGCTGCCAACCTACTTTTGGGTTGAAGCTGTGCAGACTGTTTGTTTTACACAGAATGCAACACTCATAAACAAGCAAGGAAAAACACCATATGAGATGGTGAAGAAAAAGAAGCCAAATCTAAAATACTTTCATGTATTTGGATGTAAGTGTTTTATTCTTAAGACTCATCCTGAACAACTGTCAAAATTTGATCTAAAAGCTGATGAAGGAATTTTTGTTGGACATCCACTTTCCACAAAAGCCTTCAGAGTCTACAATTTAAGAACAAGAGTTGTCATGGAATCTATCAATGTATCTTTTGATGACAAGAAGATTACTGGACTTGAAGATTTCAATGATCACGATCAGCTGAGATTTAAAAATGAAGACTTATATTCTGATTCTATAAATTCTGATGACTTAAACTCTGAACCTGTAAGTACTGATTTCATTGAATCTGTGGTAACAACTCCAAAGGAAAATGCACCTGTCCAGGTGGAGCAAGCTGAAGATTCTACCACATCTCAAGACTCTAAAGAAGCATCAGAACCTGATACTAGCTCTTCAAACTCTGATTCATCTAGTTCTGATGAGTTAAATTCTGATAATTTTGGAAGCTCTGATATTTCAAATCCTGAAGGATCCAAGTCAAATTCTGAAGTCTCAGAGAGCATAACTACAGGGGGAGCATCAGAAAATGCTGATGGAGACAGCATGGATCATGGGGGAGGATCCAGTTCTAGAAGTCAACTTGAATCTGCAAGGAAGTGGACCAAATCACATACAACTGACTTAATTATTGGAGATCCTGAAGCAGGTGTCAGAACTAGAACTGCAACATCAAATAAATGTCTCTATCATTCTTTTCTATCTCAGAATGAACCAAAGCAAGTGGAAGAAGCTCTTCAAGATGCTGATTGGGTGCAAGCAATGCAAGAAGAGTTAAATGAATTTGAAAGAAATAAAGTCTGGACCCTAGTGGCAAGACCAAAGAATAGATCAGTTGTTGGTACAAAATGGGTGTTTGGAAAAAAAACTGAGAGTGATGGCATAATTACAAGGAATAAAGCAAGGCTGGTTGCTAAAGGCTACTCTCAACATGAGGGTATTGATAATGATTAAACATTTGCACCAGTTGCTAGTTTAGAAGCCATAAGGATCTTTTGGCTTATGCTGCTCACAAAAAGTTTAAAGTCTTTCAAATGGATGTGAAAAGTTCTTTTCTTAATGGAGAATTGGAAGAAGAGGTCAATGTTGAACAACCTCCAGGCTTTGTAGATTTAAAATTTCCAAATCATGTTTACAGGCTTGACAAAGCACTTTATGGCCTTAAGCAAGTTCCTAGAGCATGGTATGAGACTTTAGCTCAATTCCTTCTGGAAAGTGGATTTTACAGAGTTACAATTGATAAAACACTGTTCTACCTCAACCATGGAAATGACTTACTTTTGGTACAAATATATGTTGATGATATCATATTTGGTTCTACAAATGCCAAACTCTGTGAAAAGTTTGCAAAGCTAATGTAGTCAAGATATCAAATGAGTATGATGGGAGAACTCAGCTATTTTCTGGGCCTTCAAGTCAAGCAAACTGAAGAAGGTACTTTTATCTGTCAATCCAAGTACACCAGAAACTTACTGAAGAAGTTTGGAATGCAAGATAGTTCAACAACATCCACTCCCATGGCCACTGCAACCAAGTTAGATAAAGATACTGGTTCATCAGTAGATATTACTAACTACAGAGGTATGATTGGCTCTTTACTCTATTTAACTGCAAGTAGACCTGATATCATGTATGCTACCTGTCTTTGTGTAAGATTTCAGGCTGATCCAAGAGAACCGCACTTAATAGCTGTGAAAAGAATTTTCAAGTACCTTAAGGGTACAACTAATCTGGAATTGTGGTATCCTAGAGAATCAGATTTTAAGCTAATAGGTTACTCAGATGTAGATTTTGCAGGATACAAATAGACAGGAAAAGCACTAGTGGAAGCTACCAATTTCTTGGAGGCGGATTGGTTTCTTGGTTTTAGAAAGAAACAGAAGTCAATTTCCACATCAACTGCAGAGAATATATTGCTGTAGGAAGCTGTTGTGCACAGATTCTTTGGATGAAGAATCAGTTACTGGATTATGGGTTAGAATTTTCTAAAATCCCTATTTACTGTGATAATCAAAGTGCTATTGCTATAATAGGTAATCCAGTCCAACACTCAATGACAAAGCACATCATCATTAGGTACCATCTCATAAGGGAACATGTGATGGAAGGTACAGTGGAATTGAACTTTGTTCCAACAGATCAACAACTAGCAGATATCTTCACAAAACCACTATGTGAAGTTACCTTTACAAGACTGGTAAATGAACTTGGAATGGTTTCAGGTTCTTTCTCTAAATCTGCTTAGTTTTTGTTATAATGCATCAGACTTTATGATCAGTGTTTACAGATTGTTTTATTTTCATATAATTTGTGCTTAAAATTGAAATTCATTAAATGCTGATTGTTATCTAATGTGGATCTTTAAACTCTGATAGTGTTTTGAATGTTCTGTGACTATTCAATCCAATGAGGATAACTGTGCTAGATGTTGACCTAGTAGTCTTTAACATACTAGAAATCCCATGTTGAATTAGTTGTTTATGTGGAAACTCATTAACACAAGCAAATTCTGATTTTGAGCTTAGTCAAGTTTACTTTGTGTATCTTATTACTAAGTCACAAACTAGATTATTGCTTCTTATCTGTAGATTCTGATGTCAGTAAATTTTAAGGATGAACTAAATGCTGATAAGTCTCACTTATCAAAAGAAAAGAAAAGAAAAGAAAAGAAAAGTCAGGTACTCCTTTGAGATCTAGAGTAAATATATGGAAGGGAAGACCCAAGTGCATTGCTGGTATTAAGTAATATGCATTAGAAAAGCAAATAAATTTTCTTGGTGACTTTTCACATTCTCTGATTACTGGAGAAATACTCTGACAACAGCATAAATTCTGATAAGCAATCGTGACTCACTTACACTGAGAAGCCACTGTAAAAAGGAATTTCAAAAGATGCATAAAATAAGCACAAACAGTTGAGGTGGACTCTTGCATAAATTTGTTCTATAGTAGACTTCATGATTGATAACAGATTTTAAGCACTTTTTTTAGTTATGCCTTATTTCTAATATGTACTGAAATTTATCAGACTTTAATCTATCTGATATTTTGCTAAATGCACACACTTTCACTCCATATGAATGATGAAAATTACTGTGGTGATTAAGTTATTTTTGATAAACAGTTAAGTGTCATTTGCATAAATTCTGAGGACAAGTTCTGATGGAAGTTCTGATGATTAAACTCTGAAGAAACAAGTCAGTATTTGTATGAAGAATCACAGAAAAAGATATTCATTTTTGAGTTCAGAAGCCATATTCTGATGACTGGTAAAATCTGATATAAGTTAAGTTCTGATATTAAATCCTAATGGAGTCCATGATGCTTACGTGACATTTTCTTTACTTGACTTATTTGTGGTAAAATCTGAAACAGTCATATTTAAATCAGAATATAAATGGGTAAGATAAAAATAATCAGAATCATTATGGGTTAGTGGTTAACGTGTTTGTCCTGAAAACTGCATGTGCACGGTAATTATTGCTTATTTACGTGCCCATTAACTCCTGTTTTAACTTTTTCTTGACTGTTCACATGTTGCCAGGTGTAAAGTGTATCCCATGCTTCACAAATATAACTGTTGAGTGGAGAGAGTATATATATGGGAGTTTAAAGATTTTCAAATCTTTTACTTACTTTTCTATTCTTAATCTCTTTTATTCTCTCTCTCTCTCTAATATTCTCTAAAGCGTTTTGTTTCAGGACTTTTATCAAACACCTTACAAACACTATCTTTATCTCTTAATTTCTACATAGATGGCACCAAAAGACTTGATTTTTAATGGCGCTAAATTTGTTCCTAATAACTACTCATCTATTCTTAGCAAGACTGAAGTTCCATCGGAACTTCACTTTATTCAGGACTTTCTTGCTAATTCTGATATTGGGTACGCTCTGACCCAACCTGACGCAATCTCTGGAATCCAAGTACTGGAGTTTTGGAAAAGTGGAATCTATGATGATGGAGGTGCTCAAGGGTCCCCAAGTATTATCTTTTCAACAGGGGAGGATGAGCATGTCGTGACATTGGCCACGGTTCGACAAGCATTGCAGTTGCCTGAGAACTGTGTTTATTCAACTGTGGAGGAGCCAATTCTTCAAAATATGATGGCCAGTCTGGGGTATGAAAAGACATTGGCTAAGCTGGTCAATTGAAGAGATCAAACATAAGGAGGGAATGGAGTTTCTTCTTTGACTGCATTACAAAGACCTTCGCCAACAAATGTTCGAATTTCGATGCAATCCCCATACTCAGTTAACAAATCGGGTATGCTCTCATTAATTAAACTGATTTTGATTATGCAAGTGTTGTTTTAGGTTTTATTGGGGATATGATGACAGAAGATAGGACTATTGTCTATGTTGCTAGATTCTGTCAGCTTATTTATAGTTTTTGTTGTGATGATAAACTCCAATCTGCTAGTGAATTAATTCCATCTTTAGACTAGCAAAAAGAGCTTTTAATGACTTATTATCTATTGATAATAAGAAGGCTGTGTGAGACCCCTCCGAGTTCCTTTATATGTCAAACAAGCCTAATAACCTATGATCCAGTTACATATATTACATTATATCCTGATGTCCAACCATCCGAACCTCAACCATCAGCACCTACCACCACTACCCAAACACCTCAAACTTCTCAACCACAACCAAAATCTACCATCAGGACATCTGTCAAACCATCAACTCAATCATCTCAACCTGAATCATCAGCACATACCATCAGATCTTCATCTTCCAGGCCAAAGAGGACAATGTCTATTCCTCAACCTCCACAAAAGAGAAGGAAGATGATTTTCAGAGATAAATCTGATAGTGATGAGGAAATAATTAAAGCACGGGTTCATATATCAAACCTGTGATAGTTAGAGCTGAGAATGTACTTTTCAGAAAGAAACTGCCGCTCGAAGTTCTGATACTTTGAAGAAGGAATCTGTAAGTTCTGAATCTGCTAAAGCAACTCCTTCATTGGCAAGGAGATTGAAGAAAATGAGGCTAGGAGGTATTTGGCTAAGGCTCCATCAGAAGATACTAAAGAAGCTGAGGAAGGGGATCAGGAATCTCCGATCTCAAAAGAACCAGTTATCATTGAAGCCCTTCCAGCTCAAGCCAACGACACTGCTACTGATATAGTTTTAACCCCTCATGTCTCACCTATTAAAGCTACAGATGATGCTGAAGAACACACTAAAAATTCTGAAATAGATATTCATAATTGAATATACCAAATGTTCTTTATCTGGAAGTCTTCCTCAAGTTCTGAAGATAGTGATTCTGCTGAAATACTGAAGAAAAAGGATGATAAAGGTGATGACCAAGGAAACTCTGATAAGAGTATAGGTCAAGGAAAAGTTCAAGGAAATCTTCTACACAGAACAGTTCAAGTTCTGATGCTGTGAATGCTAAAATACTGAAGTCAAGTTCTGATAAACAAAGTATGATGTCAAGTTCTAATATTCTGATTCAGTCAAGATCTAAAGACTCTCAGAAGTTTTTACAAACTCTAAAGCTAAAATGGAAGCAGACTACTGTTTATTACAAAAATCCTAAAATCCAGACACTTGATGAGGAGATTGCAAGAAGATTATTTTTGAAACAAAATCCAGGAATGGATTTGGAAACTCTCAAGGAGGAAGAAGCTAGATTTGCTGCTGAGAAGACAAATCTTAAGTCTAAAGCTTCTGATGCAAAGAAACCTTCAAAGCCTAAGGAAAAAGGCATTGTGATCAGGGAAAAGTCAAACATCTGAGATTTCAAAGTCCAAGACTAGATCACAAACTGAGATTGATCCTAAGTCAAAGGAAAATAAAAGGTTGGTGAACCTTTAAAGATTGAGAAAAAGATAAGTCCTTCCATTCCCAGTCTATCAAACTACAATGCATGATGATGATTTGATAGAAGATGAAACTGTTCAAATTCTGAAGAAAGAAAAGGTAATTGAAGAATCTAAAACAACCTCTGACACTGCTCAAGTTGTTCAGGATGAAGAACAGCAAGCTATAGAAGAACAACAAATTTTGATCAAGTTAATTGGAAAAGATAATAATTGCTTATAAGAAGAAGCTGTTATGGAAGAAAGCTACTCCAGTTGAACCAAAATCCAATCTCTTGATGAATCAACTTGCAACATTTGGATTGAGATCCAAGCAACCTAGAGATAAAGCTGGATTAGGTTTCTGATGAAGAGAAAATACACATAGGCAGTAGTAAGGTACTCTAAGAGATCCTTCTCATGTTGACAGACAAACCATATGAACAAATCACATAAAAGCACCTTGACAAGGTGTTGTCTGCTCAAATCGTGATAGATGCTTCATGATAAGGAAATCTAAAGGAGAAATTGACTTTTATTTTTCTCTATGATGGATTAACTACAGACTAGCTGATATTCTGATATGCTAAAGAAAGTCTGCCTCAGAGAACTTAAACATATTCACTATCTTCTGGAAGTAAAATTTGATGTTACAAGGAGATGGTCAGAATACATTTTGAAGGCTATAAGAGATCTATTCAGAATCTCTGGTACAAGGACTTCTCAGTATATACCAATGATTACTGAAGATGATGAAAGAGAAATTCCTATGCTGAAGAATTCAGCTAAGGTGGAAGTTATTCTGAAAGGAAAATGCTTATGTTAAAATGAAAACTCTTCACATCCTAGAGTTATCAGACTTAGTGATGGACTTGAAAGAACATCAATTCAAGCTCTCAGAACTGCCATTTATCAGATGGTGATTGTAAAGATGAAGAACTGATGCAGGTCAAAGCACAGTTAGTTGAAATTCTGAGAAAAGCTGAAGACAAGCCGGTAAGAGATTTTGTTAAGAATCATTATGGATTCAGATTGATCCAGTGAAGTTGGTAAAGCTGAAAGGACTGTAAGTTGTAGTTAATAGTCTTATTAAACTCTTATTGCATTTGAACTTAAATGTTTTTGACATTATCAAATCTATTAACTTGTATATTTTGCACAATTTACAAGTTGGGGGAGATTGTTAGATATTTGAGATGTCATGTCTAATATGTTTCATGTTTAGTTTTCAGATCTTAACAAACAGGAAATATCAGTACTTGCTGGAATCAGTACTTACTGGAAGTCATAACTTAAGGATATCAGGACTTAGATTATCAGAAGATAATATCAGAAGATGGATATCAG